>NC_044032.1:54177150-54486920 GCF_901765095.1 Microcaecilia unicolor
AGTAGTGTAGTGTCGGTGCAGTATTATGGAGTGGGGGACTCAGATCCCGATCTCCCTCTACCTGTGGTGGAAACTGTGACCCATCCCAAAGTCACCAAAACCCTACTGTACCCACATATAGGCACCCCCTTCACCCATAAGGCCTACTGTAGTGGTGTACAGTGGAGGGTATTGGGGTTTTGGTGGGTTTTGGAGGCTCAGGGGACAAGATAAAAGAGCAAAGGTGAGAAGTGTACCTGGGAGCATTTATATGAAGGCACAGAAGTGCCTCTAGAGTGCCCCATTGCTCTCCTGGAATGTCTGGGGGACCAGCCTATTAAAGATGCTGGCGCCTCTTATATCCCAATACCATGAATCTAACCAACTCACTGTGATTGTGTTCAGCGATTACTTCACTCTTTTTTGTGAGCCTTTTTTATATGAATACCAGCATAAGCCAGCTTGAAGACCCCTGAGGAAGGCCTTTTGGCCGAAACAACCGTGTTGGGTCACAATAAACCTTGTGGGTCACAATAAACCATTTTGGCTTTTACACTTTGGATTCAGTCTGGTCTTTCTGGACAGCTTCCGCCCTTTTTTGTTTTTTATTTGTCTTTTTGCGGGAGACTTTGGACTCTCCCTTGTGTTGGTGTCATTACAGAAGTAACATCATTAAAAATTAGCACTTTTTCAGAAACAGTATCTTTTAAAAAAATGTTCACTTTTTTAAAACAGTGTTCAATGTTTTTGAGGAATGTACCCACTTTTTGAAGAGTGCACACTATTTATGAAAGAAGGTGCATTCCTTTCCAATAGTCCATTCGTAACATGAATATATCGACATCTATCTATCTATCTATTTAGATAGATAAATAGTGGCCCATTAACTATGGAAGGTTAGTTCAGCTAAGACTATGACATTTCCTGATTAGAAACGCTGTTCACACTGAGGTGGATGGTTTGCAGTAATAAACCATGTCTAGGAGAAGAGACATTCATTATTAGTCATGGTGCTCAAAGCAGTAGTTTATCATCAAGGAGACAGATATTGACATCCGTACAAAACCTATTAATTACTGAAGGCCAAGACATTAGTAGCTTTTTAACACATCAGTGCAGATGTTTATATTGGTATCATTGCATCAAGCAAACAAAAGTTAAGGAGAAATGCACTGAAGCTTAGCACACATTCTAAGGCATTATGAAGATAATTGTATAAGGGTATGTACTGGAATGGAGGAGTAGCCTAATGGTTAGTGCAGTGGCCTGAGAACAAGGGGGAACTGGTTTCAGTGTCCACTGCAGCTCATTTAAGCCTCATCAGGGCTGCCGAGAGGGGGGAGCATGGGGGGAAAAATTTCCTGGGCCTGGCCTACCCATGATGCCCTGTTATAAAAGTGCCTTTTTTATATGCACTTAAAAGAGCACGCTTTGTACTAAGCTGTTGGAAGTTATTAGAAATTTCAAAAAAAGGTCAAAACATGGCTGTTTAAAGAAGTATAATCTCCTTTCTCTATATATGTATTTTGCAGAATTTTTTGTATCTTAGATTGTTTATTATTTTTGATTTCTTATACTCTTAATTGTACACTGCTCTGAACCCATTTTTGGGAAACTGTTTATAAGAATTCTATTGATATTGATTGAATGATATTGAAACTAAGGTCTTAACATGCATGCTAAAGGGATCAATGTTAAGGAGTATGTGTTAAAATTAGTTCTCATATAAATGGAAAAAGATCCTACGCCAATGAAGCTTTAACAGATGTACAGGAAATTTGATTGTTTTCATTTGGTCATTTTTTCATCATGTGAGCAGCGTTTTTGAGTGTGCATGATCCTATATAATAAAAAGCACCTCCAACATTCTGAAGCTGACTCCGTGGCACTGTGGCAGTGTAGGGTTCGTAAGTCTGTAGTTCAGCGTTTCATTGGCTCTCACTGTCAACGAAGAACCAATCAGACAGAACAGAACTCGGAGGAGGGAGTGGAGTGGATTGAATCTCTAACAAACAATCATATACAGGGAGGCACAAACATCAGTGGAGGCAAGTGCACAGAATGGAAAAGAAGACAAACATTTAATCACTTTGTCACTCATACACAACACACACAGACATCACACACACACACACACACACACACACACACACACACACACTCAATCACTCTGTCTGTAAAACACACTGTCACTCTCAGTCTCTCACACGGGCAACTGTATGTTGCATTCTCACGGTAAGGAGCTCTTCTGATGTGATTGTTAAACTGATTGAAGGGCCTGAACAAGGAAAACGTTTATCACATTGTAACACAGTTTACACAAAAAATATTGTATATAAAGAAATCTTACACATGTAAACAATAATTATATTCAGAATACAACCATGGAAACATTAATGGTAGGAACTCATTACATTGCTAGCGCCCGTTTCATCGCGTTAAGAAATGGGCCTTTTTTACTAGTACATGCATAAAGAGTAAAGAGTCAAGGGTAATGGGATTTGATATACCGCCTTTCTGTGGTACAACCGAAGTTTTCTACATTTGTTCCGTGCAGGTACTTTCTCTGTTCCTAGTAGGCTCACAATCTAAGCTTGGTGGGGTCTTTTTGTTTGTTCTGGGGCAATGGAGGGTTAAGTGACTTGCCCAGGGTCACAAGAAACTGCAGTGGGACTCAAACCTGATTCCCCAAGTTTATTTATTTATGCATTCTTGTATCTCATTATTATCCCAAAACAAGTTTCGGTTCAAAGTGGCGTAAAATTTACATTTTCATTGAGAGTTACATTAGTATTTAACTGTTATGACACGGAGAGGACATAGATAGTTTATAGAATGTTCTGAAGGAGGTAAGATAATTTATGTAGTTATCTGCAGGGTTTTGATGAGTTAGGTTCGTAGAGGTAGGACGTACATAGGTGGTTGTATGACTACTTTTAGGGGTTCACTTTGCTTTTTACCCCTATTAGTTTTTTTTTACCCCTGACGCAGCCTGAGGGCGAAACGTGGCCACGTCGGGTAACTTGTAATAAACCACTTCTTCTGTTACCCTCCTGTTCTATTTTTTTGTCTTTTTTGATCTGCTTTTTTTTTTTTCTTTTGATTTGCCATTTCTGTGGCAGATCTTTGCCTTTTTTTTATTTCTGTCTGGTTTTATGTCATTACAACATAAATATGTGCCAGAACTGGCTGAGCTATATTCTAATGCCAGTCTTTTGCCATGACAGATCTCTGAGGCATATGTTTGTGGTCTGTTTTTTCCTATGCTGGAAGTCACTTGAATCCTGTCATTGTTCCCTGGTGAACAGATGCTTTCTTGCTTCTGTTTTTGGCACTGACCACCAGCTCCATGAACCAGGTTTACTTTTATCTAGGATTTTAGGGAAGAGGCTGAGAGATAAGGAAAAGAAGACTGTGGATAGTCAGTTTAGAGTATACATGCTATATTTTTATTATTATACTGCCATCCTATGTAGCACACAAATGCTAGTAGCACATAGAAGCTGCAGTTTTAAGTATTTCATGCATGCAGGTAGTGTTTACCGTGCACTGAGGATATTATTAAATTCATACACTATAATATGTTACTGTATCAGCTGGTAAGTGCTATTTTAGTGTGATTTTTAAAAGTTTTAGCAAGAATGTGCTAAAAACGTGAAGGGCCCCTTTACTAAATTGGGTCTGTAGAAACAAAATAAGTCTAATCAATCTGCTTTCAAACAGAGACTTCGTTTGTGGTGCTCAATGCTCCAAGAATACGGGAGAGATACATCACACAATGTATTCTTGGAGCATTGAGCACCACAAATGAAGTCTCTGAAAGCAGATTGATAGACTTATTTTGCTTCAATGGACCCTATCTAAAGAACATTAAGACTCCTGAGGCAAGCCAGTTGGCCAAAACATGGCTGTGTCGAGTCACCTCGAGTTACCACATTGTTCTGGACTCATCAAATAAAGTGGACTTTTTATACATCGTTTAAGACCTTCATTTTTGTGTCATCTTCACTGTGTTCTTTGTCACTTTACACTTGATTATGTGCTATTTGGATGCCCAGTCTCCCAGTCTTAAGATCAGCTTGCACATTTTCACAATCTTCTTACCATTTAACACCACCAATTGATTAAATGGTTGCTTATTTTAAAGACTTTGGGACTTTACCCTGTGTTAATGATGTATTCACCAACTATGCTAACAAAAGGGCCACCCAAACTTTACCTTCTTTTAAGAAAGCCAGTTGGAATAGGATCCAACAGGCACAATGTACAGTAGCTTTAACATCTTTCAATATTTCTCCTACTTCTCCTATTGTTACCACTGAGAAATAAGCTAACTTCTGGTCAAATCTACTATCCTGCAAACTTCTGCTATCAACTACCTGGGTTCTCCTCTATCCCATTTGATCTCTGATATCAATCTTCTTTGTAAAGAACTGTCTAAACTGACCAGATATCTTTTTTTTAAATTAGATCCTGTGACATTAGTGAATATTTTCAATATCCCAAACCAACTCTAGATCCATTACCCTAGACTGTAACTATACATGCATTTGCTCTGATATTCAAAACTAGTTATACGTTCATTGGCAGCAACTGAATACAGAACTGGCTTATGGGTGGATTTTCAGACCCTATACCAATAAAAGTCTGCTTCGTGGTCCATTAAACTGCAGATCCTGGAACCTTCCTGCAACCACTTGAACACCCTAGAACCTTAAATGTCCTCCTCCTTCTATCCCTGATGGACAGTGCAAGGCTGTTAAACATGAATATGGTGTTCACTAGGCCTCACACACACACACACACACACACACACACACACACACACACACACACACAACACTAGCTAAGGTCATAGCTAAGTACACTTTCAGATATAGATTTGTGTAGCTTTATTGGCAGATAATTGCCTACAAATGAAGAGAAATGAAGTATAAAGATATAAATTTGATTTGCTTTGAATCTGCGAGAGATTGCCTGAAAATACCAGCATGGCAAACTGTTTTTATAAACAGTATCTTTATTCTGTTATTATGTCTGCTACTTCACTCCCAGTTTCTACAATGTGAGCCACCAGGATATTTTAGACATTTAAAAAGTAGTTTAAATGCAGGGTAGGATAAACTCCATCTAGCAATCAAAACACCTGTGTGCTCCTGAATAACTGTAAATCTCTTGCCAGCAGGCTCATTCAGTCTTTTTAGATGAGCAGTCCCCAATGTAGTGTTAACCCCCAGGTTAATCTTGCTCTGCCCAGAGGGGGTTCACCAAAAGCCTCCTCCAAATAGAGAATTTGCACTCAAATAATCCCTTGATTATCCTTGACTGGGCTTTCCAGTTAATAGGACCTCCCCTTTCAAATCATTTTTCTTTCTACTTTCTAAATGTAGGCCATGGATTACTATTTACAGTTGCCTTTTGTTCACTACCTCTCTGTTTCTTATAGTGGTATTATACACAAATTTTAAGCACCTATTTCCATGCATAAACACTGCTCTACTCATAAACATGGCTTTTAAGGTTACTTTCATTGTTATGTTTTCATAAATTTTATGTGCTCTTCTGGGTATTTGTTTGCTTCTCTGGGACATATGTGTGTTGTCATTCCATTTTCCTCATATGAATTCATTCTGAATAAATACTTGGCATGTGCTTAAGTGTATATTTTTATATACCTCCTTTCTTAGACATAGTCAAAGGGTTTCACAAAGCATAAAGCATTAATTAGATCACAAAAATACTAAAGCACAATTCAAACATACAAATAACTATAATATAAAATATAACAATACATTTCGAAAACAAAATACAAATAGTGCCATATTAGAATAATTTAGAAGTCCTTTTACTAAGGTGCACTAACAATTAGCATGTGCTAAGTGATAAGGCACCCATAGAAATATAATGGGCATCTTATCAATTAGCGCATGATAAATCCATTAGCACACTTCAGTAAAAGGACTCATCGATGAGAAAAGGGGAAAAGGGTCATAGATTTGATATATTACCTTTCTGTGGAACAACCAAAGTGGTTTACATATTATATTCAGATTCTTTGTTTTTCTCCTTTGCCTCCCTTCTTTTTCCTCTGTCCATGAAATTATATATTTTCTTTCCACTTTCCTGATTTTCTTGTTCACTGCTTTGATTTATATTTTGGAAAATAGTATACAAATGACAATTAAACTAAACTTTCTCTCTACCTGAAGGGCTCACAATTGAAGGAGTCCTTTTACTAAGCTGTGGCAAAAACTGACTTTAGTGTGCCCTTATGCAGGTTTCCCCCATGTGCTAAGACCATTTTTGCAGCAGTAAAATGGCTCATTTTCCATTATTCTATTAATGATCATACACTAATGTTGCCATTAATGTGCAAAGAAAAGCTAAAAGCACAAACAGGTAGAAACCTCTACGTGTAGGCCAAAGTCCAAAGCACAAGTAGAGGATGTCACAAAACACAACCAGCTAATGAAATGAAGTCAGAGTCCTTTATTCAAAGCACCAGTAACTGAACCCGACATGGTCTGTGTTTCGGCAGTAAAACTATCTGCTTCAGGGGTCACAATACAAACGTCTGTAGTGTCAGATGGATGCAGAAGCACCTGACAAACAAACAAACAAACAAACAAACAGAAATGCTATCTCCTGCTGAATATTGCTGGTTAGCACTTTGCAGATAGCCAGTTATATCACACGATACAACCAACTATCTGCCAATTTGCAGCACATCACTGGTTAAGTTTTGCGGCCAAATCCAATCAATTCTTGTATATCACTAATATCCCCTTTTCAGGGTTTAGTGTGGTTTACATTTTAGGTGTGACAAAGCAGAACTATTAGAGTGTATGCATGAGACAAAAGATCATTGTAGGGATGTCTGATAGATAGTAAAAGGAGATAGAGGTCGTGATGGATTTTTATGGAACAGTCTTTGGGAAGAGAAAGGTTTTTAGCCTTTTCTGGAAGATAAAGGTTTCTTTTCAAATGCCACACTTTTTTTTTGTTACATTTGTACCCCGCGCTTTCCCACTCATGGCAGGCTCAATGGGGCTTACACTTCCGATACTCGGTGCGGCAAATGAGAAGAAGCTCATTCAATTCATATGGGCTTACTTTCATTTGCCATGCAGGAAATGAGAGGAAGCCC
The DNA here is from genome assembly GCF_901765095.1 of Microcaecilia unicolor. Classification (NCBI taxonomy): domain Eukaryota; kingdom Metazoa; phylum Chordata; class Amphibia; order Gymnophiona; family Siphonopidae; genus Microcaecilia; species Microcaecilia unicolor. The sequence goes on from NC_044032.1 coordinate 54,184,277, forward strand.
CTGAGAGAAGGGACCAACTTAAATTCCAAAGAAAGGGTGTGTTTGGGTGGAGGAGGGGTGGTTAAAGTTTTCAAGGTGATCTGTCTTTCAAGAGTCTTCTTCCAACAGAGGAATATAACTTCAATTGATAGCAGGGTGGTCACATTTATGCTGATGTTCTTAATCACAAGGTATGGTTATGGAAGTAAACCTATAATTTTAGTGGCAATGTTTATAGTGTTACAGCATCTTCATGGAAAAGTATATTGTCACCAGTGGAGACCATTTTTTCATGGCTGAAGGCCAGGGGTATTGGTAGGCTGTCAACACTCTATTGCAGATAGTTATAGCAAAATGGTTTTGTCATGGCAACAGACACTAAATATGTCTATGTTCATAAAGACAGAAATAAAAATGTCAATCTTTACAGCGATATAACATCACCATGGGGACAAACACTAATTATCACTGAAAGTTTTTAAAAGAAAAGCTAAAGTTAAAATTTATGGTAAAAGAGACCTTAAAAATCTGTCTAAAATTGGTAAAACAACTTGTTACACAAATACACTGACTACATCTTTGAGGTTTATGTGATATTAACATGCAACAGGACTATGCTGTGTTGTAGCGATCAGTTGCTCAATTATTACTAACTAATAAAACATCTAAAAACATCATTGCAATAATCAATGATTTTTAATGATGATCCAAAAGTTATAAAAAATATCAACAATTTGACCATCTTGGTATCCATAAGGCTGCACTTATTTGCTCTGCTGACTGTACTTTCATTGAGATCCATTCATGGCAGTTCTTCAATTTGTGACCCTGTTTCCTCCTCCTTATCCATTCCCCTATTAACACTTCTAATTTTTCCAATTTCTCCATCCTCCAGCTTCATACCATTTCAATATTTGACAGCTCAGTTGGTTACTTTTACATTTTCAGAAAAAAAAACAGAACACCATTAATGTATTGTGCAAGCTAATCTCTTTTAATACATGTACAGATAGGTCAATGTATAAACCTCATTGACTGTACCATTTGTATATAGTACATATATTATGGATAGCAAGCAGCAATGAATGTTTATCCACTCCTACCCTAGCTGAGATAATATTTAACCATCTCATCTGTCCTCATGTGCAACTTTCTTAAATCAATCACCTTACTTTCTAATTCTTCCTACTTTCTTACTCATCTAGGTGCTCTCCACAGGTACTTACCCATCTGATTACTGCAACAGTATTTTTCTTATGCTGCAAAGCCTATATCCTAAAAAAACTTCAGACCGCCCAAAATACAGCAGCAAGTTCTCAATCTTTGGCAGATCACGTTTTGAGAGTACAACTCCTCTCCGCGCAAGACTGCACTGGCTCCCAATCAAAGAACGTATCAATTCAAAGCCCAGGCTTTAATCCACAAGATAATACACGGAGAAGCTCCTAACTATATGATAAATCTGGTCGACCTTCCAGCAAGAAACATGCCTGTATCCTCAACGAAAGTACCTCAACCTGCACTACCCCACTGTAAAGGTCTCAAGTACAAAACTTATTATGGATCCAATTTCTCCTTCCTGGGCAGCCGTCTATGGAATGCTCTCCCTGGACCTATCCGAGCAATCCATGACCACCTACCATTCAGAAAAGCACTAAAACCCATCTATTCAAACAAGCCTACCCAAAAGACCCAGATTAATCTCATGAACCCATCTACCTTACATATACTGAAGAGAAAATGACATTGCCCAGACTCTATCTCCCGCCTTACCCTCCTCTCTCTATCACCTGTCCTCTACCTACCTACCTACCCATCCTATGACTACCCCATCCAGCCTTCTATTATGTTATACTTAATTTCCTACTTTACATAACAAAATTCTGTGTTACCTATTACTATGTAAGCCGCATTGAGCCTGCTTTAGTGGGAAAGTGGCGGGATACAAATTTAATAAATAAATCTATATGTTACAACTTGCCTTACCCCTCACTATCAATTATAATGTTCTAGTACACATTGAGGTGTATTTTCAAAAGCACTTAGACTTACAAAGATCCATAGTAACCTATGGAACATTGTAAGTCTAAGTGCTTTGAAAACGAGCCCCATTGTGTTGTCATTGCAAGTAGTATACCATGCCATACTTTGTATTGTTCTTCGAATATTTTACTGCTCTAATTGCCTACTGCTCATGTTTAATCTATTCTTACTGTACACCGCCTTGAGTGAATTCCTTCAAAAAGGCGGTAAATAAATCCTAATAAATAAATAATTAAATAAATATACTTAGAGATTGCTGATTGTAACTGTTCCCTGAAACCTGAGTGGGAGTTCTCCATTACATTCTGTGCCAGTAGGAGGTACTGTTTCACTATCATATTTTCAATAGTGAGGGACAGGCAAACTATGCAGGACTCCAGGGAACCTGCCTTTCCCAAGTGATTGAAAACACATGAGTGGAAGCTCTTCTCCCCCCAACCCCCCAACACTGGCAGCAGTGGAATTGGAGGACTCCCCTCAGCTTTCAGGGAATAGCACTGATCATCAGGATAGTTAACTTTCTAGAAGCCGATGGGTTACAGGACCTGAGACAACATGGCTTTACCAAGGAAAATCCTGCCAACAAATCTTATTGACTTTTTTGACTGGGTGACCAAAGAACTGGATAAAGGATGTGCGCTAGATGTAATCTACTTGGACTTCAGCAAAGCCTTTGATATGTCCCCCACAGAAGACTCGTGAATAAGCTGAAAGGGTTTGAACTTAGGACCGACAGTGGTGAACTGGATAAGAACTGGTTGACTGACAGTGGCAGAGGGTGGTGGTAAATGGATCCGCTCAGAGGAAAGGAAGGTGTGCAGTGGAGTTCCTCAGGGGTCGGTGCTGGGGCCTATTCTGTTTAATATATTTGTGGGAGATATTACTGAAGGGTTGGAAGGAAAGGTGTGCCTTTTTGCAGATGACACGAAAATAGCCAATAGAATGGATACCCTGGAGAGAGTAGAAACGATGAGAAGGGATCTCTGAACGTTAGAAAAATGGTTGAGGGTCTGGCAGTTAAAATGTAATATAGTATACTCTTCCGGGGTGTAAATCACTTTTCGGTTTTTTCTGTTCTTGAATCATATTGTCAACAAAACTCCCAAATAAAACAAGTGCCTTGTGTTCAAGTGTGATTTTTTTTTCTTTTTTATGCTAATTGTGCTCAGTATCTGGGTAGCCTTTACTGTTCCAGCTGACAGTCCAACATTGTGGTGCTACCCAAGTTAACATCATAGCACTCGCTACCTCCTGCCAGTGGTTTCTTAATATTGTTGATGTCATTATATATGCATTCATAAGCTTTATATATTATTAACTTTCACTATATACTGTATGTGAGCAACCACAGTGTGAAGTGGGGTACTTATCTCAATCTTGAGGGATTAATTCAGCTCGGTCCAGTGTCGGCCCCAGCTTTTGTGAAAATGTGCAGTAAAGTAAACCTTAATCCGAAGGTTGTTCCCTGTCCTTTTTGTGTTTATAGTTCTCCCATCATGTTGGTAGTTCCCAACGTTAAAATGTAATGCCAAGAAGTGTAGAGTGATGCACTTGGGGTGCAGAAACTCTAAAGAGAGATACCAGATAGGAAGGGAGAGATTAGTAAACTCGACTCAGGAGAGAGACCTTGGGGTGTTGGTGTCTGAGGATCTAAAGGTGAATATAATGAAGGACAGGATAAATTTATGTTTTTGTGCTTGCTCAGGTATTGTTTTCAACAAGAAATTGTTGTTAATATTCGACTCCATGACAATACACAAGCTGGACTCAGTTAAGAAAACGTTGAATGCTGCTGGAGCCCATATAGCAACAATCCTTGGTGGACTAACGTGCAAGCTATAGCCTCTTGACATAGCTATTAACCATGAGGGCAAATACTCATTTACTTCTTCAAGGAATCAGAAACGTACTACTTAGGTAGAAGACTGCTGCTGGATTGACACTGCATGGCAGCAGTGAAACCACATTCGATTATCAACAGATTTCAAAAAAGCAGGTTTATTTGGAGAACAGACGTTGTATGACTTTACTGATGAGAAGGAATACAATTCAATGATGACAAAGTGGAGGCATTCGCTGTAGAGCATTTCAACCACAATCAATGATGATGATACAGACTATGAATGTTTTCTTTCTAGTGATGAACACGATAATATTGGAGACACTATGAAGTATTAATGTCACAACTTCTACCTTTTAATAACTAGTTTATGCAAACCATTTTCTTTGTTATAGACCTGTTGAATGTCCTTATATGGTAGATTACTAAAAGTACCTATGGAGACTTTCCTAAATGTTTCTTGTAATAAAAAGTATTTTATGTAAACAGAAAGAGTACTAGAGCTTAACTATTTGTTGAATGAAAAAATGTTCTCCTGTTATTTTTTTTAAAGTAGTACCATGTCACTTCCTTTATCTCCTGGTCTGTGTACTTTTTGAAAAGTAAAAAATCAATTTACGTTTACCTGTTCTATACCACTCAGTATTTTGTAGACCTCTATCATATCCCTCCTCAGCCATCAATTTTCCAAGCTGAAAAGTCCTAACCTCTTAAGTTTTGCCTCATATGAGAGGAGTTCCATCCCCTTAATCATTTTGGTTGTCCTTCTTTGAATCTTTCTAATTCCATTTAATCTAGACTGAAAGCCCACCTTTTAACATTGCTTTTGACTCGTACCACTTGTAACCACTTGCCTCCACCTACCCTCCTCTCCTCCTTCCTGTACACATTAATTGATTTGATTTGCTTACTTTATTTTTGTCTATTAGATTGTAAGCTCTTTGAGCAGGACTGTCTTTCTTCTATGTTTGTACAGCGCTGCTTACGCCTTGTACGCTATAGAAATGCTAAATAGTAGTAGTAATACAGTGACTATAATTGCACACAATACTCAAGGTGTGGTTGCCTATGGAGCAATACAGAGGCTTTACAATATTCTTTGTCTTATTTTCCTTCTCTTTCCTAATAATTCCTAGCATTCTGTTTTTTGCCTCCACCACACACTGGGCAGAAGATTTCAGTGTATTGTCACGATGACACCTAGATTTCTTTCTTGGGTGCTGACTCCTAGGGTAGTACCTAGCATCAATAACTATGATTTGGATTATTCTTCCTAATGTGCATCATTGTACACTTGTCCATATGAAATCCCATCTGCTATCTGGATGCCCAGTCTTCTAACTTCCTAAGGTCTTCCTGCTATTTTCACAATGTGCATTCATTTTAACAACTTTGAATAGTATTGTGTCATCTGCAGATTTAATTACTTCACTTGCCATTCTGATTTCCAGATCATTAATAAATATGTTAAATAGCACCAGTCCCAGTACAGATCCCTGGAGCACTCCACTATTCATCCTCCTCCAATGAGATAATGGGCCATTTAACCCTATTATCTGTTTTCTATCTATCAATCAATTCCTAATCTACATTAGAACATTGCCTTCTTCCCATGGGTTTTATTTTTTTTCAGGAGTCTCTCATGAGGGACTTGACAAATGCTTCTGAAAATCTAGATACACTACATCAACTGGCTCACCTTTATCCACATGTTTATTCACACATTCAAAGAAATGAAGCAAATTGGTGAGGCAAGACTTTCTTTGGCTAAATCCATGTTGACTCTGTACCATTAAACCATGTTTGTCTATGTATTCAGTGATTGTATTCTTTGTAATAATTTCTACTATTTTTGCCTGGCGCTGACATAAGGCTTACTGTCTGTAATATCCTAGATCATCCCTGGATCCCTTTTTAAAAAGGGTCACATTGGCCACCCTCCAATCTTCAGGTACTACAGATGATATTAACGACAAGTTACAGATCACTGACAGTTGAACTGCAATTTCATATCTGAGTTCTTTCAGTACCTGGATGTATACCATCCAGTCCCGGTGATTTATTCATTTTTAATTTATCGATTTTTTCCATCTATCCTCAACCTCCTTTTGTCTGTCCTTAGTGTCCATCTGTTGATGAGACTATCAGGTTTATTTTGAAAGAGAAGGGCACCATCTTTCGAAACAAATTGGGAGATGGGCATCCTTCTCTCATGGTCGCCCAAATCGGCATAATCGAAAGCCGATTTTGGGCATCCCCAACTGCTTTCCGTCACAGGGATGACCAAAGTTCCCGGGGGCGTGTTGGAGGTGTAGCAAAGGCAGGACTGGGGCAAGCCTAACAGATGGGCGTCCTCGAGTGATAATGGAAAAAAAGAAGGGCGTCTCTGATGAGCACTTGGGCGACTTACTTGGTCCATTTTTTCTTTTGACCAAGCCCGAATTGACCAAAATGACCACCGGAGAGAATCAGGGATGACCTCCCTGACTCCCCCCAGTGGTCACTAACCACTGGCCACCCCGAAAAAAACAACTTTAAAAACTTTTTTTGCCAGCCTGAAATGTCATACTCAGGTCCATCGCAGCAGTATGCAGATCCCTGGGGGGGGGGGGGGGGGGGAGAGGTATGTGTGTGTCAGCGGAGACATAACGAAGGCATGGACATCCTTCTTTCAAACATTTGGACATCCTGAACTGCCCCCCCCCCCATACACACAGGGACAGCCAAATTTCAAGGGAGTGGACTGGAGGAGTGGCCTAGTGGTTAGAACACTGGTCTTGCAATCTAGAGGTGGCCAATTCAAATCCCCCTGCTGCTAATTGTGATCCAAAATCCAAATAAATAAAGAGGATGTCAGAGGCATATTAAAGGCATGGACATCCTTCTCACAGAAACATCCAGGCATGGACATCCTTCTCACAGAAACATCCACATTTTGGATGTCCTCAACTGCCGTTGCAGGGACAGAGGCATAGCGAAGGACATCCTTCACCCATACTCCAAAAAAAGAAAAAACGTCCCTGACGAGCACTTGGACATTTTCACCTGGACTTGTACTTTTCTAAGGTTATAGATGGCAATTTATTTAAGGTTGTAGACGGCTATTATACACGCAGCTTGTCTGCATGTATGAAGCCGTCTTTGGCATGCACAAAGCAGCCAAGCATAATGCTTGGCTGCTCTGCACTGGCTTCCCCTCCTTAGGAAGGAAATCATGTGCAAATGAGCTAACAGTGAGCAGCTCATTTGCATGCGATTTCCTTCATGCATGCCCGTTCCTTTCCGAATCGCTAAGGGATCGGTAAGGGAAGGGCTTTTTCCGTTCAGTTAGTGCATCAGTTAGTCTACTGCAGTGCCCCCCAGGGTGCCCGGTTGGTGTCCTGGCATGTCAGGGGGACAAGTACACTATGAAAGCTGGCTCCTCTGATGACCAAATGAGTTGGATTTGGTCATTTTTGAGATGGGTGTCCTCGGTTTCCATTATGGCCGAAAACCGGGTACTACCATCTCTAAGGTCGACCATCTCAACATTTAGGTCGACCATCTCTAAGGTCGACCTAAATGTTGAGATTTGGGCGTCCCCGACCATATTATCAAACAAAAGATGGCCACCCATCTTGTTTTGATAATATGGGTTTCCCCGCCCCTTCGCGGGGACATCTTGCGAGGATGCCCTCAGGAAAACTTGGGCGCCCCATTCGATTATGCCTCTCCACATGATCCACCAAGCATTAGTTGTCTCTTCTAAGTGTGTACTGCCTACAGATTGTAACTCTACATAATGTTTTAATAATGGTAATAGCATTCTGCAAATTACATTTTTACATATTCCTTTGTCAATAACATTATATTTGCTGTTCATTGCTGCTATGAAAATAGTTGTGTATAGGTCAAAGAAAATTATCAAAATGGTTGATAAGATGACACTTTTATTAAACTAGAAAATACCTCAAGATCCAAGCTTTTAGTACAATAAAGATTCTTTTCTATATGGCAAGTGAAGTTGAAGCTCCTTACATTTGGTGACAAGAATACATGTTTTGATTTGAATGCATTCAATTTGCATATGATTTAAAAGGATTAACACAAATAGAATATGCTAAACTGTCAAATTGAAATTATGCCATCAAGGTGCTATTCTATACTTCTCAAAGTTATGAGTAGGCCAGACCTGCCCCGGCAACCTCACAGCCAGCTAAGTTTTCAGAATATCTACAATTAGCCTCCATAACCTAATTTTGATTATAGTGTGGAAATTTATTTCAAACATTTCATGTCCTGAAAACCAGACTGGTTGTGAGGTTGCCAGTAAAGGTTTGGAAACCTGGATAAGGCTTATGGGCACTAAACTGTGATGGTCCCCTTAAGCATACTCCATCACAGTGTCACAATAAGAGACCTAGGCCTGGGAAGCTCAGCCAGAAGGGTGTGGTTCAGCCAAGGGACATAAAAACCCAGGGCTAGTAAAAGATAGGGCGGTTTAGAGCAGGAAGAAGCAGACCTCTAGAGTACTCCTTCAAAATATACTTTTAAAGGCCCAGAGTGATAGCTATGAGGTAAGCAAAGCTTTTACCTTGAAAACTATGAACCAGAGCCTTTTGCTAATGAGCACCAAGCTACTTTATATATACTCCTGAGCTAACTGCCTGTGAGAGGAACAGTTTCTGTATGTTTTTCTTTGGAACCACACAAAAGAGTGTTGCTCACTTTTAAACTTTGTTTTTGCTGTACTTGTGAAGGCTTTTCACCCTATCAGATTTATTTTCGAAAGAGAAGGATGCCCATCTTTCGACACAAATCGGAAGATGGGCGTCCTTCTCACAGGGTTGTCCAAATCGGTATAATCAAAAGCCAATTTTGGACGTCCCCAACTGCTTTCCGTCGCAGGGACGGCCAAAGTTCACGGGGGCGTGTCGGAGGCATAGCAAAGGCGAGACTTGGGCGTGCCTAACACATGGACGTCCTTGACCCATAATGGAAAAAAAAAGGGCATCCCTGATGACCAGGCCTATCCCCCCCCTACCTGTTACACTTGTGGTGGTAAATGTGAGCCCTCCAAAACCCACCATAAACCCACTGTAAGGGAGCTATGTACCTGGGAGCAATTTGTAAAGTCCACTGCAGTGCCCCCTAGGGTGCCCGGTTGGTGTCCTGGCATGTCAGTGGGACCAGTGCACTACGAATGCAGGCTCCTCCCACGACCAAAGGGCTTGCATTTGGTTGTTTCTGAGATGGGCGTCCTTGGTTTCTATTATCGCCGAAAATCAGAAACGACCAAGTCTAGGGACGACCATCTCTAAGGATGACCTAAATGTCAAGATTTGGGCATCCCCGACTGTATTATCGAAACGAAAGATGGACGTCCATCTTGTTTCGATAATACGGGCTTCCCCGCCCCTCCATCGGGATGTTTTGCGAGGACGTCCTCAACAAAACTTGGGCGGCCCTTTCGATTATGCCCCTCCACGCCTACTCACACTATTATGATACACTGAGTATAAGTAAGATAGCAATGCCCAAACTGTAAACAACCAGAAGATATTTTCATGTAAAAAATTTTTTTGTATAGGTCTGTATTAAATTTCCAAGCAAAAGGAACAGTAAAAGGAGTATCATTCACAGCATAGCAAACATGGAACTGAACACAACAGCCATTCACAATGATACAACAGGGAGAACAACTGTAATATACAAAAGATGAATATGTCAAATAGTTTAACAAGGGTTACCTTTAATCATTTAAGCAATTTTTCCATTAACCCCATCCCCCAATCCTATTGAAGCTATTTTTTTCACCCAGTATGAAAACTTCTTGTCCGATTAGCATTTCAATTGCCAAGCAAAGCTCATAAAGGTAGAGAAAGCTTAACTGGGTGGGTATTTTTTTCATAGCAGGAAGGTTCGGCAAGAAAGGAACATAGGCACATATGTTGCAACTATTTTATGAAGACAACATATGTGCCTGTGTGCCTGTTATAATATTATCCTATCATTGTCAGTTAAAAATGACAGGAATCAACACGGGAAATGACATTTCACATGTCATTTCAAAGAATGCTCATCTCTACATATTAGAGCCTATTTGCCATTTCTTCTGTTTTGCAGTTTAGCACCTTGCTGTCCTTGTTATTCCTACAAATAAATATGTAAATGGAAGGCAATAAATTATCGTCCTTCTTTTCTCCCCCATGTAAAGAGATGCAGTTCATCTTCAGTGTTCTGCTTGAGGAAGGGATTTGAGGTATTCTCAGACAGTGTGTCATTTTTTTCCACCTCTCGGTTGGGTTGCTGTTAATTTATTCTGTTTTAGAAGGTTAATGCAAATGTTCATAATATAAATTGTGGTACTTGGGGGAAATTCAATAAATTTGTGCAGCAAACTCAGGGGCTGTTTTACAAAGACATGCTGAAAAATGGCCTGCGGTAGTGTAGATGCATGTTTTGGGCGAGTGCAGAATCATTTTTCAGCGTACCTGTAAAAATGCCCTTTTTTAATTTTTGCCGAAAATGGACATGTGGCAAATTGAAAATTGCTGCGTGTCCATGTTCTGCACTGCATCCGATTGGAATATCACTTGCTTGCTATAAACACTAAGATCCTTTGGAAACTGGCAGTGATGTTTTTTCTGGAAGAAAAGTCAAATGAAATTGTCACTTTCGAACCAGCTTGCACAGACGTTTCTGTGTACACCAGCCACCTCTGTGCCCTCAGAAAGAATTTTTTCTGCTGCTGGACAAATTATAGCTGCAAGACGCAGTTGTCTGAAGCCAGTCTAAGTGGACAAAATGATTTTTCTTAATAAAAACTGGAAGATGTAGGACTTGACCCAACTTCACTTTTCACAAGATGTATCACAGCATGGCGTGCTCACATTAGTAACATAGTAGATGAAGGCAGAAAAAGACCTGTACGGTCCATCCAGTCTGCCCAACAAGATAAACTCATATGTGCTACTTTATATGTATACCTGACCTTGATTTGTATCTGCCATTTTCAGGGCACAGACTGTAGAAGTCTGCCTAGCACTAGCCCTGCCTCCCAACCACTAGCCCCGCCTCCCAACCACCGGTGCTGCCACCCAATCTCTGCTAAGCTTCAGAGGATCCATTCCTTCTGAACAGGATTCCCTCACATTTTAGAATTTCGTTACCGTTTTCATTTCTACCACCTCCCGTGGGAGGGCATTCCAAGTATCTACCACTTTCTCCGTGAAAAAATACTTCCTGACATTTTTCTTGAGTCTGCCCCCCTTCAACCTTATTTCATGTCCTCTAGTTCTACCGCCTTCCCGTCCCCGGAAAAGGTTTGTTTGTAGATTAATACCTTTCAAATATTTGAACGTCTGTATCATATCACCCCTGTTTCTCCTTTCCTCCAGGGTATACATGTTCAGGTCAGCAAGTCTCTCCTCATACGTCTTGTAACGCAAATCCCATACCACTTTTGTAGCTTTTCTTTGCACTGTTTCAATTCTTTTTGCATCCTTAGTAAGATACGGCATCCAAAACTGAACACAGTACTCCAAGTGGGGCCTCACCTCATCAACACCTCTTCTTCTGCTGGTCACACCTCTCTCTATACAGCCCAGCAAACTTCTGGCTACGGCCACTGCCTTGTCACACTGTTTCGTCGCCTTCAGATCCTCAGATACTATCACCCCAAGATCCCTCTCCCTGTCTGTACATATCAGACTCTCACCGCCTAACACATACGTCTCCCTTGGATTTCTACTCCCTAAGTGCATCACTTTGCATTTCTTCGCATTGAATTTTAATTGCCAAACGTTAGACCATTCTTCTAGCTTCGGCAGATCCTTTTTCATGTTTTCCACTCCCTCGGGGTGTCCACTCTGTTACAAATCTTGGTATCATCCGCAAAAAGGCAAACTTCTAATCCTTCGGCAACGTCACTCACAAATATATTGAACTGAGTCGGCCCCAGCACCGATCCCTGAGGCACTCCACTACTCACCTTTCCCTCATCGGAGTGAATTCCATTAACCACCACCCTCTGGTTTCTGTCCGTCAACCAGTTCCTAATCCAGTTCATCACGTTGGGTCCTATCTTCAGCCTGTCAAGTTTATTCAAGAGCCTCCTGTGGGGAACCTTGTCAAAAGCTTTGCTGAAATCTAAGTAGATTACATCTATAGCACATCCTTGATTCAATTCTCCGGTCACCCAGTCAAAGAATTTGATGAGATTCGTTTGGCACGATTAACCTTTGGTAAAACCATGTTGTCTCGGATCTTGCAACTTATTGGCTTCCAGGAAATTCACTATCCTTTCCTTCAGCATCGCTTCCATTACTTTTCCAATAACTGAAGTAAGGCTTACTGGCCTGTAGTTTCCAGCTTCTTCCCTATCACCGCTTTTGTGAAGAGGGACCACATCCGCTCTTCTCCATTCCCACGGAACCTCTCCCGACTCCAAGGATTTAGTTTGTCTTTGTTCAATTGCTGCTGCCTGTTTTTTTCTAAACCTTTGTGTTACAAAATTAACATGTGGGTCTCACTATTTCAATCTAGTTAAATCGAATCAAATTGAATCGAAAAACCATTTTTTTTTGAAAGACTCATATCGTATCAAATCAAACGTTTTTTGACTGAATGGGACAGCACTAATCAGCAGTACCATAGCACCAGCCGCTAGCACAGCTTTGTAAATGGGGGGGGGGGGGGGGTAAGTTTGTACTTGAGGCAATGGAGGGTTAAGTGACTTGCCCAAGATCACAAGGAGCAGCAGTGGGATTTGAAACAGCCACCTCTGGATGTAAAGTCTGGTGCTCAGGCCACTCCTCCGCCATAAAGATCTTTTGGTTTTTTAATATGTATACAAACAGTGCGCAGTGAAGGTTAGTAAAACAAATGCCTACTTTAACATATGTTGAAATGTACTCTTTTAAGAGAGCAAAAAAGTATTCAAGTGTATGAAAATGTTTACAATGCAATTTAAAAAAAACCTCCATAAAGCCTTCTGCAAATGTACAGGATTTAGGCTGTGGTATTGTTGACAAGTTTCTCAATGTGGATCTCATTAAAAGGGTAGCGACAGTGACTGAATAGGTCTTTTTGCTGTTTAGATAACACAGATATTTGAACCTTTCCCATGCTGAGGCACAGTCCAGCAACTTCATTTCTGATAAGACATTGGCATATGCAGGAGATAATATCCATGTCTAGCACAGATTCAGTGTCCTTTAAATTTCATTACTGTGCTGTGACCCACTGCCACATTTTTGCCATGGTATAGGCAAAAGAATATTATATATAGTCTGACAAAACATCATATAACATGATAAGATGACTGGTAATGAAAAAGCCAAATGATATGCATGACCCTACAAAATGTCACACTGCATACTGTGCATGTGGCATGATTTTTGCAGCCAATAAACACACCATGTCTAAATCAACCATCTTCTTTCTGGTGAAGAAAGCTGAATATGTTGTTATCTGCTCATAGCTGAATTACTTTACGGGGAAATTATCATCTTTTTCCATGGGCTTTGAATATATTTGCAACGTTTAATCAGTGATCTGTGGCGTTGCAATGTTGAGCTGAACTCTCTTTCTCTCTCTGAAAGAAAATTCATTTCCAGGCAAAACCCAACTGAAGCTTTTTTTTTTTCTTCACATGTTATAAGATGAACAGAGTAATCTTTCACACTGATGATCTGGAACTGGGAGAAAACCCTGGTACAAATCTGGGAGTTCTTCAGTCTTGTCACGTCTTCAAGACTCAATTGTCTCTCGTAGTGTCTTGGCACTGGCCTAGCATTTGAATTCTCCCTCTCTTATCTCCCTTTTAATCCATTGTCACTTATCTTTTTGTCCTCTATCCATGATCTCTTTGCTAGTCTGGAAGATGCCCTACTGCATATTTATCAGCTCAGTAATTTCTTTGCTTGATAACACCCTAATTTTATATAATGTTATTGTGTGGGCTCTTATTCAGGCAGAATTTTATACAATTAAGTAAGTTGCTTCTATTTTTTAAATGTATGTTTTTTGTCACAGTGAAATTATAGATATTCTAAAAGTACAGTGCTCAATGTTATTAATTTTTTTCACCATCAGTCTGCATTGTTTAGCTGGAATTGGCCAAATAGAATTAACATTACACATATCTGATTAGTAGGCTGTTAACGGAAGCGCTATCATGGGCTGCAGCATTTTGTTGGTGGGAGGGAAAATCAATTTTCACATAGCTGTTCATAAATTTTACCTCTTTATATACAAGAATAAAATACTGTCCCTGGAAATAGACGGAGGTGATTCGAACCATTTTCCTTGTCAGGAAAGTTGATTACAAGTGGCTACCTACTGTGAGAAGGATATTCTCTTGATACTGTAAATCATGGATAGCGTTTGATAGAAGAAGCCTACCAGCAGAAAAAGGTGCCTGGCTTTTGAATTTAAAAGACCCTGAAGAATGATTGTGCTTTCTGTCAAACAGTTTTCCTGCAAAGAAGCAGAAGCCACGGAGTAAATTTTAAGCAACCTTCCTATTCTATTGAGGCAAAGCCTCGTTATGATTATCAAGATAGTAGCAAGCACATTTCTTGGGGAAGAATAGGATGCACTTATTACGTATACATTTATGCAGTGCTCCCTCATTATAGACAGAGCACTGGAAATGATTGTTTCTACTGTGATAAAAATATTAGTTTAGAAAATGGGATGTTTGTACCAAGCAACTGTGAGTTTGAGACTATTATATCTGACTATGGAAATCTATTGGAAATTTATAGGTGAATGGCAGCTGATGTTACGTTTCAAATATTGTGAGCTAAGGGGTCCTTTTACTAAACTGCAGGAGAAAGTGGTTTTGGTGTGCCCTTATGCAAGCTTTTCCCCATGCACTAAAGCCATTTTTGTCACAGCAGTAAAATGGCTGATTTTCTCTTTTTCCTATTACTAGCCATACACTAACGTTGCCTTTAGCATGCGGCTATTAAAAAGAATTTCCATGTTAGCACTCATCGTCACCTTGTTTGTAGGTGGGAAGGGCTCACATGGCAATCCTGTGCTAAGGTGCACTGAAAAATGGGCTGCGCTAGTGTAGGCGCGTGTTTTGCGGCAAAATAAAAAATTGGCGTGTGTCCATTTTGGGTCTGAGACCTGCTCTCTTGAGCAGGGACTGTCCCTCCCCGTGTTTAAACTTGTACAGCGCTGCGTAACCCTGGCAGCGCTATAGAAATGCTAAGTAGTAGTAGTAGTTATCACCACCCACTGATTAAGTGGTAAGGTCTCACGCGGTAATCATCTACGCACGTAGAATGATGATTACCACCCGGTTTCCGCCACACGCAGGAAACAAAAAATGAAATTACCTCCCGGGCCATGCGGTAACTGGGCGGTAGTTTCAAATTGGCACACGTTGGGAGCATGTAGGCACCTGTGCGGCTTAGTAAAAGGGCCCCTCAGTTTATATACATATCTGTCTAAAGTTACACCTTCTCTTTGTATACTGGTATTTCTTTCTATGTAACTTATCCCTCCAGTACTCAGCCAGTGACAGGGTTTTGTTTGGAGGGGGTTGAGGGACTTAGCAAATTGTAGTGGGGGTAGGAGGGTGTATTAGAGAGGTCGGGAGGGGGATCAAGAGGGTTTAAAAAAATAGTTATGTGGGTGCTGGCCCGATATTCAGTGCCACCAACTGCATGACCTGAATGTGCTGTCCTAATTTTAGCCATTTAGCTATGCGGGTGCCAGAACCGAATATTGCCGGCACCCGCATGACCTCGAACTCCTCCCCAGTGCCGCCCCTGACCTGTTCACTTTTTATTTGGGTAATCTGTGGGGATATTCAGTGGCACTCACTGGTTAAGTGCCACTGAATATCCCTGGCTGGGTGTGCCCCAAGGACTGAATTGAATAACCTGAAAACCCCAACTGGCTGGGTATACCCCAAGTACTGAGTTGAAAGCTCTTGGCTTAGGGGGTCTGTAGTACAAGTTGACAGTCACAGAAATGTTTCAGAATGTGGTAGAGTTTGGAAGCCACTGGAGTACTACAGAAATACTTGGGATGCTTAAGCTAAAGCTACAGGAATACTGCAGAGTTAATCAAGATGACTAAGCTAAAGATGTGGCTTGCTTTGTGAACCTCTAAGAACTGTGTTGTTTGCCAAGGAACTTACGCTTCAGGATGGTCTTTACTAGAAAGTGGCTATCGGGAAACCACAAAATAAGTTGAGCTAAAAGGTGCCAGAGATGTTGTCCTCGTGACAATATCTATCTATCTATCTATCTATCTATCTATCTATCTATCTATCTATCTATCTATCTATCTATCTATCTATCTATTTTTTTCCATGAGCAGAAAAATACCTACTATATTTGAATGTATACCACTTCAATAGCCTTCAGGCTTACAGGTGTCATATATATTCAAGTACATCAGTTATTCTTTCTGTCCTTGGAGGGCTCACTATTAGAGAAAAATATATATAAAGAACTAAAATGAGATTTGATCCTGGGTCTCTTGGCTAGCAGTGCACTGCACTAGCCATTAGGCTACATACTTGCTGCTATGTTAAAACTGTCTTTAGTAAGTGAAGATGTCATAAAGCCTGGTATTCCTTACAGGTTTCACATTCAGGGTAGAGGAAGGGGGGTCTGCAACTACTGGGGGATTAAGAAGGTATTGTGCCCTTCATTGTTATTGCCCAAATGAAAGGGAATGATGTCAGCATTTACAACTGCCCTGAGGCATGTGTAAGTCCCTACTGTATGCAGCTGTAAATATCAATCTCTGGTTCCCTCTATCACCCCCCCCCCCCCCAAGAAGTCTGGCCCCCATCACCCTCTGAATCTAATCCCCCTTTGACCCTCTCCTCAAAGTTTGATGAAAATAAAACTAGTTATTTTTTTATTATACTTTTTATTGTTTGTAACACATCTGTAGATTACAGCAATAATATTACTAGAACACCCTGCTTCTGTCCATTTGTAACAAAGCTTCTCTGTGAATGCTTATATATTGTTTGAATATTTTAAGCCATACCTAAAATTATGTATTGTCAGCCTTTATAATTTCCCCATTGCCAAGCACATTTTCATACTTTCTCTACTTCAAAATTTTGTGTTATCTAATGGGTTTATTTATGTCATGACACTAAGATCATTTATTTAATGTGTGATTATTATATCGTTGCCTATGCCTGTCAGAATTGTAATTTCCGCTATTTACCTTCCATAGTTACAGACTGATCATACAAGCAAAGTATAACATAGATAGATAGAGAGATAGATAGATATTCAAATTCATACAGTGAGGACCTTGTTATTCATATAGTGAGGCATCTCCATGTATACATAAGAACATAAGAATAGCCATACTGGGACTATCCTGCTCCCAACAGTGGGCACTCCAGGTCACAAGTACCTGGCAGAAACCCAATTAGTAGCAACATTCCATGCTAACAATCCCAGGACAAGCAGTGGCTTCCTCCATGTCTATCTCAATAACAGACGATGGACATTTCCTTCAGGAACTTGTCCAAATCTTTTTTTAAACCTAGATACACTATCCGCTGTTACTACATCCTCCAACAACGAGTTCCAAAGCTTAACTATTCTTTGAGTGAAAAATATTTCCTCCTATTTGTTTTAAAAGTATTTCCATGTACTTTTATTGAGTGTCCCCTGGTCTTTGTACTTTTTGAAAGAGTGAAAAATCGATTCACTTTTACCCATTTTGCACAACTCAGGATTTTCTAGACCTCGATCATATCCCCCCTCTGACATCTCTTTTCCAAGGTGAAGAGCCCTAACCTCTTTAGCCTTTCGTGCTCTGCTGTAAGAGCTTCTTTAGCTGTACTCTGCACAAGCTCTGCCCAGGGCAGACACAAAACATGTGCCTGTAAAAATTTCAGGAGCTGCTGCCCAGGGTTGCTCTTCTCCTGCTTCCAAATTCAAAAGGACTTCCTGTGCAGTTCAAATTCCTCTCTCCTCCTCCCTTGCTCCTCCCCTTCTTTCCTGCCCCCTTCCCTTGCCAGGGCCGATCTTAGCAAGTGCGGGGCCCTATGCAGACCAATTTGGTGGGGCCCCATCCTAGCCCCGCCCCTATCCTAGCTCCGCCCCCCCATTGATAAGATTATTCAATTTTTAGAAAATTTTCTATTTATGAAATTTCAAATAAAGACAAATGAAGCTAAACTTGTACAGAAAAACTGATTGAAATAATAAGCACAATGCTATCATGAAACCCCCCCTCCCAAGAAATTATTCAGTTCAAGTCCACAATTAGTAGTTCAAATTCTCATAACCCCGGGGGGTCAGAGGTGCGGACACACAATCTCTCCACTGCAAAACACTATACACAAACGTGTGCAAAAACACAGTCAGAACCTTACCAAACCATAACAGCACTAATTCCAAGGACAGGACGAGCTACAACCTTATGCATGGAAAGGCAGAACTGTAATTACACCAGGCTCTATAACACCAATACACTACCTTGTGAAAAAAAAAGGGCTGCAAATACTACACGCTAGCAGGATACTGTACCTTGATCACACATGAAAAACACATGACAACAAATATGAAGGCAAAATACTGAATGGAAAGTTACCTCAAGAAGTCAGACTCAGCCTGCAGCAATACTAGAAAAATTGAAACTTACATGCAAAATATCACAGATGCACATTTCTAAAAGCTGACATATTCCAATTAATAAATTCTGAATAAAATACTTTTTTTCTACCTTTGTTGTCTGATCATTTAGTCTTTCTATTCGCTTTGGTCCCAGTGTCTTCTGTTTTATGCAGTGTCTTCTTTCCGTTTGATATTTTTTCTCTCACCGTGTCCACCATCCTCATGTGTCCTTGTGTTCTGTCTACCATCTGTAGCCCCCTGTCCCTATCCTTTCTCCAGTTTCAGCATCTGCCTTCAAAGTGTTCCGATCCAGCCCTTAAATTCAACAATTTGCCCTCCATACACATCCAGCATTTCTCCTCTCTCCCCTCCACTCCATTTCCAGCAATTTCTCCTCTCCCTGGGCCCTGCCATCCCATCCAAGTCCATCCTTGGCCCTCTGTACCCTTCCCTCTTCCATCCACATCCAGCAATTCTCCTCTCTCCCCTCCCCTCCATTTCCAGCAATTTCTCCTCTCTCTGGGCCCTGCCATCCCATCCAAGTCCATCCTTGGCCCTCTCTGCCCTTCCCTCCTCCATCCACATCCAGCAATTCTCCTCTCTCCCCTCCCCTCCATTTCCAGCAATTTCTCTTCTCCCTGGGCCCTGCCATCCCATCCAAGTCCATCCTTGGCCCTTTGTACCCTTCCCTCCTCCATCCACATCCAGCAATTCTCCTCTCTCCCCTCCCCTCCATTTCCAGCAATTTCTCCTCTCTCTGGGCCCTGCCATCCCATCCAAGTCCATCCTTGGCCCTCTCTGCCCTTCCCTCCTCCATCCACATCCAGCAATTCTCCTCTCTCCCCTCCCCTCCATTTCCAGCAATTTCTCATCTCCCTGGGCCCTGCCCTCCCATCTGTTCCTCTCTCCCCTGCCCCCCTCCATTCACCCATGTATCCAGCAATTCCCCTCTCTCCCTGAGCCCTGCCATCCCATCCAAGTCCATCCTTGGCCCTCTCTGCCCTTCCCTCCTCCACCCACATCCAGCAATTCTCCTATCTCCCCTCCCCTCCATTTCCAGCAATTTCTCTTCTCCCTGGGCCCTGCCCCCCTCCATTCACCCATGTATCCAGCAATTCCCCTCTCTCCCTGGGCCCTGCCATCCCATCCAAGTCCATCCTTGGCCCTCTCTGCCCTTCCCTCCTCCATCCACATCCAGCAATTCTCCTCTCTCCCCTCCCCTCCATTTCCAGCAATTTCTCCTCTCCCTGGGCCCTGCCCTCCCATCTGTTCCTCTCGCCCCTGCCCCCCTCCATTCACCCATGTATCCAGCAATTCCCCTCTCTCCCTGAGCCCTGTCATCCCATCCATGTCTCTCTTTCCCCTGCCTGCCCTCTTCTTTCCCCCACGATGCACGATCGATCATCTCTTTCCTTTTTCGCTTTTAAATTTACCTCCAGTCCGGCAGCGTCAGTGAAAGCGCTCCCAGCCAGTAAAAGCGCTTCTCTTCGCTGTGTTCCGCCTTCTCGGCGGGACACAGCGAAGAGAAGCGCTTTTACTGGCTGGGAGCGCTTTCACTGACGCTGCCGGACTGGAGGTAAATTTAAAAGCGAAAAAGGAAAGGGATCGGTGATCGATCGTGGGGGAGAGAAGAGGGCGGGCAGTTCGGACGAGCGGCGGCGGCGGCGATCCCCGGTTGGAGCTAGGTCAAGGCTGACTGAGGCGCGCCGCGCGGGGCCCTATGCGGCCGCCTCGGTCGCCTCGGCCTAAGACCGGCCCTGTCCCTTGCTACCCCTTGTTTCCCTCCCACTACTACCTCTGCTCTCTAGCTAGGCCCTCCCTGTACCCTCCCCCACACATCTGTCTTCGCTGGCCTTCAGCCCGGTTGTGGTCGGCCCCCCCTTTAATGGGTGTGCCTGGTTCTTTCCTCATATGGAAGGAGTTCCATCCTCTTTATCACTTTGGTCTCTCTTCTTTGAACCTTTTCCAATTCCGCTATATCTTTTTGGAGATACAGAGACTAGAGTTGAATGCAATACTCAAGGTGAGGTTACACCATGGAGCAATACAGAGGCATTATAATATTCTTTGTCTCATTTTGCATCCAATTCCTAGCATCCTGTTTGCTTTTTTGGCCAATACCGCATACAGGGCAGAAGATTTCACTACATTGTCTGCAATGGCACCCAGATCCTTTTTCTTGAGTACTGACTCCTAAGGTGGACCCTAGCATCAACTAACTGTGATTCAGATTATTCTTCTCAATGTGCATCACTTTGCATTTGTCCACATTTAAATTTCATCTGCCATTTGGATGCCCAGTTTTCCAGTTTCCTAAGGTCTTCCTGCAATTTGTCACAATCCTCATGTGTTTTGACAATTTCGTGTCATCTGCAAATTTAATCACGTCACTCGTTACGATTTCCAGATCATATATAAATATTTTAAATAGCACTGGTTCCAGTACAGATCCCTGTGACACTCCACAATTCACCCTCCTCCATTGAGAAAAATAGCCATTTAACCAGCCAAGTCAATATTAAGCACTGGCAGATTACATTTAAAACGGCCAAAGATAGGCCTGCTATTTCAGCGGCCTGATGTGGCTGCCAAAGTTAGCCGGCGATGTGCTGAATATTCGTGGATAGCCAGTTAAGTGCTACTTAACCAGCCAGAAGTCATTCTTGGCCAGTTAAATAGTGATCTAATATTGGGGAGTGGGGAGGGGGGGTCTGTGCCAATATTTACAGGTGCATTACACACAAAATACTTTGAGTACTTGCTTATACATGCATGTGTATATGCTAGCTTGCCACCTAAGTACTATTCTGCAAATACCTACTTAACTTCCAAAGCACATATTTGCAAAGGGGTGTACATGCGGAGGGGAGGGAAGGGAACATGGGTTTAATGCTACGCTTTCAGTGATCCGCTATGAGCAAGTGCGCCATGAAAGGTCTTTTTCAAGACCACTTCTGCATGCAGCCAATCACATTACATGGACTAATTGTGTTTTGGGCACTTAAGATCCACATATGTCAAGCCATTGAGGCAGACTCCTGATGCAGGCTTGAAGGCCGAAACACAACAGTTGTGTCGAGTCTTTTCATCAATAAAAAAGCTTTTTTAGATATTTGTCTCCAGGATTTGTATTTCCGTGGTCAAAACATCTCACTTTTACCTTTACTTGAACACAGACAGACCTCCTATTTATGCATCTAACCCTGGATTCTATATATTGTGCCTAGAGATCTGCACCAAAATCCAGGCACACTATTATATCTATTATATATTAAACCTATTATAGTGCACGTAACTTAATTGGCTTAACAAGCTAATCAGAGTTGATAACAGCACTTAACAAGCAATAATAAGCACTAATTGGTAATAATTAGAAGTTACATGCACAACTCACTAAGCACATTCAGTAATGAACTGTATCTAAATTCTAATGCTTGCAGTTCAAAAGGGGTGTGTTTATGGGCAGGGACATGGGCACTTTGTAGGCATTCCAAAATTTACACGCATAGTTATAGAATATTGCCCAGTGTGCTTAAATCTATGCATTGGGATTTATGCCACGTTTTTGTTGGACTAAATGGAGGAGCATAGTTTTAGGTATTGGGATATCAACTAAGCGTATTCTATATATGGTGCCTAAATCTAGGTGCTGCTTAGAGAA
Organism: Microcaecilia unicolor; assembly: GCF_901765095.1. NCBI lineage: Eukaryota > Metazoa > Chordata > Amphibia > Gymnophiona > Siphonopidae > Microcaecilia > Microcaecilia unicolor. Next base: position 54,206,400 of record NC_044032.1, read on the forward strand.
TATAATTTGGCAGAAATGTTTACCGTGCAGATTTCTTAGGCGCCTTATATGGAATCTGGCCCCTAACTCATAAAATATTGAAAGCTGCATGCATCACTGCTGAATTGAGACACTTGCACTTATACCAACTCTGGAGTTGGCATCAGAGCAAGCACCTAAGCCAGTGGCGTTCCGAGGGGCGCTGACACCTGGGGCGGATCGCTGATGCGCCCCGCCCCCCGGTTGCAGCGCCCCCCCCCTCGGCAAAGGGACACCCCCCCCCCCCGGCAAAAGAACCCCCCAGGTGCACGCCGCTGGGGAGGGGGGGGTGCCGCGCGCCGGTCAGCGTCGTTGGTTTCCATGCTCCCTCTGCCCCGGAACAGGTTACTTCCTGTTCCGGGACAAAGGGAGCATGGAAACCAATGATGCTGACCAGCGCGCCGCACCCCCCCAGCGGCATGCACCCGGGGCAGACCGCCCCCACCGCCCCCCCCCCCCCTTGGTAGCCCACTGACCTAAGCATTAGATGCCTATATACTGGGTTTGAAGGAAAATAGTTGCCTACTTTCCTTTATAGAATAGGCTTCTGCCACGCATGATCCAGTTACTTAAGTGGAGGTGACCAGTTATAGAATTGCCCCTATTTGCCCTTAATGAATGCTTAGGTAGGGCAACAACAGCAAAGCATCATTACCATACAACATTAACTAGTGCTGCTTTAAAAAGTAATAAGTAGTATCCTTACTAAGTATTATTATTCACTTCATTGTTATGCAAATTGAAAAAAACACAGCTTGCACTTAACTTTGCAAGCTGCGTTGTTCATGGAAACTTAATGCCAGATTTGAGCTGGTATTATCTGTTCTTCCAGGGAACATCGGGCTGCTAAATCACAAGTTGATGCCACTGGAATGACTCTTAAAGGGGCTAAAGACTTAAGGTCCAATCCCCCCCCCCCCCCACTCTCCTTTAAGCACTGGCATTAGCAGACCACTCCTTTCCACAGTACCCCCACAGTGATGGTCAGGAATGATCTTTAGTCACTCCTGCCCATTGGCTTTCAGACAGCAAAAGGTGTCTTTCACCTAAGGGGGAGTAGTCTCATGGCATTTCCACTAAAGGGTCAAGCTGCCAAATAAGGGTGCACAGCACTATGTGACATTTTGATCTTTACTAGTAATACCACAAGACTATTGCCAAGTGTTGAGAAGTATTATTTGTAAGCCATGAGCCAACAAAACATATGGGGAATGCTCCAAACTCCCCCCACCCCCACTAGAGACCTGTGATACATCTGGTAGATATATGGGAAGGGTTAAATGGTAGGGTGTCTTATCATGTTAATGGTTTCTTTTGGGGGCAATGTCTCTGATTTGGTCATTTTTGTGCATATCATGACAGTAATGAATCTCACTCCTAAGCCAGAATACGTGAAGTATGATTTCAGTCTCAGTTTTACTGCTAATGCTTGCCAAGCAGAGATTCCTTCCGGAATTCATATGATGCTACATGTGTAGACAATTTATCCAGGTGAGTTGGAAATTCTTTTTTAATGAGGCCTGTGCCACCCAACAGAATAATAAATATTTCTGTATCTTCTGCTACATTTTCTTAGTCTCAGACTGCATTTCTTGATACTTAAAGATCTTTTCTCTCTCTCTCTCTCTCTACGTGATTCACTTAATAATTGTTTGGGACTGAAGTCTCTCTATAATCAAGGTTGTTCTGGTGTTTTTCTCTTTCATCACTATGTGGGGTTTCCTGGCACTCAACTTTTTATCTGTTGGAATGACATTGTCCCAGGTGATCATATCATCTTCATTCCCTGTGATTCTCTAAGGATCATGATGCCAGTGCTTTTCCAGTACAGCAATGTTGTAATGTTTACAAACTTTCCAATGGATGAAATGGGCCACGTTGTTGTGCCTTTCTATATAGAAGTTTTCTGCCAGTCAGCTACGAGATGAGTGATTTTTAACAGTTCCTTCTTACAGAATCTACAGATGTCTGTTACACCAGTTGTTTCTATGCTTGCAGTAAACCATCTCATCCATAATCCGCTATCCTGGGCTGTAACTATGCATTTCTCAATACATGTCTCCTTAACCATTCATGCATCTGGTTTTGACCAACAAATGGTTCCTGGAGTTACACTTTGTACTTCCTACTGTACTTATGCAGACCCCAGGGATCTGTGCTGGGACCACTGCTTTTTAATATATTTATAAATGATCTAGAGATGGGAGTAACTAGTGAGGAAATTAAATTTGATGATGACACAAAGTTATTCAAAGTTGTTAAATCGCAAGAGGATTGTGAAAAATTACAAGACGACCTTATGAGACTGGGAGACTGGGCATCTAAATGGCAGATGACGTTAATGTGAGCAAGTGCAAAGTGATGCATGTGGGAAAGAGGAACCCAAATTATAGGTACGTAATCCACCGACTAGGAAAGGGATCTAGGCATCATTGTTGATGATACGTTGAAAACCTCTGCTCAGTGTGCGGCGGCTGCTTAAAAAACAAATACAATGTTAGGTATTATTAGGAAAGGAATGGAAAATTAAAATGAGGATGTTATAATGCCTTTGTATCGCTCCATGGTGCAACCGCACCTCAAATATTTGTGTTCAATTCTGGTCACTGCATCTCAAAATAGAAATAGTGGAATTAGAAAAGGTACAGAGAAGGGTGACAAAAATGATAAAGTGGATGGGAAGACTTCCCTATGAGGAAAGGCTAAAGCAGCTAGGGATCCTCAGCTTGGAGAAAAGACGGCTGAGGAGAGATATGATAGAGGTCTATAAAATAATGAATGGAGTGGAATGGGTAGACATGAATTGCTCGTTTACTTTTTCCAAAAATACTAGGACTAAGGGGCATGTGATGAAGCTACAAAATAGTAAATTTAAAACGAATCAAAGAAAATTTTTCTTCACTCAACGTGTAATTAAACTCTGGAATTTGTTGCCAGAGAATGTAGTAAAAGCAATTAGCTTAGCGGGGTTTAAAAAAGGTTTGGATAGCTTCCTAAAGGAAAAATCCACAGTCCGTTATTAAAATGGACTTGGGGAAAATCCACTGCTTATTTCTGGGATAAGCAGTATAAAATGTATTGTACTTTTTTGGGATCTTGCCAGGTACTTGGGGCCTGGATTGGCCACTGTTGGAGACAGGATGCTGGGCTTATGCACTTTTGTCATTTGTTTTTCTTTCTCTGCTGATCTAATTTATTGACTAGTTTTATTTTCTTCTTTCACAAATTCTGTTGCTTCTTCCCTTTTGGTGCTGGTGGATTATCACCCATTCCTTCTACTCTTCAGAACGCTTCTCCAAGTTTAATGATGGAAATGGATTCTGGAAGCTTTCTTTCATATTTCAACACCTTTTGTGCATTTGGATCTGATGGTTCTGTTACAGAAGCCTGGCGGTCTTTGATAGTAGCTTGATAGGTATAATCTGTTTCTGTGAGAGACATTCCTACTTTTTTTGAGACTGTAAAAAGGGTTGGGTGGTGCTGCATTAGAGGCCTAGTCATGCAAGGGATTTTAGGGAGGTTGTGTTATTTTGTTTATGTGTAAGGGGAGGGGACTACTACCAGGGCTGTCAGGGGGAGGGGGGTGCTTACTTTATTCCACAACTATCTTTATACCTATCTTTACATTACTACATCTAGGAACTTGCAATATTCCCAGCTGCAACAACATAACTTATATTTACCATGTAAATAAATAACTTGCAGTATTGAGATACTATGGATCAGTGACTTGCTGGTAAATATTCCTGCAATAAAATGTACAGTTTTATCATAACTCAAGTAGAGGAGTGTGGTAGCCGTGTCATAACTCATTAACTGCCCCTCTTAACTGATTAACAGTAGTGTTACTAATATGTGCTATCATGCTAACATGCATTAATGCTATTAACACGTTATTTACTGCAGATTCCATTTTATGTAAAGGGTCCCCCTAGTAACAAATAGTATGCATTAATTGTGTTATTGCATGCTTACACAGTACCTCCCACTGTAGCTTAAGCGCCTCTGAATAAAGCTAGTTACATTTACCTAGATATATGTATCTGGTTTACTTAGACCTGCTACTTGTATAGTCCAACTTTACCAGTTAAAGTTAACCAGGTGACACTGAATATCGGTACTATTTAGTTAAAAGGTACTATTCTGTACCTCAGAATACCTCCAATTCTTCCCACATTTATCAGCTTGAATTATAGGCCAGCCACTGAGTTGTTCATGCAAATGTTAATCAACATGTGGGGCTGAAAATTCATATTGAAAGATTTGATATAGGCAACTGCCAAATTTGTTGGCACCTGTTTTATTAAATAGAAATGTATTTTTGTTGATAAAAGTTGAAATGCAAATTTATTTCTGGTGTGTAGGATAGGTTATACAATCAGAAAAGAGAGGGTCAAACAGCATACAAAATAATACAGAAACAAAAAAAATAACACTGGGCTTCCAGGATCGGGATAATCAATGTCCTCCTTTTTTTTACACCTCTGCAAGGACTTAGGTGTGCTATGATGTCGGCCAACCTTTGCCACGTTTTCCCTAATTTAAACCGAAGCTCGTGCGCATGCCCTTGCATTTGGCAGGCTTTTTCTGTACCGACGTTTTTTTTCTTGACAGCGCTCTGTGAGCTAAAACACAGTACCTACCTTAGAGGTAAGATTTTTTGCATTTCTTGTTTTGTTTTGATTTGCATAGTTTTAGGTAACAACCAATTGAGAATACTCTGTTAAGAATTGTTTCATATGCAACCAACTTGCAAAGTAAGACAAGCGGCTTTTACCTGTTTGCAATGCAGATGCCGTCAAGTTTACTGCTAAGCAGCCATGTTGAGTTAAGAGACACATTATTATATACATTCTGTATATCTAGTTTCCCTGTAATGGCATCATATGCTGACAATAGTTTAGTAACCTTTTCAACCCCTGATAATACCCGCCACCAATGAGTACCTGGTATTGGATACATAGCAGTGAAGTAATCAGGGATGATGCTGGCTTCTACAGACTCTCAGAATAAACAGACAAAAACCACGCACACAGGAAACAGAACAGGGAATACAGAAAATAGGAACAGAGCTTAGCTAAATACGGAGAGTGGCTTAAACACAAAGCTTACCTATAGCAAGAGTCAGAAGCAGGGCTAGACTCATAGGCGCCGACTCCGTGGGTGCTATGGGTGCTCGAGCACCACCAATATTTTAACCCGCCCGCCCTCTTCTCCCTCAACAGTCCTCCGTCCTCACCTTCCTGCCGCCCAGAATTTAAAACTCATTTTACCTCGGTCCAGGGGCGTAGCCAGACTTGCGTGGGAGGGGGGTCCACAGCTCGAGGGGAGGGGGCACATTTTACCCCCCTGCCGCCGCCCCCTCCCGCCGCCATTGTCGCCCCCCCATCTCTGCCGACCCCCCTCCCGCCGCGAACCCTCCCCCGCTGCCGCCTACCTTCCGTTTTGCTGGCGGGGGACCCCACTCCCCGCCAGCCGACGTCCTCTCCCGTAGAACGTAGCGGCAGCGGCACTGTCTGGCAGAGAAAAGTCTTCTTCCTTGCATGTACAACGTGCAGGACGTCAGCATGCAAGGAAGAAGACTTTTCTCTGCCAGACAGTGCCGCTGCGTTCTACGGGAGAGGACGTCGGCTGGCGGGGAGTGGGGTCCCCCGCCAGCAAAACGGAAGGTAGGCGGCGGCGGGGGTGGGTTCGCCGGGAGGGGGGTCCCCACTGAAATCTACGGGGGCCCAGGCCCCCTCAGGCCCCACGTAGCTATGCCACTGCCTCGGTCCCAGCAGCAGTGAAAGGCGAGCAGGCTCGGCTTCAGCCTTCCCTTCTGTCTTAGTTCTGGTCCCGCCCTCATTTCCTGTTTCCGCGAAGGCAGAAACAGAGCTGAGAGAGAAGGAAAGGCTGAAGCCGAGCCTGCTCGCCTTTCACTGCTGCTGGGACCGAGGTAAAATGAGTTTTAAATTCTGGGTGGCAGGAAGGCGAGGATGGAGGAATGTTGTGGGGGAAGAGGTCGGGCTGGGGTTGGGATTGGCACGGAGGAGAGGGGGGCCTGGCACTCAGAGGAGGGGGGCTGGCATTCGGAGGAGAGGGGGGCCTGGAACTCGGAGGAGAGGGGGCCTGAAGCTTGGAGGAGAGGGGGGGCTGAAAAGGGGCAGGTGGTGTTTGGGGCGAGTTACTGGACATGGAGGGGAGAGAGGAGAAATCGCTGGACATGGAAGAGAGGGCAGGGGAGAGATGAGACTTGTTGGACATGGATGGAAGGAGGGAAGGGCAGTGGAGAAAGAAAAATTCGCTGGACATGGATGAGAGGTGAGGGTAGGGGGGAGAGGAGAATTGCTGGATATGAAAGGAGAAGAGGGCAGGGGAGAGAGGAGACTTGCTGGATATGGAGGGGTGAGGGGGAATGTACCACCTGTTAAAAAAAATGTCAGCACCCCCAATCATTTTGAAAAGTTGGCTCCTATGGCTAGACTAAAAGCAGGAGCCAAGGGTAGAGTCAAACAGATATAGACACCAAGGGCAGGGTGTGGCTTTTCAGCCAGGCTTTCAGGAACAAGGTTCAAAAGTAAACTCACAAAAACAAAGGAAAGCATTGAAACACAAGACTCAGAGAAACACAGAACAGACCTTCAGGAGCAAGACTCTGAGGAACAAAGCCAAGCATGGATATGACCTAAACAGGTAACATAGAGGCAAATTAAGAGACCTCTTGCAAAGGCAAAACATGAGAGTTCCCAGGTGCTTAATAAAGGACTTGCTAATGATGTCACAACTTGAAATGAGGCTTGAATTGCTGGCACATCAGAGTGAGGTTTGGATTGCAAGCACACCAAAGCGAGGCTTGGATTGCAGGCACACTAGGCAGCAGATGCATCAATGCAGGAACAAGGCAGTCCAGAGAAGTCACAGAGCCAGATTACTGGAAAAAGGTGAGTCTAGATGCAGGGGCATGGCCACAACTGTGACATAAATAAACAAAACAGATTGTGAATTAGGGAGGCTCATGGGTGGGGAAGGGGGGTTAGGTTGGCCAAAACAACTAAGCCACTTCTTTGGGGAGTTGACCGTCCATGACTTATACAGTGATTTATCAATTATCTTGCAAATTCGGAAATGGACTTCAGATAATTTAAAGTGGAGCAGTCATCAGATCCATGGGTGGAGGAGCAAAGGAATGAAGGAATGTCACAAGACCAGAGGCCTAATTGCATTTGGGGAAGGTTTGGAGGTTCACCAGTCCAAAGTTCATATTATGTTATATTAGGAATAAATTGAACTTGAAATTGAAACTCCTACACTGACACTATGAAATAGAGAAACTTGATTGGCAGACCTTTAGCTGTGTTACTATGGTCACACAGTTTTTTTTTTTTGTTGTTGTTCTTAAGCGGCCCTAGAAGGAGCAGTTGTGAGTTGCTTGTATACCACAATTTATTTTAGTAAGCAGCACATATCATTACCATGGTTAATAGCTAGGAGATCTTAGGAGGTATACTGTTGGTCGGATTATTCCTCAGTAGATTTTGCGCGAGATTTAGAAGAATGCATAAATTAGGGCTGTGTAGAGGAAACAAGTTTCTTCTTTTCATGTATTTTTATTGTATGTGTTGTTTTGCTTTGATTAATTAAATCAAACAAACAAAAAAAAAAACCCTCCCACACAAAACAAACAAAACAAAGCAAAGCAAAATAAAGAAAGATACAAACCATGAAAGCCAACAACCAAACGTCTCTTTAGGCAGGAGCAATCCTTACTCACTCTTGCCATGCTTTGCTTGTTCCAGAATAGCAGCAGCTGATTCCAGGCCGTTGGCACTTTCAGTGTTTGCTGTATCAATATCTAGTAGTACACTGATGTCATTTCACATAATGTACATTGTAGGTAAAATATGTAGCTACTGCACTGTCTCCCTACCCCCAGTGGACTAACGAAAGAAAAATTTTATTAATTTTCTAAATTAGAACAATCTAATAAGCACCGGTTGCAGCTTTGCCTCCAGGGATATGAGAAAGATAGTCACGCAATATGTTTCAATTAAATAACTTATTAATATAATAGACAACATACTTCTGAGCAAAAGTCTTACTCAGCAGCTCTTTACAAGAATGTAAAACCTTTTAAAATTAATAATGCTTACTCGAAAACTCTGTAATAGTGTGATCTCTTAAATACTTTCCACTTGGTCATAAACTCTGCTTGCTGGCTTATTTATTTAATTTTATTTAATTTTATTTCTGTAACTAGCAGAAGTGGAGGAGAGGCAGTGAAAAGAACCAGACTAGGTAGAAAGAGAACTTTACGTTCACTCCAGGATGTCTTTTTCAGGAATTGCTCTAGAGAACCGGGGTACCAATGTGGTTAAATCATTTAAAAAAAAAGGAATCTACAAAGAGCCAAATTCTATAAATGATGCTGTAAAAATTGGCGCTGAAAAACCAAGTGCTTAGTGCGATTCTATAAACTACATCTAAAGTTAGGAGTAGTTTATAGAATATGCTTAGTGGCCATTCTTGTGTCTAAAATTCAGAAGCACCCATTTAGGCCATCTAAAACCAGGCCTAAATACCTGCACCTAACTCAGGGGCCCTTTTACTGAGCTGCGTAAGCATCTATGTGCACCCAATGTGCGCCAAAATGGAGTTCCCACCCGATTACCGCAAGGCTCTTGTGGTAATTTCATTTTTGGTACATGTCTGATACGCATATCTGAAAAATATTTTTTATTTCCAGGTGCACGTAACGGACGCACACCAACCTGCTTATAATTGAATGAGAAAAAGGCCCAAGTTCCGACCTAAATCGGGAGATGGACGGTTATCTCACAAAAACGAATAACGCGGTATAATCGAAAGCCGAACTTGGACATTTTCAACTGCACTCCATTGCGGAAGCGTACAAAGTTGACAGGGGCGTGTCGGAGGCGTAGTGAAGGCGGGACTGGGGCATGGTTATCACCCGAACAGAGATGGATGCCCTAAATGATCAGATTACCACCAGAGGGAATCGGGGATGACCTCCCCTGACTCCCCCACTGGTCACTAACCTCCTCCCACCACAAGAAATGATGTTTCACAACTTTTTATTTTCACCATCAAATGTCATACCCACCTCCCTGGCAGCAGTATGCAGGTCCCTGGAGCAGTTGTTAGGGGGTGCAGTGGACTTCAGGCAGGTGGACCCAGGCCCATCCCCCCCTACCTGTTACAATTGTGCTGCTTAATGCTTAGTCGTCCAACCCCCCCAAACCCACTGTACCCAAATGTAGGTGCCCCCCTTCACCCCTTAGGGCTATAGTAATGGTGTAGACTTGTGGGCAGTGGGTTTTGAGGGGGATTTGGGGGGGCTCAACACACTAGGGAAGGGTGCTATGCACCTGGGAGCTCTTTTACCTTTTTTTTTGTTTTTGTAAAAGTGTCCCCTAGGGTGCCCGGTTGGTGTCCTGGCATGTGAGGGGGACCAGTGCACTACGAATCCTGGCCCCTCCCACGAACAAATGCCTTGGATTTATTCGTTTTTGAGCTGGACGCTTTCATTTTCCATTATCGCTGAAAAACAAAAACGCCCAGCTCACAAATTGTCGAATAAAACATGGACGTCTATTTAGTTCGAAAATATGGTTCGGTCCGCCCCTTCACGGACCCGTTCTCGGAGATAAACGCCCATGGAGATAGACGTTTTCGTTCGATTATGCCCCTCCACGTGGCATTTGACATGTGTAGATCATTATTGCCTGGTTACCGCATGAGTCTTTACCACTAGGTCAATAGCTGGTGGTAAGGTCTCAGACCCAAAATGGACGCGCGACAATTTTGATTTTGCCGCATGTCCATTTTCGGCAAAAAATTTAAAAAGGCATTTTTTACAGGTGTGCTGAAAAATGATTCTGTGGATGCCCAAAACACACGCCTACACTACCTCAGGCCATTTTTTAGTGCCCCTTAGTAAAAAGACCCTTCAGGCACAGATCAAGTGTATTCTATAATAGTGCGCATAGTTCAGGGGCCCCTTTACTAAGCCGCGTAAATGTCTACATGCGCCCAACAGGCGCCAAAATGGAGTTACCACCCGACTACCATGTGGTTCTTGTGGTAAACTCATTTTTGGTGCATCTGATATGCGTGTCCGAAAAATATTTTTTATTTTGTGGAACGCGTAGTGGACGCACGCCAAGTGGCATTCGATGCACATAGGTCATTACTGCCAGGTTACCATATGAATCTTTACTGCTAGGTCAATGGCTGGCGGTAAAGTCTCAGACCCAAAATGGATGCGTGACAATTTTGATTTTGCCGCATATCCATTTTTGGCAAAAAGTTTAAAAGGCATTTTTCACAGGTGCGCTGAAAAAAACAGGCGCCTACACTACTTCAGGCCATTTTTTAGTGCACCTTAATAAAAGAACCCCTCAGTGTTTTATAAAATAGATGAGTCCATTCATGGAATATACGTACAGCAATACCTCAGCTTTCGTTGACTTCGGTTATCGTCTGTTTTGGTTTTCGTCAATTTCTTCCGTGAAAAATTTGCCTCGGATTTCGTCGGTTACCTCGGATTTTGTTGGCGTGCCCACGTGACCTCGCTGCTAATTTTGCGAAAACAAAGGGCGACCCACGCGTTCTCCTGCCAAGAAGAGTCTTCAGAAAGGTAAATGCCATGTTAAATGTTCATTTATTCTTTACATTAGTTTTTTATATTCATATGAAAATAATTGCCTCGGTTTTCGTCGGTTTCGGATTTCGCCGATTGTTTTCGAACAGATTAACGACAAAAACTGAGGTATCACTACACATTTGCACTAATGTTGGAGCAGGGACAAATGTCTGCATTGGCATTTGCACACATCATGATTTGTTTCCAAGTGCCTGTTTTTATAAAGACAGCTAGGGATAAAATAGGCTTAAAACTGATACCTTTTGGAACTCACATAGGCATCCAGCTATAAAATCAGACCCATAAAGAATAAAGGAACCCTTTTAATAAGGCTCATAGGTGCCTATGTGCGTACAATGTGCATCAAACTAGAACTACCACCTGGCTACCGCATGCCCGGGCAGTAATGCAAATTTTTACGTACATCTGATATGCGCGCCGGAAAATATTTTTTATTTTCTGGTGTGCGGCGCTAAATGGGCGGTAATCGGCAGTGTACGTGCGCTGAAAATTACTGCCCAGTTAATGCATGAGACCTTACTGCTAAGTCAATGGGTGGTGGTAAGGTCTCAGACCAAAAATGGATGCACTCCAGTTTTTATTTTGCTGCACATCCATTTTCGACTAATAAAAAGGGCTTTTTTGCAGGCATGCTGAAAAATGGACCTGTGTGTGTCCAAAACACACACCTACACTAGCGCAGGCCATTTTTCAGCATGCCTTAGTAAAAGGACCCCTTTTCATAATAAACAAAAATGACAGTTTAATATTGATGTATTTTTTTGTATTTATTCATGGTTGTATCCCACAATTATCCAAAAACGAGTTTCGGTGCAATGTGGTTTATATGTAACAGTATTAGAGATGACATTGATTCAATTAAATTTACAAGGTTGTATGATGCTGTGTTTTACAGTGGTTGGCATGATAACTATTAGTGCATATGGAATAGTCAGTGGGTTTCTTGAGAAAATATGTCTTAGTTCATTTCTTATATGAAAAGATGCGTTACAGTTAGAGGCTTTGTTGTTGTTCCAGAAAATACAAATACACTATCAGACAAACTAAAAGGACGTATTATAAAACCAAAATAGGACCAAACTACAAGGATACACACAAACTCTCCTCACTCTTAAACAATCTCCTAAATACTACAACGGTTACCTCCAACAACACAGACACCCCCATCAGCAACCAATCTTGTGAAACACTTCAATGAAAAAATAACAAAGCTCCGACTCATGATACCTACCAACACAGCGGAGTATACAAACATCCTTGAATGTCTAGACCCAAAACCCGGGGAATACCCAGCAGACCGATCTTGGACCAACTTTAACACACTCTCATCAGACAAAATCTCTCACTGGCTCGGAAAATACGCCAAATCGCAATGCAAACTAGACACTTGCCCTACTAGTCTGATAAGATCTGCACCCAAACAATTCAAAACAGACCTCACGAACCACATAAACTAAAGGCTTCAAAATGGGCTCTTTCCCACGGATAAAGAAAACATCCTACTTACACCACTGCCAAAAGATCCCAAGAAAAGCACATTGGACCTAACCAATTATCGCCCAGTAGCATCCATTCCGTTCATAACCAAACTCATGGAAACAACTTACCGAATACCTAAACAAATACTCAATTCTGCATGAGTCTCAATCAGGATTTCGGTCAAATCATAGTACTGAAACCGTTCTAGTGTCCGCAATGAACTCATTCAGACAAGCAATTGCAACAGGTGACAACATATTCCTCCTACAATTCGACATGTCCAGTGCCTTTGACATGGTGAATCATAGAATACTATTACATATACTAGAATACATCGGAGTAGGAGGCACAGTTCTCAAATGGTTCAAAGGATTCCTGACCACAAGATCATACCAAGTAACAACGCACACAGACAGATCACCCCCATGGACACCCGAATGTGGAGTACCCCAAGGATCCCCCCTCTCACCAACCTTATTCAACCTAATGATGATAACGTTAGCCAAACTTCTAGCCAATCAAAACCTCAATCCTTACATATATGCAGACAATGTCACAATCTACATCCCGTTCAAACATGATCTAAATTAAATCACCAATGAGATCAACCAAAGCCTCCAAATCATGCACACCTGGGCGGATGCATTCCAACTAAAACTTAATGCAGAAAAACACTGTCTTGTACTCACCTCCCAACATAACACAAAAAACTTCTCTACCATAATCACACCATACTGTTCTCTTCCTGTCTCAGAAAACCTGAAAATTCTCGGAGTTACTATTGATCGAAACCTCACTCTCGATACATGACGAAAAAGATGTTCCACACCATGTGGAAACTCAAAAGAGTAAAACCATTCTTCCCGAGATACATCTTCCGCACCCTGGTACAGTCAATGGTAATAAGTCATTTGGATTACTGCAGAGAACAGACTATCAAAAAACTCCAAACAGCCCAGAATACTGCCGTCAGACTCATATTTGGAAAAACTAAATATGAAAGTGCAAAAGAGAGAAACTGCACTGGCTCCCACTTAAGGAACGCATTGCATTCAAGATATGTACAATTGTACACAAAATCATTCACGCAGACACCTCTATCTACATGCTGTACCTAGTGGACCTACCTCCCAGAAACACCACAAGAACATCCCGCAAATTTCTCAATTTGCACTTCCCCAGCTGTAAAGGACTAAAATATAAACTGATGCATGCCACCACCTTTTCTTACATGAGCAAGCAGATATGGAATGCTCTACCCACAGACCTGAAATCAATTGTCGAAACAAATAACTTTTGCAAATCTCTGAAGACACACTTCTTCAACAAGGCCTACAACGAGAACCAACAGCTTCACTGATCCACTTTACCAACCCAACCAGTTATGAAAGTCCACTTCTACAATTACCCGCCTAATCACTTCCTCTTTTTTCCCTTACTTAATTTCTGCACACTACTAACTGTATCTGATATTCCGGAATGACAATGTCAAAACAAAACTATGTAAGCCACATTGAGCCTGCAAATAGGTGGAATAATGTGGGATACAAATGCAATAAATAATAAATAAATTTTACTCATATAATTTCCTGAAGAGGTAGGTCTTTAGGTCTTCTCTGAACTGGGGGTAGTTCATGATGATTCTTATGACTAAGTTCTACCATTTTGAGCCCAGGTAGCTAAATCCTGCTGTGTAGGTGGACTTGTATAATGTGTTTTTGCAGTTGGGCAGGTGAAGTAGTAGGTAACCTCCTGGGTTTGCATTTCTTGGTGATAGCTTGATCATGTCTAGCATGTAGTCCGGTGACATATCAAACACTATTTTGAAGATGATTGTGTTTTGAAAAATAGTCTGGCCTTGATCGGGAGCCAGTGTAGTATTACGAGTAGTGGGGTTACTCTATCATATTTTGACTTTCTGAATATCAATCTCGCTGCTGTGTTTTGGATGGTCTGTAATGATCATAGTAGGTTTTCTTTGCAGCCTACATGTGCTGCATTACAGTAGTCTAGTTGGGACAATATCAGCGTCTGTACTATAAGATGGAGTACCTCATTTTGTCTTATGCTGTCCTTTGTTGACTTTAAAAGTGTGAAATGAAGTACTATATTCAGAGCTTCTTTGTAGATATTTAGGGGTCAATATTCAAAAGCTCATATCTGGATAACAATACCTGTTATCTAGAAATGTTTCTGCTGCCTGGGATATCCAGAAACATTTTCTGGATAGTGCCTCTGAACATCTTTACAGACTGTTTCTGCACTATACTGGGCAGAGTGTGGGCAGAGCCAGGATAATGTTTGTGCAGCGCTGCGTATGCCTTGTAGCGCTATAGAAATGCTAAATAGTAGTAGTAGTAGTAGTAATAATGCTGGAACTTATCCAGATAGCAGAAATATTCAGTCTTCTATCTGGACAACTTAAGCACAGATAGAAGGTGGTCCTAAGTTCTTCAGATAAAGTTATCTGGATAGCAGACTGAATATTGCTACTATCTAGATAAATTCCAGCACTGACCACCTTATCCAGATATTCAGCTCCGGCCACAATCTAGGTAGTGACACTGAATATCCAGATATTTTTCTCCATCACATCCTGTGTTTAAAAAAATTCTGACCATGGGAGCTGAATTTTGATTTGCTAATCTTCAACATAGCCCAGTGATTAACTGGAAAAAAAAAAGTAAATGTAAGATAAGCCAGGTTCTGCCATAGAAAACTAAAAACATTTGTTGACACAATAAGATTAGCAGATACGTTATAAGCCCATTCTCTCCTTCCTTCTGCACTAATGAATTTAGTACGTAATAATGAAGCTGTGTCTAACATCAGAATTCTTCCTGCATGTAACAGTCCCAGACTTTGCCTGCAAATGAGATCTGCAGTCATTCATCACAGAAATCACCATGGGCCTCAACTAAAGGCTGCTTGGGAAGAGTCAATTAAACACGCATTATTAAAATGGATGAAGTTCTTCAGTTTTCTAGGTGGACGGGGATGTGTTTGTATTGTAAATGAATTAATAAAGTCTTCTTAAAAACTGAACAATTTTAGAATAAAAGGAACGAGTACACAAATTATTTCATAAAAAAGACATGTTGCCATGTTGCCACTCAACAGATACAAATGATGCAAGCTAGAAAAGCAAAACACGAAGCTGTAGGAAACCATAAACAGCTAGTCTCAGTGTTACTCAGATAAAAACAGTCATACAAGATGACAGAAGTTAAAAATGAAAAAAAAAAAAAAGCTCCAATCTTCTATTGGCCCAACATATTTCAGCTTAACCACCTGGACCAGGAACTAATAAACCATTCAAGACAGCAGATATTTTGCCACCTTAACTATATGAGAATAGTGTTTAGAACAAGAGGTCCACTGTGATAGAATTCAACCAATGGAGATCATTAGAATGTTTTTATGTGAAAAAACTTTGAGACTTTGGCATGTTCTCATTTTACAGCATTTTGCTTTGGAACTTGCAAGCATTGTTTTATATAGGTTTCATTGAAGGAGCTTTACTGTTCATGGATTTACTTTTTATCCACCCACAGCTAGTAAACAAGATTAGACTATGTTAGGATATTTTCAACATCCTTTTCTCTTTCCTGCTTCTTGATGTCGAATCAGTTGCATTTCTGATACCTGAAATGGAAATACCTACAATGTTTCAATTAAATCAAGCTAGATATACCATTTAGGGGTAGCACATTATACACTAATTTCTTTTGAACAAAATGTAGAAAGCAAAAGATTTAACTTTTGTGCAGAGTGCATGAAAACAACCTTCAAATGAGCTTGCTTCCCCATTTTGAACTAATAACTTGTTTTCTGAAACATTTAAGGAGCCTTTACTAAGGGGTGGTAAAGTTTTGCATTTATAATGCAGTAGTTACCCAAACTATTGGGTGGTAACTGACAAGCCTGTGCATTAAGGCAGCAATTCTATGAACTGGTGCCTCCCCCTGTGGGAAATTTGGGTGATAGCATGCACTACTCCTGCGGTAAAAAGTATTTTTTTTGCTGTGGGAGATGTGTCTGGGAGTGGAAAGTAGGCATGTCTGCAAAAGTCAGGTAGCATGGGCACATTATCGCCTGCTACCCGTTAGTGCAGAAACCTTTAAAGCCACTTAAAGAGGTGACTGTAAGGGTTTCCGGCAGGTCTGTGCCCTGAAGAACACAGGTACAAATCAAAGTAGGGTATACACAAAATTAGCACATATGAGTTATCTTGTTGGGCAGACTGGATGGACCGTGTAGGTCTTTTTCTGCCGTTATCTACTATGTATGTACTATGTAATGGCCATTCTCTAATGGGACAATTATCATGTGGCCATTAGAAACAAAAAGCCGAGCATGGCCATTTTTCAGCTGCGCTAGAAAGTGACCGGAGTGCACAACAAACCCATGCACTACTTGCTGCACTAGCTACTTTCTAGCACGCCTTAGTAAAAGGACCCCTTAGTCTGCATTATTTAGTTAGCACGTGCTAATGCATATACACTAGCTGGATAGCACTACCATGCTCATTTCTTGCCCTGACATGTTTCATCCCAACATGCAATTAGCATGCATAGTCTGGCAAATTTCCACAAAATGCTCTAACACATTTGCGGTAAATGCGCATTACAGCTTAACACCTTTTAGTAAAAGGGCCCCTTTATTTATTTATTACATTTGTACATTTGTAATTAGTAGAAGACACCTTTAATTTCTTGCAATTTTTGGAGGTGAAAACATGTAGTAAAAGTTTCTGCAAAAATGTACTCTGGTAGTTTTGCTGATCATGCTAAATTAAGAAACGAGCAAAAGTTTCATGACACATTCTCCACAAATCTTTGCATGGAATTTTTCCTCTTTTTGAGGTGAATGGAAATCTCTTTTTTGCAATTCTGATTTATGACCAGGGCTTTTTTTGAGGGGGTACTTGGGGATACTCAGTACTGGCACCTTTTCCATTGTCTGCTAAAATTGACCCATGGACCCCAAGTTTTAATGAAAGAGCTCAGGCTTTACATACCAATTCTGCCTTGTCATAGATTCTGTGACTGGTTGCAGGGGGCCTGGCTATTGTGGGGTGGGTACCTCAGTGATCACCCCACCCCTTAAGGGTGGCCTAGCATTTGAGTACCGGCGCCGTTTTTTGATAGAAAAACTGCAGTGTTTATGACCAATCGTCTAAGGAGTCCTTTTAAAAAGGTGCACTGAAAAATGGCCTATGGTACCATAGGCGCATGTTTTGGGCATGCGCAGAATCATTTTTCAGCGCACCTGCAAAATATGCCTTTTAAACATTTTTACTGAAAATGCAAGTGCGGCAAAATGAAAATTACCGCACATCAATTTTGGGTCTGAGACCTTACCGCCAGCCATTGACCTAGTGGTAAAGTCTCATGCGGTAACCGGGTGGTAATGACCTACGCGTGTCAAATGGCACTTGGTGCGCATCTGATATGCGTGTCTGAAAATAAAAATTATTTTTCGGACACACGTATCTGATGCGCGCGAAAAATTAAATTAACACAAGAGCCACGAGGTAGCCAGATGATAACTCCATTTTAGCGCATGTTGGGCGCACATAGACCCTTACGTGGCTTAGTAAAAGAGCCCCTAAGTTTGGTTTGCATGACTGGTGAGTGCAAAGTTACCACGGGTTTTCCTAACAAATTTTGCTCTCTGTTTTCATCAACAGTCAAACAGCAATCATTTCCAAAATAGCTTGAGACTAAAATCTCTATTTATTTATTTGTTACATTTGTATCCCACATTTCTCCACCTATTTGCAGGCACAATGTGGCTTACATAATACCGTAAAGGCAATCACCAAGTCTGGTATGTAAACAAATACAATTTGATATTAGGGTCGGGTAAGGATAGTATCTTCAGGTACATAGGGATAGAAAATAGGAAGAAATATATAATGTCCAGTACAATCTATGGTTTTGCTGTGTTGCAGGGTTGAGGCATCTAAGTTAGGATGGTGGGGAATGCTTTTCTGAGCTTTTTTTTCCTCACAACAATGAGTAATTTGTTTCTGTTCAAGGTAATCAATAGAAATAAAACAAAATAAAACCTGGAAAAGAAAATAAGATGATACTTTTTTTATAGGACAACTTTTTTCCATGTCTTATTTTGTTTTCCAGGTTTTATTTTGTTTTATTTCTATTGATTACTTTAAAAAGTGGACTAACATGGCTACCACACCTCTCTGTTCAATAAAACCTAGTGAATGATTGCACAGTTTTCCTTAAATCATTTTTTTCACTTTCAAATTAATGAGTGGTAAGATAAAGAGAGAGCTTTCTGTGAAACTGTCTGATCTGATGTTTTATGTATTTGCCTTTCCATTTTGATGGGGAAAGAAGTAAATTATGTTTATTAACCCCACAAGAAAAAGGTTAAAAGCTTTGTTTCTGTCTGATTATTGAAGAACCAAAACCATTATCACACAAACCCACCCACATGTAAATATGCACACACACACACACACACACTTCTTCAACTGTTAATCTTCAGTTTGTTGCTCCATTATCTAAAAAAAAAAAAAATCTCAATTTTTTTAACCCTGCTTTATAATAAACTAACTTTTGTATATGGGGCCGTCTTACTAAGCTAGGCTATAAATAGGCTTAAAGTACCCTTAGGTGGGTCTTTCCAGTGCACTAACAATGTGCTAATGTTAGCACTAACATACATCCATTAAAAAAAATTAATGTGGAAAAACGTCTCCTATTTAGAAGGCAGTAAGGGCTCCTGTGTTAACCCTGCATTAAGTAGCTGGTATGCACTAATGTATACATGCTAAGCCCCCCTCCCCCAATTCTAGGCCACGCTGTAGGCATGCTAACTTTTTAGCACGTGCTAACGATAGAGACACCCATTGTATTCCTATGAGTGTGTCTAGCATTAGTGCACACTAATTTTTAGCATGCACTAAAACGTTTGCATGCCTTCAGTGCGGCTTAGTAAACAGGGCCCTGAATCAGGCAATCAGTGTTGATAACAATAATTAGAATTTACATAAGTACATAATTATTGGCATACTGGGACAGAGCAAAGGTCCATCAAGCCCAGCATCTTGTTTCCAACAGTGGCCAATCCAGGTCAAAAATACCTGGCAAGATCCCAAAAAAGTACAAAACATTTTATGCTATTTATCCCAGAAATAGTGGATTTTCCCCAAGTCCAATTTAATAACGGTCTATGGACTTTTCGGTTAGGAAGCCGGCCAAACCTTTTTAAAACTCTGCTAAGCTAACCACCTTTACCACATTCTCTGGCAACAAATTCCAGAGTTTAACTACATGTTGAGTAAAGAAACATTTTCTCCGATTCATTTTAAATTTACTACTTTGTAGCTTCATCGCATGCCCCCTAGTCCTAGTATTTTTGGAAAGCATAAACAGACGCTTCACGTCTACCCGTTCAACTCCACTCATTATTTTATAGACCTCTATCATATCTCCCCTCAGTCGCCTTTTCTCTAAGCTGAAGAGCCCTAGTCACTTTAGTCTTTCCTCATAGGGAAGTCGTCCCATCCCCTTTATCATTTTTGTCACCCTTCTCTGCACCTTTTCTAATTCCACTATATCTTTTTTGAGATGCGGCGACCAGAATTGAACACAATATTCGAGGTGCAAATGTTTTCCATTCCTTTCCTAATAATACCTAACATTCTATTTGCTTTCTTAGCCGCAGCAGCACACTGAGCAGAAGGTTTCAACGTATCATCAACAACTCCTAGGTCCTTTTCTTGGTTGGTGATTCCTAACATGGAACCTTGCATGACGTAGCTATAGTTTGGGTTTCTCTTTCCCACATGCATCACTTTGCACTTGCTCACATTAAATGTCATCTGCCATTTAGACGCCCAGTCTCGTAAGGTCCTCTTGTAATTTTTCACAATCCTCCCTCGATTTAACTACTTTGAATAACTTTGTGTCGTCAGCAAATGTAATTACCTCACTAGTTACTCCCATCTCTAGGTCATTTGTAAATATGTTAAAAAGCAGCGGTCTCAACACAGACCCCCTGAGGAACCCCACTAACTACCCTTCTCCATTGAGAATACTGACCATTTAACCCTACTCTCTGTTTTCTATCTTTTAACCAGGTTTGTCTTTCATGAGGTACT
Organism: Microcaecilia unicolor; assembly: GCF_901765095.1. Lineage (NCBI taxonomy): Eukaryota > Metazoa > Chordata > Amphibia > Gymnophiona > Siphonopidae > Microcaecilia > Microcaecilia unicolor. The sequence continues at coordinate 54,226,694 of NC_044032.1, forward strand.
TTGTCAAACGCCTTCTGAAAATCCAGATACACAATATCAATCAACTCACATTTATCCACATGTTTGTTCACCTCTTCAAAGAAATTTAATAGATTGGTGATGCAAGATTTCCCTTCACTAAATCCATGCTGGCTTTGCCTCATTAATCCATCCTTTTGAATATGCTCTGTAATTTTGTTCTTTATAATAGTCTGTACCATTTTGCTCGGCACCGAAGTCAGACTCACCGGTCTATAATTTCCCAGATCTCCTCTGGAACCTTTTTTTTTAAAATTAGCATTACATTGGCCACCCTCCAATCTTCTGGTACCATGCACTATTTTAAGGATAAATTATATATTACTAACAATAGCTCCGCAGTTCATTTTTCAGTTCTATCAGTACTCTGGGACGAATAGAGAGAGAGAGTGAGTGTGTGTGAGAGAGAGAGGGAGATTGTGTGTGTGAGAGAGACAATGTGTTAGAGTGTTTGTGTGTTATTGAGAGAGTGTGTGTGTGAGAGACAGACTTTGTGTGAGTGTGTGAGAGAGATAGAGACAGACAGACTGTGTGTGTGTGTGTGTGTGTCTGTGTGAGAGAGAGAGTGAGAGAGAGAGAGAGCGAGAGACAATGTGTGTCAGTGATTGCACTGTCTGTGTGTTTTGTATCCTTTTCTTTTTTAGATATTATCCTGTTTTTTCTGTTATATATAAATTTATGTGCTGTGTCGTCTGCTGGGTACCTTGCAGTTCCGTGTTTGCCTAACATCAGCTTAGCTTGCCTCCAGCTTTCCCTTCCCTCTCACTGTTCCGCCCTCTGACATCATAATGTCTTTTTGCGAGTGCGGGACAGTGAGGGGGAATGTAGCATTGTAGGCTGCTGTCCTTCGTCTCTCAGTCTCGCGCCATTGCTTACTGCGTTCGCCTGCTTCCCGCCACCCTGCTGCCTAAATTGTACCTCAGGGTTCCATTGCTGTCTGCCTGTCTGTTTTCGTAACATCCCCTAACATCCGTTCAGCTTGCCTCCAGCGTTCCCTTCCCTCTCACTGTTCCGCCCTCTGACATCATTATGTTTTGACGCGGGGGCGGGTCAGTGAGGGGGAATGGAACGCTGGAGGCTGGCTAACATCATTTGATGTTATGAACCCAGGCAGCCAGACAGCAATGGAATGTTGGAGGTGCATATTATTATATAGGATGCTTAGACGGAAATATTTACTGTACGGATTTTTTAGGCACTTTATGTAGAATCTGGCCCTTAATAGGTGCAAACAGCAAAATTAACACAGGATGCTTTAGCATGTCCTGCTTTAGGTAGTTTTTCCTACATTAGGGACAAGTATATAGGAACTCAAAGGGAGCGTAGAAGGCATGGTTAGATAGACTGGATAGGCCATATGATTTTTCCGCCTTCATTTTTCTACATATTTATTTTAATGCCTAACGCAGCTTAATAAAAGGGCCTCATAGTTTGTATTGTTTGTCCCATTTGGAAATCTAAAGGAATATGGAACTTAGATCATGTCTCTGACAATTATACTCTTCTTCCTTTTTCCCAGCGGATGGAAAAGTTTCATTTTCCTGGTACAGAATTGTTTCACTGGTGTCAACTCTGTCAATGTCTTTTATCCACATTCAGACCCTTTATCTATTTGTCTAAACTCTGTAAAATTGGATTAGCCCAAAGCCATACTACTTCTACTGATGCTCTAACAGTGTTCCAGGATGTTCTGACCCTAAAAAAAACATTTGCTTTTCTTTCAATATATTAGACTCTTTACTCATAACTGATTTATAACATCATAGGGGTGCTTATGGAGAGTTTCCTTCCCTTTTCTCCTCTTTATCCATACCTTTACTTTAGGGGGTCTTTTACAAAAGAGCTAGCATTTTTAGCACGCACTAAAAATTCACATGCGCTAAAAGCATATATTACTTGCTGTCCATTTGACGGTATTTTGTATTGTGTTGTTATTATCGATTGTACTATTCAAAATTCTTTAATAAACTATTTGGACTTAAAACTATGTATAAATTCATAGATAATCAGCTGTTGTGATGCAAAAGCATGCAAAGCAGCAAACTAGTTATGAATTTAACAGGCTCATTTTTGCAAAACATTTATAGGGATTTACTAACTGCTCTTATGAAGAGATTCACCCATGGTAGTGTACAACACAACAATAGTAAAATGACTACATGTGAGCAAAAAATACAATCAGTGAGGTAAATATGGAGATGGCAAATTATATCCTAGGAAAAAAATAATACAGTAACACTAACCATCAATGTTGACCTTAAAAAAATCAGTTTGGTGTCCTTTTACTAAGCTGCGGCAAAAGGGGGCCTGTGCTGGTGTCAGTGTGTGCTTTTGATGTGTGCTGAGGCCCCCTTTTACCACAGTGAGTAAAAGGCTGTTTTTTTTTTTTAAAGAAATGGCCGTGTGGCAAGTGACTATCCAGCTTATTTTCGAAAGTGATCGCCAGCCATTTCCTGACACAAATCGGGAGATGGCCGGCGATCTGGGAAAAGCGGCGAAATCGGTATAATCGAAAGCTGCTTTTTTTGACAGCATCGCCGCTTTCCCGTCGCCTCACCGGCAAAAATTCAAAGGAGCGTGTCGGCGGCGAAGCGAAGGCGGGACATGGGCGGGTATGGGCGTGACTACCAGATAGCCGGCTTTCGCCGATAATGGAAAAAAATATGGCGTTAAGCAGTATTTTGCCAGGTTTACTTGGTCCTTTTATTTTCACGACCAAGCCTCAAAAAGGTGCCCAAACTGACCACATGACCACCGGAAGGAAGCAGAGATGACCTCCCCATACTTCCCCAGTGGTTACTAACCCCCTCCCACCAAAAAAAACCCCACTTTAAAATTTGTTTTTCCAGCCTGTATGCCAGCCTCAAATGCCGTACCCACCTCCATGACAGCAGAATGTGTTCTGTCCTCCGACAGCCTTTTCCTGCTTGTGATGTGGCTCTGGGGTGAGTGTGACACCTTTTCTGTTATTTGCACTGCAGAGTCACATCAGCAATGCATTGTGGTGGGTGTAGGTATTGGTAGTTGGTAGGTTCTACTCCCCTGGTGCTTTCCCCCTGCTTACTGGGTCAGAGTGTGCCCTGTTTTGTTTCCTGTTGTAGTCCATGCGGTAGTGGCCATTTTTGTAAGCCAGTTTTAGTTCCCTTTCCTGTGTTACCCACGTTAGAGAACTTAGTTATTACCTTGAATGGTGCTGAAAGAGGGCATTGTACACCATTGTGCCAGCTCTGACCTACTGCTAATCTTAGTACCAAGGGACTCTTTGCCAGTGGGGCACAACCTCTGATCTGCAGTTAACTGTGAGTAAATGTGCATATTTCAAGAAAGGACTTTTTCAGAGAGATTAGTCTTCAGGTGTGAACTGGTGTGCCAAAGTTATACAGCAGCAATAAGTCCTAGAGGCTGTATGCAGGTCCCTGGAGCAGTTTTAGTGGGTACAGTACATTTGTGGGTAGTGGGTTTTTTTGGGGGGGGGGTTTGGGGGGGCTCAGCTCCCAAAGTAAGGGAGCTATGCACGTGGGAGCTTTTCTGAAGTCCACCTCAGTGACCCCTAGGGAGCCCGGTTGGTGTCCACTAAAAATGCTGGCTCCTCCCATGGTCAAATGCCTTGGATTTGGCCGGGGTTTGAGATGGCCGACATAACTTTCCATTATCGCTAAAAAACGAAGCTGGCCATCTCAAACCCCGGCCAAATCCAAGGCGTTTGGCTGGCCGGAACCGTATTATCGAAACAAAAGATGGCCGGCCATCTTTTTTGAAAATACGGGTCTGGCCAGCTGTTTGCGGCACCGCCAAAATACATCGCCGGCCATGTATTTCGCCGGCACCGTTCGATTATTCCCCTCCACAGTGTAACAAAGAGAGGGAGCTAAGTACAAACAAAGTCCCAGCAAAACATATTTATATGTATGCTCGTATCTACATACACATTAAGTTGATTATGTTATCATCTTTTTAATTTTTTTTGAGTGTTTATCGAATTTATGTTTTGAATGTTACTGTATTGTGTTTTATGTAGACCCCTGACGCAGGTGCGGTAGCACCGAAACACGACCCGTGTCGGGTCTCTCTTCAATCAAAATTCATTATTAAATGAATAATGTAAGCCACATTGAGCCTGCAAATAGGTGGGATAATGTGGGGTACAAATGCAATAAATAATAATAATAATAATAATAAAGTTGGGCATGGATTTCAGCAGCACTGCATACTATTCTCTAAAGGGCACCCATCTGATGCAACAAGGCAATCAGCATCTTTAGAAGCACTAAACATGCAATAATGGGCATTAATTGGCAATTACCACAATTTATGTTTGGAAATTGCTAAGCGTATTCTGTAAAGAACTGCGCCTAAACACAACCTAAATGAAATCACCAATGAGATCAACCAGAGCCTCCAAATCATGCACTCCTGGGCGGATGATTTCCAGCTAAAACTCAATGCAGAAAAAACACAATGTCTTGTACTCACATCACAATATAGCACAGACAACTTCACCACCATAACCACACCATACTGCTGCCTTCCCATCTCACAAAATTTGAAAATTCTCGGAGTTACCATTGATCGTAACCTCACACTCGATGCCCACGTGAAGAATACGATGAAAAAGATGTTCCAATCCATGTGGAAACTGAAAAGAGTAAAACCTTACTTCCCGAGATATATCTTTCGCTCCCTGGTACAATCGATGGTACTGAGTCACCTGGACTACTGCAATGCACTGTACGTTGGAACCAAAGAACAGAACATCAAAAAACTCCAAACAGCCCAAAATACCGCTGCCAGACTCGTATTTGGAAAATCTAAATATGAAAGTGCAAAACCTCTAAGAGAGAAACTTCACTGGCTCTCACTTAAGGAATACATCACATTCAAGATCTGCACAATTGTTCACAAAATCATCCAAGCAGACGCCCCAACCTATATGCTAAACCTTGTATACTTGCCTCCCAGAAATGCCAAAAGATCATCGCGCAAATTCCTGAATCTACACTTTCCCAGCTGCAACCACTTTCTCTTACATGAGTACGCAACTGTGGAATGCATTACCTACTACCTGAAAACCATTGAAGATATAACCAACTTTCGAAAATCTCTGAAGACGCACCTCTTCAACAAAGCATATAAAGAGAACCCATAACCTTACTAAATCACCCCACCAACTAACCCAGATATGACAGTCTAACCTTTTTTTTGTACCTATCCACCTAATCCTTTTCTTCTCTCCCTATCTAACACTTTTACATCACTAATCTTATCTATTATCCTGGAATGGCAAAACCATAACAGAACTCTGTAAGCCACATTGAGCCTGCAAATAGGTGGGAAAATGTGGGATACAAATGCAATAAATAAAAAATAAAAATAAAATAAAAGGATTTTTTTAAATACAAGAACTGTCCCTTTTGTTTTTAAAGGCCCCGTTTGACAAGTGAAGCATTTTTTTTTTTGGGGGGGGGGGGAGCACTTACCGGCGGGTAATGGTGCACGCTGGGGGTGGAAACTACCGCCGGACTGCTGCGGTGCCATATTAAACAGCTAATGTGGAATTTCATGCTCTAGGAAATGGAAGGGATGGGGAAGGGGCGGGAAGTACACCTTGCACTTAACATGGGTGTCAATAATGTGTTTTATCTTCTAATGTGGGAAAGGTTAACTATTTCTCCAGAGGTACAGTTAACTGCAGTATCAGCAACCATATCATTACCAGTAGCAACTATAGCCCTTCCCTCAAATGCTAGGAATACACACTACAGTCGCCCGGGAGGCTTTGAAACTACTGTGGTCTAACTATTGCAGTTAATATGTGTTAACTCCGAAAGTTGAGTAAATAAGGAATGTAACGACAGCTGTAAATGCCACTTTTTAGCGTGCATATGCAAAAGAATAGAATGTGTGCCATTTAATGATTCAGCTCCATCCATAGGTCTTTCATTCATTTGCTTTGTTTAAATCCTCGATAATTTGTTCAATGCTGTTGTCTGACACATGCTGAGGGAGTTCACAAGGTTTTTCATCTTGCTCTTTTCCTGGATAATGTTAGAAAACAGCAATTCATTTGAATAAAATTAGGCTACAGCGTAATCCGTTCTGCAAATGTTTGACTATAATGCAGTTCATTTGAGCTCAAAAGGCATTGCCATTGAGCTGTACAATGGGACAGAAATGCATTTTGAAGCTGAATCAATTCGCTTAGTTCCATTTTAACATCTTTGATCATCATTTTGAAAAAAAAAAGAACACTGAAATTGCTTACTTTCATGCATAATGTATACCTTTTATCTTCTAAATAGGTTATTCCTTTCAATCATGGCCCTTGTAAGTGGCAAATCATATTTCTAAACAAAATCAGTCATTGAAAAGATCAGAGGAAACTATACAAAGGTGTGGAGTATGAAAATTATAGTTTGACTTGATGTAACACTTTTTTTTTTGGATGGGGGGGGGCGGTTACATCTGATGACAAGGTGCAATATCATTCTTTTGCACAGAATGTGTAAAAACATTCTGGCACTTCTTATTGCATGATGTAGGGCACAAGTGCTGGCATCAGCAATTCAGAATCCAGATACAGCAATTTGCCATGCATCTGTCATACTGACATTTTCATTACAATCAACACATTTTTAAGTGATGTTTATGCTTCCTACTTAAGTAGATTTTCTCTTATCACCTTTGCAGGCTTTGCACAAAGATGAACCAGGTGAAAGAAATGTAAATCATGCAACTACAAATTACTTTGTAGAAAATTTATTGAAATTTCATTGCTGGAAGCCAAGTTGATATATAAAGGATTGGTTTCTACTACTACTACTATTTAGCATTTCTATAGTGCTACAAAGCGTACGCAGCGCTGCACAAACATAGAAGAAAGACAGTCCATGCTCAAAGAGCTTACAATCTAATAGACAAATTAAAGCAAGCAAATCAATTAATGTGTAGAGGAAAGAGGAGAGGAGGGTAGGTGGGGCGAGTGGTTACAAGTCAAAAGCAATGTTAAAGAGGTGGGCTTTCAATCTAGATTTAAAGATGGTCAAGGATGGGGCAAGACGTAGGGGCTCAGGAAGTCTATTTCTAACACTGTGCAACTATTTTAATTTCTTTCACATATCTCACTTATTTGGAAGCAAGGTTGTTGCAACTGGAATAACGTGGGCAACTGAGGGGCCCTTTTATTAAGCCACGTGAGGTGCCTACTCGCTCCCAATGTGCGACAAATTGGAGTTACTGCCTGGTTACTGTGTGGCCCTTGCGGTAATTTCAATTTTAGCGTGCATCCGTTAAGTGTGTCTGAAATTTTTTTTTAATTTTGTGACGCGCAGCAGCTATGCATGTCAAGTGGAATTTGATATGCGCAGTCCATTACTGCCCGGTTATCACGTGAGACCTTACTGCTAGGTCAATGGCTTGTGGTAAGGTCTCAGACCCAAAATGGACGAGAGGAAATTTTCATTTTGCCGCACATCCATTTTTGGCAAAAATATAAACAAGGCATTTTTTTGTAGGTGTGCTAAAAAATAATTCTGCGTGTGCCCAAAACACGCATCTACACTACCGCAGGCCATTTAGCAAAAGGACCCCTGAGTTTCGGTTTCAGCCATGAATTTCTTACCATGTTTGAGGCGAGGTCCTATAGCTCAGTACTTCACAACCCAGTCCTTGGGGCACACCAGCCAGTCAGGTTTTCAGGATTACAACAATGAATATGAAGGAGAGAGATTTGCATGCACTGACTCCTTGATATGAAAATGTATCTGAAGCATATTCATTGTGGATATCATGAAAACCTGACTGGTTGGGTGTGCTTTGAAGACTGGGTTGAGAAGTACTACAATAATTGATGTTAATATGTTAATATTAATAATGTTAATATGTCTTTATTTTACAGTTTTCTAGACTGAAGAAGTGAAAAAGTGGGAGTCCTGAATATTGTCTGTATTCTTGAAATTCCCACAGGATTTTTACCCAGGGATTTTGCATTAATTTTTTTAAAGCAAAAGTACTTGAGTATTTTCAGTTTGACATTTGCCTAAGGATGTAGAAGGCAATTCTATAAAGGGTCACCTATATGTAGGTACTTGGAAGATACCAAACCTCAAATACTGTATGCAATTCTGGTCACCGCATCTCAAAAAAAGATACAGTGGAATTAGGAAAGGTACAGAGAAGGGCATCGGAAATGATAAAGGGGATGGGATGACTCCAACTCCCCTCTCTCCTTCTCTGCACATATTCAACAGACTGCTAAAACCTGTCATTTTTTTCTCTATAATATCATCAAAATTTGTCCTTTCTGAGCACACTACCAAAACCCTTATCCACACTCTTATCATCTCTTGCTTAGACGATTGCAAATTGCTTCTTTTAGGTCTCCTACTGAGCCATCTCTCTTCCCTTCAATCTGTTCAAAATTCTGCTGCTTGACTTATATTCTGCCAGTGTCACTATGCTCATATGAGCCCTCTCAAGTCACTTCATTGGTTCCCTATCCATTTCCATATACAGTTCAAACTCCTCTTATTGACCTACAAGTGCATTCACTCTGCAGCTCTTCAGTACCTCTCCACTCTTATCTCTCCCTACACTCCTCCCCAGAAACTCCATTCACATGGTAAATCTCTTTTATCTGCACCCTTCTCCTCCACTGCTAATGCCAGACTCTGTTCCTTTTATATTGTTGCACTATATGCCTAGAATACACTTCCTGAGCTAGTATGTCCAGCTCCATCTCTGGCCGTCTTCAAATCTAGGCTAAAAGCCTACCTTTTTGATACTACTTTTAACTCCTAACCCTTACTCAGTTGTTCAGTACCCATGTTTTATCATTCCTACCTTAGTAATTCCCTAATTCCATATTTGTCCTTGCTTCGCTATGCCTCCGATACGCCCCCTTGAACTTTGACCGTCCCCGCAACGGAAAGTAATTGGGGGTGCCCAAAATGGGCTTTTGATTATACCGATTTGGACGACCATATGAGAAGGACGCCCATCTTCCAATTTGTGTCGAAAGATGGGCGTCCTTCTCTTTTGAAAATGAGCCTGCTAGTAACATAGTAAATGACAGCAGATAAAGAATTGTACTGTCCATGCTAACCTCTTCCTTTAATCTCGATAGTAGTGATCAACTGTATCAAACTTGGCTGAAACATTCAACTATAGGAAGACACTTGGGGACCCTTTTTGCTAAGCCACACAAGCGTCTACGCATGCCAAAATGGAGTTATCGCCCGTATACCGCATGGCTCTTGCAGTAATTTCATTTTTGGTGCGCGTCCGATACGCGCATCTGAAAAATATTTTTTTTATTTTCGAGCAGGTGTAGCGGATGCGTGCCAAGTGGCATTTGATGTACGTAGGTCATTACCACATGGATTGTTTACCGCTAGGTCAATGGCTGGCTGTAAGGTCTCAGACCCAAAATGGACACGTGGAAATTTTGCCACACATCCATTTTTGGCAAAAAGGGCCTTTTTTACAGGTGCACTAAAAATGGATCAAAATGGATCAGTGTGCACCCAAAACCCACGCCTATATTACCACAAGCCATTTTTCAGCACACCTTAGTAAAAGGACCCCTTGATCACCCTGATACAAATATTGCTTAACTTCAGATACAAAAACAAGTAGTAATGACTCAGTACTATGTAAGGGCCTAAACCCAAACTGAGATGGATGTAAATAATCAATATTTTCCCTATGTCTAGGGGATATCTCATGCTCCAGTATCCAAATTGTAAGAATCTTCACTACACATCTGTTCATACTGCAGGTTTTTTGCCAAATACATTGAGATATGTTACTGATTATGCATTATTTTGTAAGTTGCTGAAGTCATTTCTATTTCATCAATCCCTCACCTACATTGGTGCTTGTTTTAGATTCACACCTTTTTTCAGCAGTAGCTCAAGGTGAGTTACATTCAGGTACTCTGGATATTTCTCTGTCCCAGGAGGGCTCACAAGCTAAGTTTGTACCTGCGGCAATGGAGGGTTAAGTGACTTGCTCAAGATCACAAGAAGCAGCAGCGGGATTTGAACCGGCCACCTCTGAATTGCAAGACCTGTGCTCTGACTACTAGGCCACTCCTCCACTTGTTAGTGCCTACCCATGTTAGGTATCTTGTTTTGGTTACTGTCAGAGGCAACTCTTTTTTTGATTGTCCATTTCTTGTGTATGCTCACATCAGGGGCGTAGCCAGAGAACAGATTTTAAGTGGGCCTAGGCAAGAAGTGGGTGGGCACCATGTGTTCTCTCCCCCTCCCTAACCACCATCAAAAAACTCTTAGCTGGTGGGAAAACACTTCTTTCCACCTTGGCAGTCTGCAGCATCCATGCGCTGAAAACTGAGCATGTGCAGGTGCTGGTATCGTGGAGAGCAGCATTTTCATTACCATCAGGGGGAAGTCTTCAGCTGGTCAAGCTTGGGATCCACATCAGCTACTGCTAAATGTGTGCTACTTTTGGGTGGGCCTGAGCCCTAAGTGGGTGGGCCCTGGCCCACCCAGGCCCACCTGTGGCTACACCACTGGCTCACATTATTTGCGTTGTATTTTAGTAATTGTTTCCTTTTAGCCACATTGAACTCAAACTTGTTTGGGATAATGTGGGATATAAATGTCTCAAATAAATAAATAAAAGTGTGAAATACATAGAAAGCTGGTAAATCACTAGAGTTTCAAGCTTAGCCATCCAAGATATGCTTGCAACAGGTCTATAATTATTTACAAATGTCAAATCACTTTCCTTCTACTTAGGAATGGTAGACAGTACTATATTTTCTAATGAGACAGGATAATAGTGTGCTGCACTAGTGGCATTATCAAAAAAAATATAGCCAAATTACTATTTACTGTGGTAATTCTTTCAGCAAAAAAGACAGACAAATTTCTAAAGGACAAGAAAAGTATGAAAGCTTACATATAAAGAGGAAACTGTAGAAGTTGAAACTGGGCAAAAGTACTTGAAATTCTATCTGCTGGTATATCCTCCTTTGAGTTATCAAGGTAAATTCACGATATCCCAAGGCACAATCTTTATCTAATAAAAGCTGTCTGACTGACCTGATTAACTTTATCTATAAAGTATTTTGCTATCTCATCAGCTGATGGTTGCATGCCATAAGGAGGAGAGTTGGCAGTTGAAGAGGATATAAGACTCAAAACAGCTTGAAGAGAATTTTCTGGTCAGGGTTATCCAGACCAATCAAGCCAGAAAAATAGGCTCTTTTTGCTTCATTAATAGATGATTTATATCACTGAATCATTATTTTCCAGGCTGACTTGGATTGCAAGTCCCTGGACTTTTTCCAGGCTCAGTCTAATCTCCAACAATCCCTCTCTGCTCTTCTAATGATCGAGAGCACCATCCTAACATGTTTCCTTACAGATAAAAGAGCTAAATTATTCAAAGTAGTAGATATCAGATTGATCCATTTTGACAACAATATACACAGACTTGACCTTGTCCAAACTAAGGATAGGTACTACCTCTTTCCAAAATCTGCCTTAATAACTACCCCCTTAAGGGTCCTAAGTTTTCAGATGAAAATTCATCTCAATTTAGAGTTTAAAAGTTACGCTTATAAATTTAGGCCTGCCATTTATTTGCTTAGTTGTATGAGCCTAATTTATGAGCCTAGGTTTGAAAATCAGTGCTAAGCTCCTACATTTTTTTCCTCAACTTAAATCTATTGCTACCCATTATTTTTGTGCACCCAAATTTAGAAGCTTAATGAAATGTTGACTATAGGCAGTGCTTTTTTTGAGGGGTATTGAGTACCAGCACCTTTTCCGTTGTCTGCTAAAATTGACCCATGGACTCCAAGTTGTAATGAAAGAGCTCAGGCTCTATACATCAATTCTGCCTTGTCATAGATTCTATGACTGGTTGCAGGGGGCCTGGCTATTGTGGGGTGGGTCTCTCAGTGATCACCCTACCCCTGAAGGGTGGCTTAGCATTTGAGTACCAGCACCTTTTTTGCTAGAAAAAAAATGCACTGCATTTAGGCACCCAGCCCTAGTAAATTTATAAATTGACTAATATAGGAGCATAAAAGTTAGAAGCCTAAATCCTTTGCAAATCAGGACCAATGTTCATTTCTCTAAAAGGGAAAGGGGATGCGATTTGATATACCACATTTCTGTGGTTATTAAGGGGGATTGGGACTTATCTTTCAATGGTTACAATTAAAGTGGTTTATATATTATATACAGGTACTTATTTTGTACCTGGGGCAATAGAGGGTTAAGTAACTTGTCCAGAATCACAAGGAGCTGTCGTGGAAATTGAACCCAGTTCCCCTGGATCAAAATCATCTGTACTAACCACTAGGCTACTCCTCCATGCCAACTGTTATAATCAAAACAGTTTACAGATATTTATTTTGTGCCTGGGGTAATGGAGGGTTAAGTGACTTGCCCAGAGTCACAAGGCACTGCAGTGGGACTGGGAAACAAACCCAGTTTCTCAGGCCACTGCACTAATCATTAGGCTACTCCTCCATAGCAAAAGCAGGAGAATATCCCTAGCAACAGAAGCAACTTCTATAAATTCAGTTCAATAACTGCTAACCTTTCAATTTGCAAAAGAGCTTTTCTGTAATTGTGTTTAACACGTTTATTTGTTCAGAATCCAGGCCTTCTGCAACTGTGATGGTAAACAGGCCTTTGGGGAGTTTTAAGCTGTCATCAACAGTAAAAAGGGGAAAAAAAATACAGAGCAGGCAGAGAAGGTGTAAAGTACTCTATTAACCTGAATATAATAATTTTTTTAAAGATTTTTGCAAGTCCAATAACTAGAGATGTTAACCTACAAATTAATGAATATTCAATTAACACATTAAAACATTCTAACACAAATTAAGTTTTTATTAAAATACCTTTGAAAAGAGCTTAAAAAATGTACAAAATTGACACAAACATGAATCTGATTTTAATGTGAATACTTCTACCAAAACCCCCACCTTATTTTATAAACATAGTCAAAACCCCTCCCTCTCCTCCTCATCCCCACGCACATATAAACAATCACAAAGTCCACCAGTACTGCTGCTTTATCTATTCTATTCTATTCCATGTACTTATATCCCGCTTCCATCAATGAAGAATCTAAGCGGGTTACAGTAAGATTACTAAACAGAATCAAGAATAGAAACATCCTTATATTACCTACATAAGTACATAAGTAATGCCATACTGGGAAAAGACCAAGGGTCCATCGAGCCCAGCATCTTGTCCACGACAGTGGCCAATCCAGGTCAAGGGCACCTGGCAAGCTTCCCAAACGTACAAGCATTCTATACATGTTATTCCTGGGATTTTGGATTTTTCCAAGTCCGTTTAGTAGCGGTTTATGGACTTGTCCTTTAGGAAACCGTCCAACCCCTTTTTAAACTCTGCTAAGCTAACCGCCTTCACCACATTTTCCGGCAATGAATTCCAGAGTTTAATTACACGTTGGGTGAAGAAAAATTTTCTCCGATTTGTTTTAAATTTACTACACTGTAGTTTAATCGCATGCCCCCTAGTCCTAGTATTTTTGGAAAGCGTGAACAGACGCTTCACATCCACCTGTTCCACTCCACTCATTATTTTATATACCTCTATCATGTCTCCCCTCAGCCATCTCTTCTCCAAGCTGAATAGCCCTAGCCTCCTTAGTCTTTCTTCATAGGGAGGTCGTCCCATCCCCTAATCACTCAAATATCTTTCAAAAAGAAAGGTTTGCAATGCTTTATGAAACAATAGATAATCTGAAATAGTTTGCATTTGCTCTGCTATTGAGTTACAAATTTTACTAACCTGATAGATAAATGAACTATCAAAGATTTATTTTTTTTATAGCGAACACCTTTAACCGATGGTAAACCCAGTAGTATAATTGAGTGAAAGCGAGAGTTCATACTAAAAGTTGGATAAACTATTAAGAAAGGGCAATACCCTTGCATAATTCTAAAAATAACACAAGCAATTTTGAATTGAGATCACCAACACTTAAAGGCAGAGTGGGAGGCCACAGGAGGATTTTAGATGTGAAGTGGGAGGTGATCTGCCAGCCCTGGTTGCTGCAGGGCTATTGAAGTGAACTGGAGAAGGAGAGGTGATTATTTGCTACTGTTTGACTGCATTGATGAACTTACTGAGTTAAACTCTATGAACTGACCATGAACAGGAGACGTGTGGTGAACTGTTAAAAAGGGCTTTAAAGGGCTCTTTCTGTGGCCCTTTACCTGGAGGAGCTTATAAACTGTGAGAAAAGGGAGAGAGTGATCTTGTTGCCCTTAATTGGCGTAATTTTACAAATATCTTCTTGCCCAGGTAGTTTATTTGAGGTTCCTTCGATAGTTGGGTGTTAAGGATAACCCCTAACACCTTAGAGGATTTTTCAAAAGGAAGCTGTTCTGCGTAAACTGTGATATTAGATGGAACTCTAGACACGTCATTGCGTCAAACGTTTAGTCTTCGCCGCATTAAGTTTTAATAAATGTTGATTTGCCCAAGTATGAATCAGGGAAATACAATCTGATATCGCTATTTGTAATGTCAAAAAGTCTGAAGTCATAGGTATCAAAACAAATATATCAGACACATATGAAAATCCCAAAGAGTCCAATATTGAACTCAAAGAACTCATGAATATATTAAACAGGATTGGAGACAATGATAAGTCCTGTGGAACCTCAAACTCTGGACTCTCACTTCTCCTATCCTTGACAAAGGCTAGGAGATGGGAACTCAGAGCTGATGGTCCTGTGTTTCTCTAATTTGTTCACTTGGTTGCTGGCTCCTTTTCCTCATAGGTTGTGTACATATAAGTTGTTTGAAATGCATAGTACTCTGTACAAATGTATGGACCACTGGATCTTTTTCAGGCAGGCTGCGGGTGGGGAAAGGGTGATGGATGGAAGAGAGGATGCATAAGTTAGAAAAGTGTCATGCAAATGGTTCCATTTTCTTGTAGACTGGATCTTATCAAGTAGAACTGAAGGAAGGAGGTGAGAGTACAAAGCAGCAAGGTTGATACTGTGTGGGTGGGTAAGTAGAGACTTGGAAATTGAGTGGGCAGAGGGGTAGTGTGGGTATTGATGATTAGGTAGAGAGGGTGAAGAATGATGGGAGAATGGATCTGACTAGCATCTGGAGAGTCTGATTGGGGGGATTCATGATTGAATCAGCCTGGAAAATAGCTGATGTTGGCCATACCAAAATGTTTCTACCATATTGTCCCTAATGTAAGTGGGTTGCTTTATTTTTGAGAAACTCTTAAAATTAGGTGAATAAGGTACACAAAAATTGAAAATAAAGGATGCAACAAAGTAAATAATGAAAATGTAATATCTTGTTCAATACTTATTTGTATACTCCAAGTTTATTTGCTTAAATTTTAAAGATGTGGAGTTCCATTTTAGAAAGGATGACCAAACATGATTTATGACGTCCAAGATGGAAAAACTCTATTTAGGCAAGTATTTAGAAAACAGATCTGCTGGCAAAGATCTCTATCTCAAGGATATGCCTGCATAGAAATCCCTCTGTGTGTGTGTGTGTGTGTGTGTGTGTGTGTGTGTGGGTGGGAGGGGGTGAGGGTGATGTCCAGTGAAAACACCCATTTATCAAAATCAGAGACTAAAATAGACACCGACAACCCTGCCACACAGACATGTCAAGTTCAGCACTGTTGGATCTACCACAGCAGCCCGGTGGTGCTTCCCACCCTATCACATTGTCATTTCCAGCGCTACCCGGAAGTAATTGGACAGTGCTGTATGCTGCCTGGTTACCACCGGATTAGCGTGCGAGCCCTTACTACCACCTCAATGGGTAGTGGTAAGGGCTCCCCCCAAAATGGCCACGCGGCAAGTGCTTTACTTGCCACCTGGCCATTTCCTGCAGGAAAGCCAGATGTTCCCTTTTACCAGCTGCGGTAAAAGGTGGCCTAGGCGTGTGTGTAAAACACGTGCCGATGCCAGCGCTGGCCCCTTTTTGCCGCAGCTTGGTAAAAGGGGCCCATAGTGTAAGCCAGAGGGCAAAAGACAATGGTTTAGACTATTACTACTACAAGGGCAGATATTATATCTCTATGCCTATATTAGTCTCAGTAACTTAGCAGAACAAGCGCTGTGATTTTAAGACATTTATAATTAGCAATAGTTGTGAACTGAGAACCTAAAGGAGCTTTGAAAAGCAGCAGTATTGGTGGGAAAATAGAAAGTTCCCCAGTGGATAATAATGATTCCAGCATTTGAATAACAATTAACTGGCATTTTGCTGCCACTTATTTTTAATGGAATGCCTCATTACTCGACTAAAAAAAACAGTCATTCAGGAATAAAAGACCTAAATCAATATTGCCCTGAAAACCCACAGTGCATTACCCAAAGATACATATTGACATAAGGAACTAGATTCTATATACGGCGCTAAAAAAAAATATGCGTGGGCATATTCTACAAACCATGCGTAAATGTAGTTGCAGGAATTTATGCCAAGTAAAACTTGGTATAAATGCCAGCAACTAAGTTAGACGCGGAGGAAGTGTATTCTATAACAGTGTGCATAAACTTTTTAGAAGCGCCCAAGCTCCACCCTTTCCATGCTCATGGCCACACCCTCTTTTGGCAGTACGCATTAGAATTTACACTCATCAAGTTGTAGAATACACTCAGCAAGTTGTGCTTGTAAGTTTTCATTAAAGCCAATTAAAGTCAATAATTGCTTGGTAATTGCCAATTATCAGCTTTGAATGACTTGTTAAGATTATTAAGTTGCACACACAATACAGAATATGACCTGAATTGCACATGCAACTCAAGTCACACTATATAGAATCTGAGGGGGGAGGGGGAAATGCTGTATAAAACATGCTAATTTATTGAGCTGCCCTGCATAAAGCAAGTCCTGTACAGTAGCAGACAGTGGGCTCAATTCAATAAAGGGTGTTAAACGTTAGGCACCAAAATTTGGGCTCAAAGCTAATATTCTAAAATGGCATATTTGCATGCCAAATCTATTATAGAATACTAGTGTAAGTCTACATTAACATGCCCAACTTTAGGCATGACCACTCATGCCATGTCAATAGCTGGCGTCAATGCAGCAGTTGTGTGCATAAAAGCAAATATTCTATCAATCTTGTGCAAAGTTACAGTGGCATACCAAGGATGAGGCAGTGGTGGCGGTCCGCCCCAGGTGCACGCTGTAAGGGGGTGTAGGGAACAACTACGCAGCTGTCAGCTCCACCGGTTCCCTGTAACCTCTGACATTACTTCCTGTTCTGGGACAGGAAACCAGCAGAGCTGACAGCTAAGCGACTGCTCCCTGCACCCCCCAGGATGTGATGCATCATGGGGGAGGTGATGTGTCAGGGAGGGGGTGATTGAGCCTGGGGTGATGTGCCAGAGGGGTGTGCAGCAGGGATCTGCCTTGGGTGGCAAACGACATAGGAATGCCACTGCAAAGTTACTCAGAACACTCCCTGGCATGCCCATTCCCTTCCCATGTTAATGCCCCTTTGTAGTTGTTCACGAGAGAAGTTAGGCGCTCCATTTACAGAACAGGTGCATAAGTCAGTTTCACATACAACTGTTAATTGATATCAATTGCTTGTTAATACTAATTATTGGTACTTATCTCCAATTAAGTGCCAATTTAGCACCAATTAACTAATTATGTTGCATACGTAACTGACTCTATTCTATAACTGGGCAAGCAATTGTGCGCCTAAGTTTAGGTGTCATTTATAGAATTTGGGGGACTTACCCCGCGATTCTATATATTGTGCTGTGCTTTCCATGCGGAAATCACGCACATTGTTCCATAACAATGTGCATAAGCTAATTGGTTAAGCTAATCAGCGT
Organism: Microcaecilia unicolor; assembly: GCF_901765095.1. Taxonomy (NCBI): domain Eukaryota; kingdom Metazoa; phylum Chordata; class Amphibia; order Gymnophiona; family Siphonopidae; genus Microcaecilia; species Microcaecilia unicolor. The sequence goes on from NC_044032.1 coordinate 54,244,572, forward strand.
TTCTAATTGGATGTTAACAACCAATTATCAGCACTAATTGGCATTAATTAGAATTTATACGCTGAACTGTCTAAGCATATTCTATAACGTGTTGTGCATAAATTCAAAGTTGTGTAGTTAAGTGGGCATGTCCATAGGTGTGGAATAGGTGGGTCATAGGCATTTATAAAATCTATGCGTATTATTATAGAATACACCCAGTCAATGCATAATTTAGGCATCATGATTTACACCAAGCTTTACTTGGCACAATTACCCGCAATGGAATTTAGTCATGTGAAGCAGTACTCAGCGTATTCTATATATCATGTGGAAATTTAGGCTTATTCTGTAAAGTACACCTAAATTAAGGTGTACTTTATAAATACACTTAGGCGAATTTCAGTTTGGTATTTATTTTTTATATTTAATTCTTAGTGTGTATGATACACTAAGGGGGTAATTTTATAACTGCCCACATGGGTTGAAATTATATGTTGGATTTTCAATGTAAAAATATGTGTGCATTTTTAGTTTGAAAATTATACTCCTAATCATTTTTTATAGTGTTACTAGATGTATGCAGCACTGTACACATTATATGCAGGCACTTTCTCTATCCCTGGTTAGCTCACACTCTAAGTTGTTGTTTGTATTTGGGGGAAATGGAGGATTGAGTGACTTGCCAAGAGTCACAAGTATTTGCATTGGGAATTGAACCCAGATCTCCTGGATCTCGCTGACTGCACTAACCATTAGGCTACTCCTCCACTCATATCTCATAACCTGGGTGGATATTTTCAGTGTTAAAATATGTACTTGCTTTTAGAAAATTCCAAACTATATATGTAATGGGCAATTGTATAACAGGGTGCCTGATAGAAACCTATTCTTTGTACAATACTAGCCTAACCGGGTATATACGTGTCTAGCCCCAAAGCTGGTATAACTGTGATCACCTAAATGCTGACGATGTATGCATACTTTACAGTATTCTATAAGGTATGCCTGTAAGTGTGCATCCTCCCCATGCTCCATGAATGCTTATACTCCCCTTGCAAATACACACCATCCATGATAGGCACATATTTACAGGGCACCTAACCGGGTATATACCTGTCTAGCCCCAAAGCTGGTATAACTGTGATCACCTAAATGCTGACGATGTATGCATACTTTACAGTATTCTATAAGGTATGCCTGTAAGTGTGCATCCTCCCCATGCTCCATGAATGCTTATACTCCCCTTGCAAATACACACCATCCATGATAGGCACATATTTACAGGGCACCTAACCGGGTATATACCTGTCTAGCCCCAAAGCTGGTATAACTGTGATCACCTAAATGCTGACGATGTATGCATACTTTACAGTATTCTATAAGGTATGCCTGTAAGTGTGCATCCTCCCCATGCTCCATGAATGCTTATACTCCCCTTGCAAATACACACCATCCATGATAGGCACATATTTACAGGGCACCTAACCGGGTATATACCTGTCTAGCCCCAAAGCTGGTATAACTGTGATCACCTAAATGCTGACGATGTATGCATACTTTACAGTATTCTATAAGGTATGCCTGTAAGTGTGCATCCTCCCCATGCTCCATGAATGCTTATACTCCCCTTGCAAATACACACCATCCATGATAGGCACATATTTACAGGGCACCTACAAGTAGGGGCTGGAAGGCACCTGGTAGGAATCTATTCTATAATTGAAAGTAGGCACCTTCTTTCCTTTATAGAAACTAGCTTAACTGAGTATATGCCTACCTAAAAGAAACAAAAGAAAAAATTAGCAGAGTGCTAAGGGAGAATCCAATGGTGGAGGTTTTTTAAGGTAAAGTCTCATAAACTTGCAGCTAGTATACTTAAATTTCTTTCATGCTACTTCCGTTATAATCATAGACTGTACCAACCATCCTACCATATATGCAACTACCTAACGCGCCTATTATCTAACTGATCTATTGGCATACAGATAAGTTACAAAGTTTTTCAAGCCATGTGCATTAAGTATGCGATGTGGAAGCTATAGAGCACGCTCTGATTAAAAAAGAAAAAAAGTTAGATAATAAGCTATATTGAGGAGAGTTGAGCTACCTAAAAGAAAGGCACAAGTACTTAAGTCAGTCATAAAGCTGGTGTAAATATTACACCTAAATGCCAAATATACACTTGTAACTTATGGTATTCTCTCTGAGCCTTGCCTAGGCACTGCCCATGTGTTTTTGAGGAGTAGCCTAATGGTTAGGCTAGCAGCTTGAGAAGCTGGAGACCTGGGTTTAATTCCCACTGTAGCTCCTTGTGAGCAAGTCACTTAAATCTCTGTTGCCCAAGGTACAAAATAAGTACCTGTATATAATATGTAAACTGTTTTGATTGTAACCACAGAAATGCAGTACATCAAATTCCATCCCCTTGCAAATATACACAATGCAAGTTAAGCAGATAATTGCAGAACAGCAGTTAAGTGAAACTTGATCATTTAGTCATATATGTGCTCATTATTCTAAACATGAGCATGATTTCCCAGATTCTGTAAATGTCACCCACATTTGGGCACAAATTGCAAATGTGCACATAAACTAATTAGTCAATTAGGTACTAACAATCAATTATTGGAGTTAATTGGCAGTAATTAGGAATTATGCACATGTCTGCCCTACACCCTATTCTAAAACATATGCACTTAAATTTCATAGCACAAAATTCAAAAGAGGGAATGACCATGAGAGCGGCATTGGTGGGTCAGGGGCATCCCCAGAAATTAGGTGTAATATAAAATACTTGGATTTGCACACTCAATTGCCATCAGTTGAGCGTGCAACTGCTGTTGGGGAACACTAGGCAAGAGAGAGCAAGGAAGGAAGGACTCCCGGAGGAAAGATCGGTTTGGTTTTGCTGACATCATGTACCTATAGTTTTATCTGAATGAGGAGGAGAATCAAGTGTATACCCTAAACACATATCCCTGAAGGGGAATCAGTACTCGGGAAAGAATGGGAGCCAAGGCACAGCCTAGGAAGACGACCCCTAGAGGCAAAAGGGTAGCAGGCAAGATGATAGAAGGAACCAGGCAAGAAGACCAGCTCTCCACCAGCAGTGAAGCAGATAAAAGTCGACCTCAGCTAGAGAAAACACAAGACATGACAAGACTGGCATAGCCAGGATGACGACAGCAGGGAGGAGAATCTCAGTGAATTCCTACAGCACGGGAAACTAAGGAGACAGAGAAAATGTAAACCTGTAGCACAGGTAGAACAACAAAGACCATCCAATCCCCCCCCCCCATACATACATAAATACTCCAGAAAAACATGCACTAAAACACACTCATGCATTCACACACAATAAAGAGAAAATAGAAATGAAGAAAAAGAACATAGAGTCTTTCTGCCGAACCATAAGCATCCCCTGACATGGCAAACATAAGAACATGGGTCCTCTACTACATAATAACAATATGGATAATACGGAACATTGGAATACTCAATTGCAACACTCAAAGACTGGAACAAAATTCTGATACGCATCACTGGGAGATGACGCCCACACCAACAACTGGAAGAGACCTGAACTCCAACAACAAAACAGAGACCAAAATTGTAAGCTACTTTGAACCAAAACTTGGTTTTGGATAATAGTGGGATACAAGAATGCATAAATAAATAAATACATCAGTTGGGTGTGAGAAGTTACACCATCTTTTGGTAGGCGTAAGTGCTGATGCTTAAAGTTAGGCACAGAAAGTGTACCAAGCTATTATTCTGTAAAGGGTGAATTGTGTGGAGCATCCTTTACAACATACTATCTCAGTGCAGATCATAATGGCACCTAACTTTGGGCTTTACATCTAAAGGGTAGTGACCTTAACATCATTGCTCATTCATTAAATTGAATCCAGGAAAGAAGAGTAGGTTCCTATACTGTTAGCAATGACCAACTTGACCAGCTAGTTTGACCTATGTGGACATAACAATAAATCGTTATTGATCAAGAAGATATTTAATTTGTAAAAAATGTAAAAAGGAAAAAAAAAGGACATAAAAGATAAGTGTACATCTCTCTATATGCCAGTTGTAACCACCTGTAACCACCATTTGTAACCACCTGCCTCCACCTACCCTCCTCCTTCCTGTACACAATAATTGATTTGATTTGCTTACTTTATTTTTTGTCTATTAAATTGTAAGCTATTTGAGCAGGGACTGTCTTTCTTCTATGTTTGTGCAGCGCTGCGTATGCCTTGTAGTGCTATAGAAATGCTAAATAGTAGTAGTAGTACTAGTAGTAGTAGTTTTAAGTTGGAGGTTTTTTCAGGAGAGCCTATGACTGAACAGCCGTCTAAAGTTGATATTTTGAAAGTTAATTTGAAGCACTATTTCGGCTGCAGTACTAATTGAGGCCCCTTTTTCCTTCACTTTTATGTCATAAAGTGATGTTTCTTTAGGTCTCCACAGACTAGCTTGTCTTGTTAGCATCAGGGCATGCTAGGGAGGTAAAATTCCTTGACGAAATCAAGGACTGCTTTATGGAGCAGCTTGTACAGGAGCCGATGAGAGAAGGAAAAATTCTAGACCTAGTCATTAGTAGAGCACATGATCTGGTGCAGGCGGTAATGGTGCTGGGGCCGCTTGATCAAATTTGATATTAGCTTTGAAGTAAGTATACACAGGAAATCCAATACATTAGCGTTTAACTTTAAAAAGGAGACTATGATAAAATGAGGCTTCGAGGGTCAAAAATTTACATCAGGCGTGGATGCCGTTCAAAAACACCATCCTGGAAGCCCAGGCCAAATATATTCCGCATATTAAAAAGGAGGATGGAAGATGAAACGACAGCTGGCATGGTTAAAAAGTGAGGTGAAGGAAGAGCTAAAAGAAAATCCTTTAGAAAATGGAAGAAGGAACCGACTGAAAATAATAAGAAACAGCATAAGGAATGTCAAGTCAAATGCAAAGCGCTGATAAGGAAGGCAAAGAGGGACTTTGAAAAAAAGATTGCATTGGAGGCAAAAACACATAGTAAATTTTTTTTAGGTATATTAAAAGCAGGAAGCCGGCAAAAGAATCAGTTGGACCGCTAGATGACCGAGGGGTAAAAGGGGCGATCAGGGAAGACAAAGCCGTAGCGGAGAGATTAGATGAATTCTTTGCTTCGGTCTTCACCAAGGAAGATTTGGGAGAGATACCAGTGCCAGAAATGGTCTTGAAAGCTGACGAGTCGGAGAAACTGAATGAAATCTCTATAGACTTATAGGATGTAATGGGGCAATTTGACAAATTGAAGAGTAGCAAATCTCCTAGACCGGATGATATTTATGCCAGAGTACTGATAGAACTGAAAAATGAACTTGCGGAACTATTGTTAGTAATATGTAATATTGGAGGGTGGCCAATGTAAGTTACAAGTGTAAGTGGCCTTAGTGTGCCCTTACGTAGGTTTTCCATGTGTGCTAAGGTCATTTATATCGCTGCCAGAAAACAGCTGATTTTGTATTTTCTCTATTATTGACCATGTGTTAATGTTGCCATTAGTGCGTGACCAGTTAAAAATTTTGCATGAGCACTTACCAACAACTATGTTGAAGGCCAGTGGCTCTCAAACCTGGTCCTGGAGGCACCCCAGCCAGTCAGGTTTTCAAGATATCTTCAATGAATATTCATGAAAGAGATTGAGGTAGTACATTCAAATCTCACTCATGAATATTCATTGTGAATATCCTAAAAACCTGACTGGCTGGGTGCCCTCTCAAACAAAAATTTTGAAATATTTTTTTGTATCCATTAGCATGTAAAGCCATTCCTCCCCCCCCCCCCCCCCCCCCACTCTCTCATTTTCATCTCTAAATACCAATTGCTGAGTATTTGCATTGGGACGTCATTATTGCCCAACTTCAAAGAACTATGTTGTCTCTCTTTAGGAACCTTTTTACCAAAGTGCAATAAAATCCAGGCTTAGAATATGCTAATGCAGGAACTTTGTAGGGTATTTTTTTTATTTATTTACTTATCAAGTCATGCACGGATATTGTAAATAAGATGTGGTACATGCAAAAGGTTTGGAGGCATTAATGCTCCTGCATCAACCATGCATTTTCCAGTGAGCGTTGCTAATTATAAACTGCTAGCTGGATAACACAGGAACGCTCACTCTCTGCCCATGATATATACCCTCCTAAAAATATTAAAAAAAAACCCAAAATGGGTCATGTGTGGCATAGGAGCCATCTTTTAATAATGATTGAGGGTAGTAAACCCAATGGAAATCACCCCATCCCTGGATACAGTCAAGGAGTTTGCTAAATATTGGGGGTGCTCAAGCATCCATAGCACCCACAGAGCTGGCTCCTATGATGTACGGGATATTGCATACTAACAGGCAAAATGCTGCTAAACACTGGCAGCTAAACACTTTAATGCATTTTGTGGTAGCCTGTTGGCTCGCGTTAACCACACGTTAAGGGTTTAACACCCTTTAATAAAAGGACTGGACTCCTATGTAATTAGTCATTATACAGTAGAATATGGGGGGAAATATGAAATCTGGAATCTTGTATATTTTTTTTTTAATTCCTACTGCTGACAGCAATCTGTAATAGAAAAAAAATCTCAAATCCCTTTGCTCCTACAACTGACAAAAATTATTGTTTTACATATTTGGTAACTCATGTTATGTCAGACTGTGCTATCTTGAGTTAGTAAAGCATATGTTATGTACTGTATGCAAAAATGTGATTTTTTTAAAATAACATTCTTATGGATTTGTCATTGTCAGTTGAAACTATTTGATCTAAAATGTTGAGGGAACACATGAAATAAATCGTATAAAGCATGCTGAGGACTGCAAACTTGATGGTGGTTAGCAGCTATGTCCTCTACAAGAGATCTTTTGAAATTTCACCAAGTAATCTGAACAACATTAGTTGCCCCATTACAGAAACAAATATGAAGAAAGGGAAAATAGGCCCAACTGTAAGTCCTATAGACAGTTTTTTTTCCAGCAGGCAGTGAATTTGAGAACCTCTGGAGAAGAAAGCTATTAGAGGAGAAGCTGCAAGTGCCTTCCCTTCTCTGGAAGCATCAGGGGTTGGAGAGTCTGTAGATAAGTGGAATGATCTCAGCCAGCTCAACTAGGGAGCTAAGAAGCAAAGCTGAGAGCTGAAGAGCTACTAGACAAACAAGGGTTGCCAAGCTCAAAATCAAGCATGCTACCAAGGAAGGTAGACAGCAGAGGTGGATTTGGGCATATAGAAATCAATTTCAAAGATGTGGAGTCTTTCTGTAGAGGTGCTGTCTAGAGAAGTGTGACATTTCTTCACGCCTTCTTGATGCACCTGGCATTGCTTCCTTGAAGAAGATCTTGGAGTCTCAAAAGTTAAACTCTCCCTAACCAAATCTATTGTTCAACTTTTTCTGAACAGGCTGCCTTCAAATTGGGAAATAATGACAAGATGTTTGAAGACTCTGGTTTGCATCTGAAGAAGTGTGAGAATGATTTTTCTGTTTTGTAGCAGCAGATGCCGCTCTAATTAAGGATCAGCCACAGCTGCACAATACACTGAAGAGGCTTGAAAATATCATTAGAAGGAGAAATTTATGGTTTGTTACTTTGCCAAGATCTACAAATATGCCTTCTGTAGAACGTTCAAACACTGTATTTAGAAATACTAGCATTTTCATTGAAGTGATGCCATCCACCTCAAGAGTCTATTATCAAGCAGAGGATTATTGAAACAGATGAAATGAAGAAGTATGGTTTGATTTTCTTGGATAGATGGAATTAGGGTTGTGCACTTACCCCCTAATTCTATACAAGTTGCCAGAAATTGCACATGCAAATTTGGCACATGCCCAATTTGCATGCACAATTTAATTGAATGACGAGCTAAACAGTGCCAATAATTTTTGGCATTAATTAGATTTAATTGGAATTTATGCACCTAAATTTTACATGCGAGTAAGAAAAAAGAGGCACGGAAATGGTTGGGTTATGGGAAGAATGGGGGCATTCCAAGCATTTATATGCATTGATATAGCATAAGGGGGATTTGCACCCAGTTTAGGCATGTACATTTGCATCATATTTCTGTTGGTGTAAATGACTGCGCCTAAAGTTAGGCACGACTCCCGGTGCCATATATAGAATCTAGCATTTAGAGACAAGTCTATAGCTGGGCATCTCCGTTTAGGCATCCCGATGGTGGGAGTGTGGAGCCTATGCTATAATGGAACTTAAGCACCTAGGTTCCATTATAGAATACTAGAGTAAGCCAGTATTGACACATCTAACATTTAGGCACCCATTTACACCAGCCATAGAGCTAGCATAGATGTGGGTGTCTAAATGTGACACACCTATGTCCTGCTATTGCTTCACCTTTGCATATCCCTGGCAAATGTGTGCTATGTAAGTTAAGTGGGTTTTTGCACTTATACATATATGTGTTGGCATTCTAAACATTTATATATTTATTTTATTTTTATTACATTTGTACCCTGCGCTTTCCCACTCCCAGGTTGAATGCGGCTTACATATTATATACAGGAATTTATTTGTACCTGGGGCAATGGAGGGTTAAGTGACTTGCCCAGAGTCACAAGGAGCTGCCTGTGCCTGCAGTGGGAATTGAACCCAGTTCCCCAGGACCAACGTCCACCACGCTAACCACTAGGTCACTCCTCTATAAATGCCTAGGTTATAGAATTGCACTTTCAATGTGTTTTTCATTTAGTAGTGCAAGCGACACTAGCTAAAGCCTCACTTTCAGTGACTGTTGCTTTGGAACCCAAAACAGGCTGGATTTTGAAAACCTCTCTCTGTAATGGAGATTCTCTCTTGTACAGACAGGAGATTAAGGGCTCCTTTTACTAAGCGGTGGTAAACCCAACGCAGGCTTACCGTTCACTATACAGGAAGTACCATCGGGCTACCATAGCAGCCCGGTGGTACTTCCCACTCCTAGTGCTCCATTTCCAGTGCTACAAAAATGTATTTATTTTTGTAACGCTGGAGTGTGCCCGGCGATCATCGGGCAGTGCACTGGTTAACCACTGGGTTTATGCGGGAGCCCTTTCTGCCACCTCAATAGGTGGTGGTAAGAGCTTCTCCCCCCCCCAGAAAAGGCTGCACTGCAAGTGCTTTACTTGCCACATGACTATTTTCTGCAGGAAGGCGAGACTTAATTTTACCAGCTGCGTTAAATGAGGGCCTCAGCGCGCATAACACACCAATGCCAGTGCTAGCCCCCTTTTGCTGCAGCTTGGTAAAAGAGTCCTTAAGATTTTTCTGTACTTATGCAAAGGGATCCAGTAAAAAGCAAAAGGTTTTTACCAGGGGTTGTGACAGATGGTATTTTCTTTGTGGGTTGAATTTCTTTAAAAGTTTGATTTGAAATTGATCAGAAAGTGAGGTATTTTACTGCTTCCCCATTGGAAAGTTTCCTAAAATATCAGAAAACTGGGTTCTCTAGGAGTGTGCTTTGGAAAATGTTTTTGTTTTGGTTAGTTTTGCATATCATATGTTGGAACCACGGCAAAAACATCCAAGCATTTACAGACACGACAGAATACAGACACAAGACTGTTATGTCGGGTTTGGAAATTTGATTGAGTAACCTCCTTTGCTCAGAACATTGCATTGCCTGCCAATAGAAGCCTACTTGCTTTTCAAACTGAATATTATGATATTTATGCTATACTATACACTACATGATTCCACAAATGGCTTCTCATTGGTTAAATCACTGGTTCTGGGCTATCCACTGATATTCAGTGGCACTTAACTGTAGAGAGTGATGTAGGAACAAAGATTCACCCTTTTCCTCTCCACAACAGTTTCCCGTTCCACTCCATTCCCACAGTCAAGCAGACTTCATAACACCATCTCCTCACCGACCCTGCATTCTCCATCCCCAGTCTTTCAAGGCTACCACAGGAAGTCTTGGCATCCATTTTGAAGAAGCAGCAATGGGCAGGAAAGAGTGGAATTCTTTTCTGCCCCCAAAGAGGACTCTTTAAGGTAAGCCTAGGGAGTGCCCTGAAGCTCAGAGTGAGGCAGCCAGCCAGCCATTTATCCATATTACCATAGAAGTACCCAGTGCACTTTTTCTAGTGAAAAAGGTGCTGGTACTCAAATGCTAGGCCATCCTTCAGGGGTGGGGGTAATCACTGAGGGACCCTCCCCACAATAGCCAGGCCCCCTGCAAACCAGTCACAGAACCTATGACAAGGCAGAATTGGTGTGTAGAGCCTGAGCTCTTTCATTAAAACTTGGGGACCATGGGTCAATTTTAGCAGCCAATGGAAAAGGTGCCGGTACTCAGTACCCCCAAATTCCCCCTCAAAAAAAGCCCTGGAAGTACCCCAAGAATTTTCCCCCATTACCGTGATAATTTCTGTGGCCATAGCAGTAATGGCTACCATGGCACTCTCAACTGGTTAGTGCTGCTGAATAACACCGCAGACTACTAAATTCAAGCCAGCTATTTTGTAGGTAGTCCATAGGTGGAGTCAGCACTTATACAGTTAAGTACCAATATTCAGCACTTAACAATCTAAGGACCCTGTTTACTAAGGCGCGTTAGCATTTTTAATGCACCTACGCTCACTAACCATGTAGGTGCCTATAGGGATATTGTAGGCGTGTACACGGTTAATGTGTGTATATGGTTATCGTGCGTTAAAGACATTAATGCGCCTATAATGCGGCTTAGTAAACAGGTCCCTAAGTTTATCCGTTAAATTGGATCGCATAAAAGTCAGTCCTATCTTTATGCGCTTAAGTGCTGAATATCGCTCTTAACTGCATAAGAGATAGCCAGCCGCATAAACCTAGATTTTCAATGACATCGAATATCCAGGAACAACATTGGTGGTGGCTAAAAAAAACTCTCATCATCACTGGCTGAATGTTGCCCCCTAGGTTTCTTTCTATTATTCCATTTTGAAAATGATGTAAAATGACAGGATATCTTTATTTATTTTTATTTATTTATTTTGGCATTTATATCCCACTTTTTCCAATTTGGATTGTTTCAATGCGGCTTACAAACAAAATCAAATTGTTACATTTAATGAAATGATCTGTTTCTATGTCAAAGATTCAAATATGTTATTTGGGTGTTCATGAGAAACGGTGGTTGTGTGTGTCTAGGTTTTGTGGAAGGTGTGTTGGCCAGTAGCGGTGGTCCTTCGGTCTGTTCCAGTATGGCAATACTTTTGTACTTACGTACTTATGAATCAGAGAAAATATTTATTCAATCAACGTGTAATTAAATCTGGAATTCTTTCCCAGAGAATGTAGTAAAAGCAGTTAGCTTAGTGGGGTTTAAAAAATGTTTGGATAGCTTACTAAAAGACAAGTCCATAAGCCATTATTAAAGTGGACTTGGAAAAAATCCACTGCTTATTTCTAGGATAATCAAAAAATATCCTATATGGCAATGTTCCACTTTTATGTTCCGTGCCCAACACAATCTTTACTTTGTGGAAACATAGACAGCAAGCAGTGCTATTGCTTGTTGCGGGGACGTCTCATCCAGTCACAAAGGCAATTATAATCACGTGAGTGATAAGCCTGCAGCTGTGACAATTTTGTAATCATAGACAGCCCCCTTCCACCTAAAGTGCAACTAACACTCAAAAATATATATTAAATTAGTGCTCTATAAACCATAAATGACTAGCCAGCTTATAATCGAACGAGAAAAACGCCCAAGTTCCGACCTAAATCGGGAGATGGGCGTTTATCTCACAAAAACGAATAACGCGGTATAATCAAAAGCCGAATTTGGGACGCTTTCAACTGCACTCCGTCGCGGATGCGGACAAAGTGGACGGGGGCGTGTCGAAGGCGTGTCAAAGGCGGAACTGGGGCGTGGTTATCACCCGAACAGAGATGGGCGCCCTTCGCCGATAATGGATGCGTTTGTAGCTAGAATTTAGGGCACTTTTCCTGGACCCTGTTTTTTCACGAATAAGGCCCCAAAAAGTGCCCTAAATGACCAGATTACCCCCAGAGGGAATCGGGGATGACCTCCCCTGACTCCCCAGTGGTCACTAACCCCCTCCCACCACAAAAAAATGATGTTTCACAACTTTTTATTTTCACCCTCAAATGTCATACCCTCCTCCCAGGCAGCAGTATGCAGGTCCCTGGAGCAGTTGTTAGGGGGTGCAGTGGACGTCAGGCAGGTGGACCCAGGCCCATCCCCCCTACCTGTTACAATTGTGCTGCTTAATGCTTATTAGTCGTCCAACCCCCCCAAACCCACTGTACCCACATGTAGGTGCCCCTCTTCACCCCTTAGGGCTATAGTAATGGTGTAGACTTGTGGGCAGTGGGTTTTGAGGGGGATTTGGGGGGCTCAACACACAATGGAAGGGTGCTATGCACCTGGGAGCTCTTTTACCTGTTTTTTTGTTTTTGTAAAAGTGCCCCCTAGGGTGCCCGGTTGGTGTCCTGGCATGTGAGGGGGACCAGTGCACTACGAATCCTGGCCCCTCCCACGAACAAATGCCTTGGATTTATTCGTTTTTGAGCTGGGCACTTTCCTTTTCCATTATCGCTGAAAAGCAAAAACGCCCAGCTCACACATTGGCGAATAAAACATGGGCGTCTATTTTTTATCGATAATACGGTTCGGTCCGCCCCTTCACGGACCCGTTCTCGGAGATTAACGCCCATGGAGATAGGCGTTTCTGTTCCATTATGCCCCTCTATGTTAGTCTCTTTTTGTAATTTTTCATATTTCACTTCTGTTGCACAATGTCTTAACTGTAGCACACTTGCTTAAACTTTTGCCAATAACAGAAAACAATGAAGCCGCCACAAACTTCACAGTGTCAGGCACAGTTCATGCTGTATTGTGCCATGTAACAAACTGGTGTGGCTTGGTAAATCACTTCTTTAAATAAAGTCCTTCTCTGTGATTCATCCCAGATACAAAATTGTGGTACTCATCTGCAATTTGTCCACGATGTACACTAGATCCCGAAAGGAGCCTGTTTCGCACTACTACTACTACTACTATTTAGCATTTCTATAGCGCTACAAGGCATATGCAGCGCTGCACAAACATAGAAGAAAGACAGTCCCTGCTCAAAGAGCTTACAATCTAATAGGCAAAAAATAAAGTAAGCAAATCAAATAAATTAATGTGTACAGGAAGGAGGAGATGAGGGTAGGTGGAGGTGAGTGGTAACAAGTGGTTACGAGTCAAAAGCAATGTTGAAGAGGTGGGCTTTCAGTCTAGATTTAAAGGTGGCCAAGGATGGGGCAAGATGGGGCAAGATGGGGCTCAGGAAGTTTATTCCAGGCGTAGGGTGCAGCGAGACAGAAGGCGCGAAGTCTGGAGTTGACAGTAGTGGAGAAGGGAACAGATAAGAACGATTTATCCATGGAGCGGAGTGCACGGGAAGGGGTGTAGGGAAGGACGAGTATGGAGAGATACTAAGGAGCAGCAGAGTGAGTACATTTATAGGTTACTAGAAGAAGTTTGAATAGGATACAAAAATGGATAGGGAGCCAGTGAAGCGACTTGAGGAGAGGGGTAGTATAAGTAAAGCGACCCTGGTGGAAGACGAGATGGGCAGCAGAGTTTTGAACCGATTGGAGAGGGGAGAGGTGACTAAGTGGGAGGCCAGCAAGAAGCAGATTGCAGTAGTCTAAACGAGAGGTGACAAGGGTGTGGATGAGGGTTTTGGTAGAGTGCTCGGAAAGAAAGGGGCGGATTTTATGGATGTTGTAAAGAAAGAAACGACAGGTCTTGGCGCTCTGCTGGATATGAGCAGAGAAGGAGAGAGAAGAGTCAAAGATGACCCCAAGGTTTCGAGCTGAGGAGACAGGGAGAATGAGAGAGCCATCAACAGAAATAGAAAACGCACTGACAGCTTTGTCTGGGAAATTCTTCCTGTACGGGCTCGTTTCATTAGCAAAGATCACTAGCAGGAGTGATCACTAGAGTGATTTAGCAAGCCACACCAGTTTGTTACATGGCACAATACAGCATGAACTGTGCCTGACACTGTGAAGTTTGTGGCAGCTTCATTGTTTTCTGTTATTGGCAAAAGTTTAAGCAAGTGTGCTACAGTTAAGACATTGTGCAACAGAAGTGAAATATGAAAAATTACAAAAAGAGACTAACATAGTCATTTATGGTTTATAGAGCACTAATTTAATATATATTTTTGAGTGTTAGTTGCACTTTAGGTGGAAGGGGGCTGTCTATGATTACAAAATTGTCACAGCTGCAGGCTTATCACTCACGTGATTATAATTGCCTTTGTGACTGGATGAGACGTCCCCGCAACAAGCAATAGCACTGCTTGCTGTCTATATTTCTAGGATAAGCAGCATAAAAAGTATTGTATTGTTTTGGGATTTTGCCAGGTACTGGTAACCTGGATTGGCCGCTGTTGGAAACAGGATGCTGGGCTTGATGGACCTTCGGCCTTTCCCAGTATGACAATACTTATGTTCTTATGTAACCCTGGTGGAATGAACGAGACATTTTTCTTTTGTGTGTGGTTTGACTCCATTAGGCTTTTCCACTTTGGTTTTATGTGCAAATTATACTCGTGCCTTTGAGGAAAGAAAAACATGTGCTGTGCAGAAATAATTCCCAGTATTGTTTAGCTCTAAATTAATTAAAAATAATTTTCGGGACATCACTAGAATTGATCTGCATTATGGAAGCTCCCATTGGATCATCTGTTCTCTAGGGCTAGACTTAAATTTGCAATTTGAACTTTACCACCTCTGTAGAAAGGAGAATATGCAGTTTCTAATAATTAAGGGGTCCTTTTACAAAGGAGTGCTGAAAAATGGCTTGTGGTAGTGTAAGCGCGGGTTTTGGGCGCGCGTCAATCCATTTTTCAGCGTGCCTGTAAAAAGGCCTCTTTTTTCACAAAAATGGATTTGCGGCAAAATCAAAATTGTCGCATGTCCATTTTGGGTCTGAGACTTTACCACCAGCCATAGACCTAGCGGTGCAAAGGAAAGCTACAAGAATGGTATGGGATTTGTGTTACAAGACGTATGAGGAGAGATTTGCTGACCTAAACACGTATACCCTGGAGGAAAGGAGAAACAGAGGTGATATGATACAGATGTATTTGAAAGGTATTAATCCGTAGATGGGAAGGTGGTAGAACTAGAGGACATGAAATGAGATTGAAGGAGGGCAGACTCAAGAAAAATGCCAGGAAGTATTTTTTCATGGAGAGAGTGGTGGATACTTGGAATGCCCTCCCGCGAGAGGTGGTGGAGATGAAAACGGTAACAGAATTCAAAAATGCGTGGGATAAACATAAAGGAATCCTGTTCAGAAGGAATGGATCCTCAAAACCTTAGTGGAGATTGGGTGGCAGAGCCGGTGGTGGGAGGTGGGGCTAGTGGTTTGGAGGTGGGGTTAGTGCTGGGCAGACTTCTACGGTCTGTGCCCTGAAAATGGCAGATACAAATCAAGGTCAGGTATACACATAAAGTAGAACATATGAGTTTATCTTGTTGGGTAGACTGGATGGACCATGCAGGTCTTTCTCTGCCATCATCTACTATGTTACCATGGTAAAGAATTTGGGCGGTAATGACCTTTGTGCATCAGATGCCATTTGGCTCACGTCCACTATGTGCATAACAGATGCATGCCAAAATTGAAATTACTGCAAAGGCATGCCCAATTTAGCGTGCATTGGGCAAGCGTGGGCGCCTGCATGGCTTAGAAAAAGGCGCCCTAATTTTCTTCTGTCCTGCTTTTCCTATAGTGGGACTGATATAGTAACCTTTGGGATCTCTTATTGGTTAGTGGCCCATTTCTGGCCAATGGATGCAAGCATGCGAATAATCACTATTACTACTACTACTACTACTACTACTACTACTACTACTACTACTTAGCATTTCTATAGCGCTGCCAGGGTTACGCAGCGCTGTACAAGTTTAAACATGGGGAAGGACAGTCCCTGCTCAAGAGAGCTTACAATCTAAAGGTAACAAACTATGTAGTAAGTGCAAACTTTCAGATATTCAAGGTGATTTGTCTTTTGCTACTGTGATATAGAAATATGTTTTCTTGACTTAGAATATCTCTTCATCAGAAAAATAGTTTAAATTGCATTTTATCATCATTAGAGCCTTGAAATTAATTCTCACTTGTTGTAAGAATAAGAAGCACATTAAAGAAGAGGCTTGATAGAATCTGATATATTCAACGTATAAATATGACTCAGTATCTGCTGAAACCTTAGTAGAACAATGAATTATTATAATGTGGGGGAATCAATAGATGAGTATGTGCTTTGAATTTTGGAGAAGATTTAGTGTGGCAGATACCTTTTGGCGTGTGTTAAGTTGCTAATGTGATTTCTCTCTTTGTAAGAGCCCATATTGCTTTCAATTCTAGTCACCATATCACAAAAAAAAGTAGCCGAATTAGAAAAGGTTCAGAGAAGCACGACTAAAATGACAAAGAGGATGAAACTGCTCTCATATGAGGAAAGGCTAAAGAGGTTAGGACTCTTCAGCTTGGAAAAGAGATGGCTGAGGGGGGATATGATTGAGGTCTATAAAATCCTGAATGGTGTGGAATGGGTAAAAGGGAACCAACATTTTACTCTTTCAAATACTACAAAGACCAGGGGACACTCAATGAAATTGCATGGAAATACTTTGAAAACAAATAGAAAAAAATTTTTCACTTAAAGAATAGTTAAACTGTGGAACTCGTTGCCAGAGGATGTGGTAACAGTGGTTAGTGTTTCTGGATTTAAAAAAGGAAAAAGGTTTGGAGAAGTTCCTGGAGAAAACGTCCATAGTCTGCTATTATGATAGACATGGGGGAAGCCACTACTTGCCCTAGGATTGGTAGTATAGAACAGGGGCGTATCTGCATGGGGCCACAGGGGCCTGGGCCCCCTCAGATTTTGCTGCGCCGTCAGACTCTGAAACTGGATTTCAGCTTTGCACAACAGCAGCAACATGTCGCCGGCCACACGGAGGACGAAGATAGAAGAAAGTTAAAGAAGATCTCGGGTCGGCTGGCGGGGGTTGGAGTCCCCCGCCAGCTGAAGAAATATTTTTAAAGGTAGGACTCGGAGGAGGAAGCGGATCTCGGCTGGCGGGGGTTGGGGTCCCCCGCCAGCAAAAGTAAGCGACGGTGGGGAGGGAGGGTTGGCAGCGGGAAGGGAGGGGGTGTCCGGCAATGGCGGGGGGGGGGGGGGCTAAAATGTGCCCCCTCCCTCTGGCTCTGGCCCCCCCTACCGCCGGAGTCCAGATACGCCCCTGGTATAGAATGTTGCTACTGTTTGAGTTTCTGCCAGGTACTTGTAACCCAGATTGGCCAGAGTTTGAGGCAAGGGCCAGTGGTCTGATCCAGTATGGCTATGACTATCCTGTTCTTAAATATTATAAATGCGTATATGTGATTTTATAAAATATGCTCCATTGTGAACATTTCACAGAGGTGTCCTTTTGTGAAATTACCTCAATATATGTACACATATATTTGATAAATAACACAGATATATTGCAACTTTGCCTGAACTATCAGCTAGAATTCTTGACATGCAGCACCGTGTTGCAGATGCTAATGCTGTTAACACATGCTATTGAACTAGACTTATAGTAAAATCATATTAAGGGCATAATTCTAGAAAGTGTGCCTATATATAGGAGCCCATAGGGGCCTAATTGCCACATGTTCTATAAACAAGAATAGGTTCGTGGAGGGGCATTTTCGATATGACGTCTAAATCCAACTTTTTGCTGAAAATGTCCAAAAATCAAGTAGTGAAAATGACCATTTTCAAACCAGAAAAACGTATATCTTTTTTCTTTGAAAATGGCCATTTCCTAGAGGATGTTTTGTTTAACGCGTCTATTTTTTTGGACTATTTTTAAAATAAAAATGGCCAAATGAAAAATGCACAAAATCAAGACATTGGGATGTAGGAGGAGCCAACTTTCCTAGTATAATGGACATATGGAGGGGCATAATTGAACGGCGCCGGCAAAATAGCTGGCCGCCCATCTTTGGGGCTGGCGCCGCAAGTGGGTGGAGCCAACTGTATTTTTGAAAAAAGATGGCCGGCCATCTTCTTCTTTGCAAATACGGTTGGGCCCGGCCAAATGTCAGATTTCGCCAGGTTTGAGATGGCCGGCACCGGATTTTGGCCATAATGGAAAATAATGTCGGTGATCTCAAACCCGGCGAAATCCAAGGCATTTGGTCGTGGGAGGAGCCAGCATTTGTAGTGCTCTGGGCCCCCTCTCATGCCAGGACACCAACCGGGCACCCTAGGGGGCACTTTTAAAAATTAAAAAAAAAAACCCATTAAAATAGCTCCCAGGTACATAGCTCCCTTACCTTGGGTGCTGACCCCCCAAATCTCACCCCACCCCCCAAAACCCACTCCCCACAACTCTACACCATTACCATAGTCCTTATGGGTAAGGGGGGCACCTACATGTGGGTACAGTGAGTTTTGGAGGGCTCCCATTTACCACCACAAGTGTAACAGGTGGGGGGGGGGTGGGCCTGGGTCCACCTGTCTGAAGTGCACTGCACCCACTAAAAACTGCTCCAGGGCCTGCATACTGCTGTCATGGAGCTGGGTATGACATTTGAGGCTGGCAAAAAAATGTTTTAAATTTTTTTTTTTGGGTGGGAGGGCATTGGTGACCACTGGGGGAGTAAGGGGAGGTCTTCCCCGATTCCCTTCAGTGGTCTTTTGGTCAGTTGGGGCACCTTTTTGAAGCTTGGTCGTGAAAAAAAAGGGGCCAAGTACAGCTGGCGAAATGCTCGTCAAGCCTGGCTTGTTTTTCCATTATCAGGCGAAGCCAGCCATCTCGTGAGCACACCCCAGTCCCGCCCCCATCCCGCCTTCACTACCATACCGACACGCCCCCTTGATGTTTTGCCGGCTCCACGACAGAAAGCAGTTGAACCCGGCCAAAATCAGCTTTCGATAATACCGATTTGGCCGGGTTCAGGAGATCGCCGGCCATCTTCCAATTTATGTTGGGAAATGGCCGGCGATCACTTTCAAAAATAAGCCTGATAGGCATCCCAGCAGAGCAGTGGGGCACTCTAGGGGGCACTGCAGTGGTCGTCACATAATAGGTCCAAGATACACATCTCACATTTACTCCCTTACGTTGTATGGTGAGCCCTTGAAAATCATGAAAAACCTACTGTACCCAACTGTACACCACTACAATAGCCCTATGGCTGCAGGTGTCACCTATATGTGGGTACAGTAGGTTTTGGAGGGCTGACACTTTCCACCACAAGTGGAATAGTTTGAGTGGATTATGGGCCAGGGTCCCGTTCTCTACAGTGCATTCACCAGCTACTAGTCTATTCCAGACACATTCTTGCTGCTCTAATAGGGCTGGCTATAACATCGGAAGCTATCATAGAGGCTGGTATGTACTATTTCATTTACATCTTTGAGGGGTGGGAGAAAGTCAGTGACCACTGAAGGAGTAAGGGGATGTTAATCCTTTATTCCTGCAGTGATCATCTGGGCACTTTTTTGTGGCTTATCTAATATAATAATTTGCACCTCCAACGTTCTGAAGCTGATTCCATGGCAGCGTGGCAGTGAAGCCGTGTATTGTTCCTGGGGTTCGTAATTGCCCCGCTCTCGAGGGAACTCTGTATAGTTGCCAGAGAAACAAACACAACGTCAGAAGGAGAAGGGACCAACCGCAGGCAATCACACTTGGTCTCACTGCCCTGCCCTCGGAGGGAAGGGAAGACTGCATAGCAACCCACAAAAAACGTTACTCCGTCCCGAACTGCCCTGATCCCCTGCCCCCCCCCATCCAGCCACCTAGCGATTCTCCTCACTCCCCTGCCCCCCCCTCCAGCCACCCAGTGATTCTTCTCGCTCCCCTGATTACCTCCGTCGAAGCAGCCGCGTCATTGAAAGCCCTGCCCGTCTCCAGCCTTCCCTTCGAGTTTGTTCCCTCAGAGTCCCACCTTCTGACGTCATTTCCTCTTTCCACAAGGGCAGGACTCTGAGGGAAAGAACTCGAAGAGAAGGCTAAAGACGGACAGGGCTTTCAATAACGCAGCTGCTTCGATGGAGGTAATCAGGGGAGCGAGGAGAATTGCTGGGTGGCTGGAGGGGGGCAGGGGACAGAGGAGAATCGCTGGGTAGCTGGAGGGGGGCAGGGGAGAGAGGAGAATTGCTGGGTGGCTGGAGGGGGAGCAGCGGACAGAGGAGAATCGCTGGATGGCTGGAGGGGGGCAGGGGAGAGAGAAGAATTGGTGGGTGGCTGGAGGGGGGCAGGGGAGAGAGAAGAATTGGTGGGTGGCTGCAGGGGGGCAGGGGAGACAGGAGAATCACACATACTCTCTCTCTCACAGACACACTCGCACCCAGTCTCACTCTCTCTCTGTCACACACTCTTTCAAACATACACACTCCAAGGAAAACCTTGCTAGCGCCCGTTTCATTTGTGTCAGATACTTATTTTGTACCAGGGGCAATGGAGGGTTAAGTGACTTGCCGAGAGTCACAAGGAACTGCAGTGGGAATTGAACTTAGTTTCCCAGGATCAAAGTCCACTGCACTAACCACTAGGCTACTCCTTCACTGACCACTGGAGGGATTAAAACATATCCCCTCTTACTCCCCCAGTGGTCAAGGACCCCATCCCAGCCTCCTAAGATGTGACAGTGACTGCACATACCAGGCTCTATGACAACTTTAGATATGATGGCCAATCCTATTAGAGTTGCAATCAGGTCCTAGGAGTAGCCTAGTGCAGTGCAGGGGCATAGCTAGGTGGGGCCACGGGGGCATGGGCCCCCACAGATTAAGCCCTGGCCCCCTCTACATTTGACCCCCCCTCAGCCGCCAACCCCCCGCCACTTTTGACCCCTTCCTGCCGCTGCCCCTCTGCCGCCACCGCCAGGTACCTTTGCTGGCGGGGGTCCCGAACCCCCACCAGCCGAAGTTTTCTTCAGCGCCGGTCGACTCCCGCGCCTTCGCTGATGATCTGTTTCTGACTCCTGACGTCCTGCATTCACATCCTGAATGGGGCTACATACAGGACATGCATGCAGGATGTCAGGAGTTAGAAACAGATCATCAGCGAAGGCGCTGGAGTTGACCGGCGCTGAAGAAGACTTCAGCTGGCGGGGGTTGGGGACCCCTGCCAGCAAAGGTACCTGGCGGCAGGAGGGGGGGTCCAAGGTGGCAGGGGGGGTCGGTGGCTGGGTGAGGCAGGCTAAACTGTGCCCCACCACCTCAGGCTCTGGACTCCCCTCCCGCTGAGGTCTGGCTATGCCCCTGGTGCAGTGGTTCCCAAGCCTGGTCCTGGAGGCACCCCAGCCAGTCAGGTTTTCAGGATATCCACAATCAATATTTATGAGAGAGATTTGCATGCATTGCCTTCACTGCATGCAAATCTCTTCCATGAATGTTCATTGCAGATATCCTGAAAACCTGACTGGCTGGGGTGCTTCCAGGACCAAGTTTAGGAACCATTGGCCTAGTGGTCAGTGCAGTGGACTGTAGAGAAGGGGAACCAAGCCCATATTCCATTCTAACTGGTACACTTGTGGTAGAACTTGTGAGCTCTCCAAAATATGCTACATATCTACTGTACCTACATATAGGTGACACCTGCAAACTTGAGAGGTATTGTAGTGGTGTACAGTGAGGTATTTTTCTGCTCCTGGAGGGCTCACCATACAATATAAGGGAGTTATAGTGAGATGTGTACCTGGAACCCTTTATGTGAAGTTCACTGCAGTGCCCCCTAGGCTGCCCCACTACCCTGCTGGAATGTCTGCATGGCCAGTCTACTAAGAATGATGGCCCCCAGACATCCCAATGGATGGTTTTTGGACATTTTTCTCTCGAATGTTTTATTTTCCAAAATGGTCCCAAAAGAAAAATGCATTATTACAAAATGTCAAGGAAAAAGGGAATTTTCAAACCAAAAAGATTTTTCAGATTTGGGATGATTCTAGCAAAACGTCCATATTCGGACTCAGACATGTTATCGAAAATGCCCCTCACAATGTACTATAATTTTACAAGATTCTAATGTGTTAGGAATAACAAACATGTAATGATTTCTTATAGAAAACTGAGAGACATTAAGAAATCCATAATACTTTTTGATTTGGCTTAACTCTAGTGCAGTTATCTTGATTATAATTTATTTTATAGTGGGAAAACATAAGGTAATGCTGAGCATATAAAGTCTTTTTATTCTTTTGCCAAACAGATTGTCCACCATGCCTTTTTGCAATTCCTGCCCTCCAGGCAGGGAGGCTCCCAGACCACAGCAGTGGGTAAAATAAATTATCTGGGATTTAGTGGTCTGTTGGGAGCCCTAAGTTATCTTGCAGCCTGGGATTTAACAGCCTCTGTGCAGTTGTAGCAAACTAGGACTCCAGGTTTGGGAATTGACATCTGCTTCTAAATTTCCTTTCTGTTTCTCTTTTTATTTTTGGTCCCCTCATTCCCATCCTGTGGTTCCTTGCTGCTCTTTAGGCAGGACTCCAGGTGTGATGCTTTATTTTCCCTATTTCATCACAGAGGCTTCCCAGGCACAGTTGTTAAAAGACAATAGCGCCATCTTGGCAGCATACAGTATAGTTTCTAAAGCAGCCCCAAGGGATCTTAGCACAACAATGGTTACCTATGGCAGCACTGAACCCTTTATGTTTCCAAAAAGAAGCATCTGTGTAAGGCTTAGTGTTTGAAGTGATTCTATTCAGTTCAGTGGGGCTAGACCACTTCATATGTATTTGTTGAATTCCATCTTTTGGGGGACCTTAGAATTATTTGCTCAACAAATAGAGAAGGATAGATAGAAAAAACATCTCATCTCCAAACAAAACAGTTTGTACATATTTGACTTAATAAATTGTATCTAAAATAATGATGATGATGGTGATTAATATAAATTTTGGTGTATACTATTATGATACATTCTGGATCTCTCTTTTTTTGGTAGCCTGGGATTGTAACTGTGTTCTTTCTTTTCTTTTTTCTTTTTTTTTTTAACGTTGCTTGCTTAGCAACTTTACTTGCATATCAATGACTTATGACCTTGCAAAGGAGTAGCTTTTAAAATCAAACCTGCAGTGGCTGATATGAAAACTACATTATGATTTGAAGCTTGTGCTCAGCCGGTCTTCGGCAACAGTAACAAAGAGTGAAGGTTAGCTAACCACAGAAATGTGGTTTCTTGCTTTCCGTTAGGGCGGTTTGAGGTCCAAAGCATTGTTCTCAGTAATTACCTGACATTTTTCTCTTGGAATTATGAGGGTGTCCACAATAAAAGGAGAATAAATCCAGCTCATTTTTTTTCTGAGACAAAATGTATTACTCTACAGTAAATTAGAAATATGAAATAAAAGACTTCTAGCCTTTCAAAGTTTCAGCCTGTTTCAAAAACCTGTAGATGGTGCTTTCTTTT
Organism: Microcaecilia unicolor; assembly: GCF_901765095.1. Classification (NCBI taxonomy): domain Eukaryota; kingdom Metazoa; phylum Chordata; class Amphibia; order Gymnophiona; family Siphonopidae; genus Microcaecilia; species Microcaecilia unicolor. The sequence goes on from NC_044032.1 coordinate 54,268,015, forward strand.
AAATTCTGTAGCCTGCTTATTTGCTCTTATTCATGTTACATAACATATACATCTAGTAACATAGTAGATGACGACAGAAAAAGACCTGCACGGTCCATCTAGTCTGCCCAACAAGATAAACTCATATGTGCTACTTCTTGTGTATATCTTACCTTGATTTGTATCTGCCATTTTCAGGACACAGACCGTAGAAGTCTTGCCCAGAATTAGCCCCATTTTCAGGACACAGACCATAGAAGTCTTGCCCAGAACTAGCCCTACTACCCAAACACCAGCCCCGGCTCCCAATCTCGGCTAAGCTTCTGAGGATCCATTCCTTCTGCACAGGATTCCTTTATGTTTATCCCACGCATGCTTGAAATCCGTTACCGTTTTCATCTCCACCACCTCCCACGGGAGGGCATTCCAAGTATCTACCACTCTCTCCGTGAAAAAATACTTCCTGACATTTTTCTTGAGTCTGCCGCCCTTCACTCTCATATCATGTCCTCTCGTTCTACCGCCCTCCCATCTCCGGAAAAGGTTCGTTTGCGGATTAAGACCTTTCAAATATTTGAACGTCTGCATCATATCACCCCTGTTTCTCCTTTCCTCCAGGGTATACATGTTCAGGTCCGCAAGTCTCTCCTCATACATCTTGTAACGCAAATCCCATACCATTCTCGTAGCTTTTATTTATTTATTTATTGCATTTGTATCCCACATTATCCCACCTCTTTGCAGGCTCAATGTGGCTTACAATTCGTCGTGGATATTGGAAATAGAAAAGAGTATACATTTGGTTTATGGAGGGTTAGGGTTACATGGTGGTGAAGTACATGGTTGTATTACAGCAGAAGACGTTATAAGACATTCCTATATATATTAAAGATTGTACAGTTACATGTGTTGATCTTTGTGATAAATCTTGTCGAAGAGATAAGTTTTCAGTAGTTTGCGGAAATTGGCCAGTTCATGAAGTTCATGCAGTTTCTTTGCACCGCTTCCATTTTTTTTACATCCTCAGCAAGGTACATGCTCCAGAACTGAACACAATACTCCAGGTGGGGCCTCACCAACGACTTATACAGGGGTATCAACACCTCTTTTCTTCTGCTGGTAACACCTCTCTCTATACAGCCTAGCAACCTTCTGGCTACGGCCACCGCCTTGTCACACTGTTTTGTCGCCTTCAGATCCTCAGATACTATCAACCCAAGATCCCTCTCCCCGTCCATAACTATCAGACTCTCCCCACCTAACACATACTTCTCCCGTGGATTTCTACTCCCTAAGTGCATCACTTTGCATTTCTTCACATTGAATTTTAATTGCCAAACCTTAGACCCTTCTTCTAGTTTCCTTCTTATCTGTTATGTTGGATGATTACAATGTAATAAAGATTTAGGACTAGATTTACTAATGTGTGCTACCACATTAATGTGTGATAATGTCTCTAATGTGTGTTATTAGTAACTAGGTTTCATTTTAACAATGTTAACACAGGCTAATGCAGTAACACACATTAATAACTCCAACCCTTGGTTGAGGAGAGGGGGGGAGAGTTAAATCTAATAATAACAGAATGTTTAAAAAGTCTTAAATACATTTTGCTTAGTTATAGTTGAGCTCAACAACTTCCGATGGGTAAACTCGTAATCAGCATATGTTGGACTATAGAATCACTACTGGATATACAGTGGGGGAAATAAGTATTTGATCCCTTGCTGATTTTGTAAGTTTGCCCACTGACAAAGACATGAGCAGCCCATAATTGAAGGGTAGGTTATTGGTAACAGTGAGAGATAGCACATCACAAATTAAATCCGGAAAATCACATTGTGGAAAGTATATGAATTTATTTGCATTCTGCAGAGGGAAATAAGTATTTGATCCCCCACCAACCAGTAAGAGATCTGGCCCCTACAGACCAGGTAGATGCTCCAAATCAACTCGTTACCTGCATGACAGACAGCTGTCGGCAATGGTCACCTGTATGAAAGACACCTGTCCACAGACTCAGTGAATCAGTCAGACTCTAACCTCTACAAAATGGCCAAGAGCAAGGAGCTGTCTAAGGATGTCAGGGACAAGATCATACACCTGCACAAGGCTGGAATGGGCTACAAAACCATCAGTAAGACGCTGGGCGAGAAGGAGACAACTGTTGGTGCCATAGTAAGAAAATGGAAGAAGTACAAAATGACTGTCAATCGACAAAGATCTGGGGCTCCACGCAAAATCTCACCTCGTGGGGTATCCTTGATCATGAGGAAGGTTAGAAATCAGCCTACAACTACAAGGGGGGAACTTGTCAATGATCTCAAGGCAGCTGGGACCACTGTCACCACGAAAACCATTGGTAACACATTACGACATAACGGATTGCATCCTGCAGTGCCCGCAAGGTCCCCCTGCTCCGGAAGGCACATGTGACGGCCTGTCTGAAGTTTGCCAGTGAACACCTGGATGATGCCGAGAGTGATTGGGAGAAGGTGCTGTGGTCAGATGAGACAAAAATTGAGCTCTTTGGCATGAACTCAACTCGCCGTGTTTGGAGGAAGAGAAATGCTGCCTATGACCCAAAGAACACCGTCCCCACTGTCAAGCATGGAGGTGGAAATGTTATGTTTTGGGGGTGTTTCTCTGCTAAGGGCACAGGACTACTTCACCGCATCAATGGGAGAATGGATGGGGCCATGTACCGTACAATTCTGAGTGACAACCTCCTTCCCTCCGCCAGGGCCTTAAAAATGGGTCGTGGCTGGGTCTTCCAGCACGACAATGACCCAAAACATACAGCCAAGGCAACAAAGGAGTGGCTCAGGAAGAAGCACATTAGGGTCATGGAGTGGCCTAGCCAGTCACCAGACCTTAATCCCATTGAAAACTTATGGAGGGAGCTGAAGATGTGAGTTGCCAAGCGACAGCCCAGAACTCTTAATGATTTAGAGATGATCTGCAAAGAGGAGTGGACCAAAATTCCTCCTGACATGTGTGCAAACCTCATCATCAACTACAGAAGACGTCTGACCGCTGTGCTTGCCAACAAGGGTTTTGCCACCAAGTATTAGGTCTTGTTTGCCAGAGGGATCAAATACTTATTTCCCTCTGCAGAATGCAAATAAATTCATATACTTTCCACAATGTGATTTTCCGGATTTAATTTGTGATGTGCTATCTCTCACTGTTACCAATAACCTACCCTTCAATTATGGGCTGCTCATGTCTTTGTCAGTGGGCAAACTTACAAAATCAGCAAGGGATCAAATACTTATTTCCCCCACTGTATGTGTTGAATACAAGTTACCACGATTTGGGTTTCTGCCAGGTACTTGTGACCTGGCTTAGCCACTGTTTGGAAAACAGGATACTGGGCTAGATGGACCATTAGTCTGACCAAGTATGGCTACTCTTATGTTCTCTTATGTACCCATAGAAAGTTGTTCATCTCAAAACTATCTATTTATATCTATACAGTAAGAATGAGAGAGATTCCATATAGCAACATGTGGGCACCCGATCAAAATAGCCCCGACAAAATGGCCCTCGACAAAATAGCCCCGACAAAAAAAAGCTCCAAGCAAAAAAGCTCCCGACATACTAGCCCCGACATAACAGCCACTGTCAAAATGGCCTGCCCACAATATAGCCTTGACAAATTAGCCCGCCAAGAAAAGGGCCCAATCAGGCTGCCCAGAATATGGCACTGCATTTTGTTTCCTAATAATCTTACCTTGCCAAACAGGATAAAGTTGGTAAGACTTTGAAAATGATGACAATATTGTTTTTTTTAATTAGCATGTTGATGGAAGAATAGTTTCCTTAAACAGCAGAACAGATCATGAATACCAGTTGGTAGCTATAGAATTTTGTTTATTAAATATGCTTTATACAATGTAATGCTGGTAGGAGCCTTTATCAGTGAAAATTTCACTTGTAGTTTATCATCTTTTTTTATGTTGTGTTATTTTCTTCTAGGGGACTATTTTGTCTAGCAGCTATTTTGTCAAGGGTTATTTTGTGGGAGGGACCATTTTGTCAAGGGCTATTCTGTTAGTTGCTGGTTTGTCAAGGGTTATTTTGTTACAAGGCTGTTTTTTCAGGGCTATTATTTTGGGGTGCCCAACATGTGTATTATAATGAAGGATCATTGATTTGATATACTGCCTTTCTGTAGTACAACTAAGGTGTTAGGACTTGGATTACTGAGACCGAGACAGCACGGCTTTTGTGTGGGGAAATCTTGCCTGACCAATTTACTTCAATTCTTTGAAGGAGTAAACAAACATGTGGACAAAGGGGAGCCGGTTGATATTGTGTATCTGGATTTTCAAAAGGCGTTTGACAAGGTACCTCATGAAAGGCTACAGAGGAATATTGGAGGGTCATGGGATAGGAGGAAATGTCCTATTGTGGATTAAAAACTGGTTGAAGGATAGGAAACAGAGAGTGGGTTTAAATGGGCAGTATTCACAATGGAGAAGGGTAGTTAGTGGGGTTCCTCAGGGGTCTGTGCTAGGACCACTGCTTTTTAATATATTTATAAATGATTTAGAGATGGGAGTAACTAGTGAGGTAATTAAATTTGCTGATGACACAAAGTTATTCAAAGTTGTTAACTCGCGACAGGATTGTGAAAAATTACAAGAGGACCTTACGAGACTGGGAGACTGGGTGGCTAAATGGCAGATGACGTTTAATGTGAGCAAGTGCAAGGTGATGCATGTGGGAAAAAAGAAACCGAATTATAGCTACGTCATGCAAGGTTCCACGTTAGGAGTTACGGACCAAGAAAGGGATCTGGGTGTCGTCGTCGATAACACACTGAAACCTTCTGCTCCGTGTGCTGCTGCGGCTAGGAAAGCGAATAGAATGTTGGGTATTATTAAGAAAGGTATGGAAAACAGGTGTGAGGATGTTATAATGCTGTTGTATCGCTCCATGGTGCGACCGCACCTTGAGTATTGTGTTCAATTCTGGTCGCCGCATCTCAAGAAAGATATAGTACAATTGGAAAATGTGCAGCAAAGGGTGACTAAAATGATAGTGGGGATGGGACGACTTCCCTATGAAGAAAGACTAAGGAGGCTAGGGCTATTCAGCTTGGAGAAGAGACGGCTGAGGGGAGACATGATAGAGGTATATAAAATAATGAGTGGAGTGGAACAGGTGGATGTGAAGCGTCTGTTCACGCTTTCCAAAAATACTAGGACTAGGGGACATGCGATTAAACTACAGTGTAGTACATTTAAAACAAATCGGAGAAAATATTTCTTCACCCAACGTGTAATTAAACTCTGGAATTCATTGCCGGAAAATGTGGTGAAGGCGGTTAGCTTAGCAGAGTTTAAAAAGGGGTTGGACGGTTTCCTAAAGGACAAGTCCATAACCGCTACTAAACGGACTTGGAAAAACCCAAAATTCCAGGAATAACTTGTATAGAATGTTTGTACGTTTGGGAAGCTTGCCAGGTGCCCTTGGCCTGGATTGGCCGCTGTCGTGGACAAGATGCTGGGCTCGATGGACCCTTGGTCTTTTCCCAGTATGGCATTACTTATGTACTTATGAGTAGTGAGCCCTTGTGCCATGACTGAGCATGGTGGATGAAGAGCAGCGCCGCACTAGGTCAGGCAGCCAAACAACCCTTAGCTTCACCTGGGAAGCGACCACCGTTCCCCAGGAGTTGAGCCCCCAGGTGCAGGTGGCCACCAGGACTTCGGGATCCGGACGGGGTTGGGCAGCCAATGACCTGGCTGGTAATAAAGGCGGGTGTAGCTCAGCAGGTAATCAGGTACAGTCCAATGATCAAGGCAGACAGCAATACAGTGGATAATCAGGTCCGGTCCAAAGGTCAATGCAGGCAGCAACACAGCGGGTAGTCAGGTCCGGTCCAAAAGTCAAGGCAGGCAGCAACACAGCAGGTAGTCAGGTCCGGTCCAAAGGTCAAGGCAGGCAGCGACACAGCGGGTGGTCAGGTATGGACCAAAGGTCAAGGCAGGCAGCAACACAGCGGGTAGTCAGGTCCAGTCCAAGTAGTCAGGTATCAGCAGACAAGTAAGCAGTGAAACACACGATGCAAGCACCAAACCTCTATAATCATAGAAGCCGAAGCAAAGATGGTGGCTCAGGCCAGCTCTTAAATAGGCCTCCAATCAGAGAGTCCTGGTCTCAGCTGTGAGGCAAGAGCTCCCATAGGGCATGCCCAAAAGAACTCAAGATGGCTGCCTCCTAGTGAGCTACCTATGATGGCTGCTCCTCAAACAATCCTTCCAAGATGGTTGCTGCTCAGATGATCCTTCCAATATGGTCGCTGCCAGAAGAACAAGGTATGGTTGCAACATAAGGTAGCTTACATTTATTATATGCAGACATTTTCTCTGTCCCTAGTGAACTCACAATCTAAGTTTGTACCTGGGGCAACGGAGGATTAAGTAACTTGCCCAGGATCATAAGGATTCACAGTAGGAATCAAATCTAGATCTCTAGGTTCTCAGCCCACTGCATAAACCAAAGATGTAGGGACAGCGGAACGCCTTTTTGCTTGGAAGGGCAAAGTTCTGCCAACCCCACCCATGCTCCACCCCCAGCTTCAGCATCTCCCCTTACCTGCCATCTCATATTTGCCCCCTCCCACAGCATCCAGCATCCTTCTCCACATTTGAAACCCTAGCATGGTGCCCAGCATTTCTCTCCTTCCCTCCCCCATAGTCTCTAGCATTTCTCCTTCTGCCATATACTGGTGACCTGGATTGGTCACTGTTGGAAGCAGGATTCTGGTCTAGATGGACCATTGGTCTGACCCAGTATGGCTATTCTTATGTTCTTAACACATGCACATACATAAACACTTTCAAGGAGGCTGGAAAGAATTCCACGAGCTATGCCTTGCATGCTTTCCCTCCTTCCCTCCCTGTAGTTTAACTATGTTCATAACTACTTTGAATTTTACTCAGCTGCTGGATGTATAGCGCAGCTTAGAGGGAACCGAGGAAGATTTGGGAGAGATACTGGTGCCAGAAATGGTATTCGAAGCTGACAAGTCGGAGAAACTGAATAAATTCTCTATAAACCTGGAGGATGCAATGGGGCAGTTCTACAAACTGAAGAGTAGTGTGATTAACTGATTTACTGTACTTTATTTGGATTTCTAAACTGTTTGTACCAACAAAGTTCTAAGTGGTCTACAAAGGATTAAAGAGATACCGAGTTTACGATCATATTAAAATTACATAAAATTAAAACCAGAAAAGAATACAAAAAAATGTTAGAAAATAATTCAATCATGCAAAAACAAAGAAAAAAAAACCCACCACACCCCATGAAGATTAAATGCTATTGTAAAATATGGGTTTTTAAGCTATATATTAAATTTATATTAAAATTGGAAGCTTATTCTAAAGGGCTGAGGCTAGACAGAACAAGACACTTCTCATGTTGATGCTAATCTTGTTTTTGAAACGTGAATAATTACCATTCTATTGTCCTCTAATCTAAGCCCTCAGTATGTATGGAATTGCCAAGGATGCTAAATAAGATGGTGAAGAATTATAAAATGCTTTATGTACAATCACTAAAATTTTAAAGTCAATGCAAAATTATATTGGCAGCCAGTGATGTTTTATAAATAGAGATGTAACATGGTCTTTATAATATACTAGCCGTTGAGCCCGTGAAAACGGGCTACTTTTGGAATGGGGGGGTTTCCGAGCCCCCCCCCGGAGTCGATGCTGCTGCCCCTCCACCCGGCCCAAGCAGCACTGTAAACTTACATCAGCATGCAGCAGCAGGCACATCAGCAAAGCTGCCGTCGGGGCAAGCTTCCTTCGCTGCCTGTGTCTCGCCCTCGTGTGACGTAACGTCGGCGAGGGCGGGACAAAGGCAGAGAAGGAAGCCCAATGGCAGCTTTGCTGATGTAAGTTCACAGTGCTCGGGCCAGATGGAGGGGCGGCGGCGTATTGAAGCGGGGGCGGGGCAGAGAGGGAAGTCTCTACTGCGCATTTGCGAGTGAGTACGGTCACTCACCTTTTATATGTTTGATTCTACATAGCAAGCATATTGCGGTGTTCTGCAAAGTGTTGAATCTCTATAATTGACCATTTGACAGTCTTGCATAGATGAGATTACTATAGTCCAGTCTCAATATTACAAAAGTATGCATAAATGTATGCATACTTGATCATCCATGGAAGATTGAAGTTGACAACACAAAAAAATTCTTTTTTTTAAGCATTAACAATATGTTCTAAAAATGTTAACGATAATCTATAGTGATTCCCAAATATTTAAACGATTCTACCAGTTCAATAGCCTGGCCAGTATCTACATCTAGTAATAAAACATGCAATGGATTTGTTAATATTTAAGACTAACTGATGTACTTTCTACCAAGCAGATACTTTGTGTAAACAGGATTATAATGTTCCCGAATCTGGATGTAAAGTTGAAGCATTTGCCACCATTAGAATATCATCAGCATACATCAAAGTGGTTAACGGACTTAAAAAATGTTAAATAAAATTGACTAGGATATCATTTCAGATGCAACACTGGCTGGGCAGGAGGGGGATCCCTATTTTGCTATATCGCTCCCCCTCCTTTTGGGGGGCAGTGAGGCCTTGGGGATAAAAAGAAGATGCATGGAGGTTGGGGAGATCATGAGAGAAGGCTGTTTTGTGGGGTGGGTGAATCTGAGGGAAGGATGCTGCATGGAGGGTGTGAATGAATAGAGTGGCCATTAAAAGGAATCTTGTGGCTGCTTGCACATCAACTCAGACGTATTAGCCCATGGCTTTGTGGCCCGATGTTCCTGGGAGGTAAAATGATCCCAGCTTTATTTTATCATGATTTCTGGGCCATAATGCAAAATATGCATGTCTTGCATCTCATTGCTGGGTAACTCGTGGTGACTTAAATATCACCATGGTATTTTTTACTCAAGCAGCATTAGGGCTCACACTTAAATCTCCTCCCTCCCAGTCCCGTCCTATCCTATCTAATTTATCTAGGAATCTTCACGATATTGACCCTTCATCTTTATCCTCCCATGTTTCAAACCTCCTCTCTACTGTGGCACCATCCACGTCTGTCAACAAGGCTGTTTCTTCTTACAACAATACTCTATCCTCTGCCTTAGACACTCTTGCACCTTTGATGACCCGCCCTGTAAGACGTACAAAACCCCAACCTTGGCTGACTTCTAATATCCGCTACCTACGTTCCTGTACCCGCTCCGCCGAACGCCTCTGGCGGAAATCTCGGGCCCTTGCTGATTTCTTACACTTTAAGTTCATGCTGACCTCCTTCCAATCTGCTCTTTTACGTGCCAAACAGGATTATTATATCCAACTGACCAACTCTCTTGGCTCTAATCCTCGACTTCTCTTCACCACATTGAACTCTCTTCTCAAGGTGCCCCCTCCCCCAACTCCCCCTTCATTATCTCCTCAGACCCTTGCTGAATTCTTTTACAACAAGGTTCAAAAGATAAACCTTGCTTTCTCTACCTCACCAGCTCTCCCTCCACTAGTCCGTTCCCCTCTCTCTCCTTCCCCTCATTCCCTTTCCTCCTTTCCTGAAGTTACTATTGAGGAAACTACACTTCTCCTTTCTTCCTCAAAATGTACCACCTGTTCCTCTGATCCCATTCCCACCCACCTTCTTAATGCCATCTCTCCTACTCTTATTCCTTTTATCTGTCACATTCTCAACCTCTCACTTTCCACTGCGACTGTCCCTGCTGCCTTTAAACATGCTGTGGTCACACCTCTCCTTAAGAAGCCTTCACTTGACCCTACTTGTCCCTCTAATTACCGACCCATCTCCCTCCTTCCTTTTCTCTCCAAATTACTTGAGCGTGCTGTTCACCGCCGCTGCCTTGATTTTCTCTCCTCACATGCTATTCTTGACCCATTACAATCTGGTTTTCGCCCTCTCCACTCAACCGAAACTGCACTTACTAAAGTCTCCAATGACCTATTACTGGCTAAATCCAGAGGTCAATATTCCATCCTCATTCTTCTTGATCTTTCCGCTGCTTTTGACACTGTCGATCACAGCATACTTCTCGATACCCTGTCCTCACTTGGATTCCAGGGCTCTGTCCTTTCCTGGTTCTCTTCCTACCTCTCCCTCCGCACCTTTAGTGTTCACTCTGGTGGATCCTCTTCCACTTCTATCCCTCTGCCTGTCGGCGTACCTCAGGGTTCTGTTCTTGGTCCCCTCCTCTTTTCTATCTACACTTCTTCCCTTGGTTCATTAATCTCATCCCATGGCTTTTCCTACCATCTCTATGCTGATGACTCCCAAATCTACCTTTCTACCCCTGATATCTCACCTTGCATCCAAAACAAAGTTTCAGCGTGCTTGTCTGACATTGCTGCCTGGATATCTCAACGCCACCTGAAATTAAATATGACCAAAACCGAGCTTCTCATTTTCCCCCCCAAACCCACCTCCCCCGCCCCCCCCCCCCCGTTTTCTATTTCTGTTGATGGCTCTCTCATTCTCCCTATCTCCTCAGCTCGAAACCTTGGGGTCATCTTTGACTCTTCTCTCTCCTTCTCTGCTCATATCCAGCAGACCGCTAAGACCTGTCGTTTCTTTCTTTACAACATCCGTAAAATCCGCCCCTTTCTTTCCGAGCACTCTACCAAAACCCTCATCCACACCCTTGTCACCTCTCGTTTAGACTACTGCAATCTGCTTCTTGCTGGCCTCCCACTTAGTCACCTCTCCCCTCTCCAGTCGGTTCAAAACTCTGCTGCCCGTCTCATCTTCCGCCAGGGTCGCTTTACTCATACTACCCCTCTCCTCAAGACCCTTCACTGGCTCCCTATCCGTTTTCGCATCCTGTTCAAACTTCTTCTACTAACCTATAAATGTATTCACTTACTGCTCCCCAGTATCTCTCCACACTCGTCCTTCCCTACACCCCTTCCCGTGCACTCCGCTCCATGGATAAATCCTTCTTATCTGTTCCCTTCTCCACTACTGCCAACTCCAGACTTCGTGCCTTCTGTCTCGCTGCACCCTACGCCTGGAATAAACTTCCTGAGCCCCTACGTCTTGCCCCATCCTTGGCCACCTTTAAATCTAGACTGAAAGCCCACCTCTTTAACATTGCTTTTGACTCGTAACCACTTGTAACCACTCGCCTCCACCTACCGTCCTCTCTTCCTTCCCGTTCACATTAATTGATTTGATTTGCTTACTTTATTTATTTTTTGTCTATTAGATTGTAAGCTCTTTGAGCAGGGACTGTCTTTCTTCTATGTTTGTGCAGCGCTGCGTATGCCTTGTAGTGCTATAGAAATGCTAAATAGTAGTAGTAGTAGTAGTAGTAGTAGGGCTGTTTAAAGTCATGTTGAGCCAAATAATGCTACTTAAGGCCCTAACACAGCGTGATGAATTCCCCCTAACCCCCAAATTCTATATACTGCGCCTAACATTCAGCATCAAAATCTAAGCATATTCCATAACGACGCATGTAACTGAATTGGCTTAACAAGCTAATCAGAATTGCTAACAGCACTTAACAATCAATAATGAGCACTAATTGGCAATAATTAGAATTTATGCACATAACTCGCTAAGCGTATTCAGTAATGTACTGTGCCTAAATTCTAATGCTCGCAGTTAAAAAAAGGGGCATGGCTATGGGTGGGGAAATGGACGTTTTGTGAGCATTCCAAAATTTATGTGTGTAGTTATAGAATATAGCCCAGTGCACATAAATCTACGTGCAGGGAATTATGCCATGGCGTCAATGGATGTGTCTACTTTTAGGGACTGTGATATCAACTAAGCATATTCTATAAACACCGCACATAAATCTAGGCGCCACTTATAGAATACACTTAGACAGAAATGTTTACCGCACTGATTTTTTAGGCACCTTATATAGAATCTGGCCCTAAATGACTAAAAAATAGCACTGACATGGGTACATACTTTACTGCTTAAAATATACGTGCTCCCTTGTACCCTGGTAATGTTCAAACCTACTAAATATATATTTAATTTCAATAGTAAATAGTTAAACCAAAAAGTGTATTCCATCTCATAATAAGAATGCTTGGCTTTACTCCCATTTTCAGAAATGTCCTCTACATTAATCAGTGTTGCTAAGTAAAAAAAAAAAAATTGTAAAACATATGCTAGAAGCATTGTACAGATCCCTTATATGGCAGCCTGACTCCTTGCAGTAGTACAGCAAGATTAGCGCTACTACTACTACTTATCATTTCTATAGCGCTACTAGATGTACACAGCACTGTACACTTGAACATGAAAAGACAGTCCCTGCTCGACAGAGCTCACAATCTAATTAGGATATACAAACAGGACAAACAAGAGATAAGGGAATATTAAAGTGAGGATGATAAAATAAGGGTTTCAGAACAAGTGAATAAGGGTTAGGAGTTAAAAGCAGCATCAAAAAGGTGGGCTTTTAGCTTAGATTTGAAGACGGCCAGAGATGGAGCTTGACGTACCGGCTCAGGAAGTCTATTCCAGGCATATGGTGCAGCAAGATAAAAGGAACGGAGTCTGGAGTTAGCGGTGGAGGAGAAGGGTGCAGATAAGAGAGATTTACCCAGTGAACGGAGTTCCCGGGGAGGAAAGTAGAGAGATATGAGAGTGGAGCGCTACAGGTTGCAGGCACCATTTTGAGCTTGGTGCTAATAGGGGGAGGAGCAACTAGGAACAGCTCCTCTCCCAGAGCCATCAGAAATTCTAAGAGTAAGTGCAGAGGGGTGAGCTACGGGAAGGTGTAGGGCTTTGATAGGGAGGGCTTTTCAAGTTGGAGGAAGAGGATCTTCAAGGGGAGGGGAGAGGAAACATGCTTTCATTAAGGAAGAAAGTTCATAGAAATGAAAGGAAAACAGAAAAACATCTGTTCTAGATGAGACATTAATTTCTGTATTGTTATGTTGACTACTGTTGCACCCAATGTGTGTATTTTTTGTTTTGCCTTTTATCTGGACTTATCCATTTAAATCTGAAAGAAAAGGTTGAATTAATGCAATTGTAAATCACAACAGCTATTCTGATCATGGACCAGCCTGCTGAGTAGAATGGATTTATCTAGGGAAGTGGTCCTGCTATAACCTCTGGACTGATGCTGGAATCTTGTTAGAAATAATCGTATTGACAGTTTGGGAAGCAAGACATCTTGCTCTGTTGCTAAGTGAAGCACCAAAACATTGCTTCGGCTTTCTTTAGTTAAACACTAATAGGCTTAACTAGGGATAAATGAAAGCAATGTACCTCTTGTTATTATACTATATATATATATATATATAAAAATATCCAGGCTTAACAATTAAAGAACTTTCTATCTTTTGGGTGCCACTGTTTATTTTTATTTTCCTTTGCTGATTTCAGGCTTGTCAAAAACATCAGTTTAGGCCATCAAGCTGGTGATGGTAATGAATTTTAACAGAAGCTTACATGGCCCCCTGACATAGCATTAGATGTACCTCACTCACTGACAAGAAACCAAGCTAGTAGCAGTGACTTGTGTCACCACAGCAAATAGAGAACGATGTGGCTTCTTCTCTGGCATGAAATGGACCAAATCAAATTGCACTGACAAACAATGTGATTTAGCAGAAAATGTCTGAAAATGTAGCTCAAAACACACACACACACACACACACACACAAATGGCTTGCTTCTAAGCTTATCAGTTATAAAACAAGATTCCCTTTTTCCATATTATTTTCTTATTCTTTAATTAATATGTTTGTTTTCATTATGTGGTTTTGAAATGAAAATAAGACACAAGGGACATGCTTTTAACCAGATGGATGATTAGCTTAATCTACAACAGTATTCCTAGTTGAAGAAAGCGTGGTATTTAATGGGCCAGAGCACTAAAATATGCTAACACTGCTCGCCCTGAAGTGGTAAAAACAAGTGTTGGGTGTGTTGGCATTTTTAACATGTACCAATGGGCTTGCGATAATTTAAATATGCTAAAAATACCAGATAAATTGCGGCAGTTTATAGTTGCTAAAGAGAGTGGTGGCGAAAGAGTTCTGGTCACCCCAGTAGGGAGCTGAAACCGCAGGCAGGATATGGGCTTTACCCTTACATTTCTTTAAAGAATTACTCTTGAGTGAGTTTGTTTGTATAATTTCCTTATATCTTGACCATATATTGTGGACTAAGTAACAAGGTAATTTCTTATCTGCTCCTTGATTTAAAGGGGGGGGGGGGGGGGGATATGCTCCTGTATATTTTCTTGATTTTCCTATATCTACTTTATGTAAATTTTATTTTGAAAATGATACATAAAAAATATGCTAAATAGATGATGAAACAGTAAATTACTTGCATAGTTTTCTATCTTGTAGCTTAGAAAGTATATACGTATGCAAAAAGACTTGCAGAGGCATTGACATAAAAAAAATTAACTATGGTGCTCATTTTCAAAGCAGATGGACATCTCAGAATGCCCCCCAAAATGTCCTTTCGTGATTTTCGAATGGCAGAATTTGAACACTCCTAAACTGCAGTGTGTCCAAATAACAGGGGGCATCCAAATTTAGGACATCCAACAGTGATAATCAAATAAGAAGAAATGTCCATGTTAAAAAAAAGAAGGGCATCCTAAGTTAGACCTGTTTCAATCATGTTCAGGCCAGGTATAAAACGGTGCCTAGATTGAGTAGCTGACCACTGGAGGGATTAAGGTATGACCTCTCCTTAATTCCCCAGTAGTTACTGTCACCCTCTTTTACCCATGAAAGTGACACCAGAAAGGGAAAAATAGGCTTCTTGACAACATCAGCTTTTATGGGCATTCTGAACACAACAGCAAACTGTGCCTAAATTCTAATGCTCACAGTTAAAAAAAGGGGCATGGCTATGGGTGGGGAAATGGACGTTTTGTGAGCATTCCAAAATGTATGCGTGTAGTTATAGAATATAGCCCAGTGCACATAAATCCACGTGCAGGGAATTATGCCATGGCGTCAATGATTGTGTCTACTTTTAGGTGCAGAGGGGTGAGGTACAGGATATCAAGGGTATTCTAGTGGTCAGGGCAGCTGATTGTCAACCGGGGGACCCAGGTTCAAATCCCACTTCAACTCTGTTATTTTACCTCTGAATTGTGAGCCATCCAGAAACAGAGATATACCAACTGTACCTAAATATTAAAGACACCTGCAAGCCTGAGGATTATTGAGGTGGTATAGTAGGTATTTAAAGTAAGAGTTACAGTGGACTGTTAACCTGAGTGCCCCAGATTAAAGTCCATTGCCCTGATCACTAGGCTGCCCTTCTGCTCTGCAGGGATGCCTGTGTGGCTATTTTTGTACAAATGCTGCCAGACAGATGTCCCTGACCCTGGTTTTTTGGTGTTCATAGTTTGTACATTTTATTTTGGAAAATGGCTGTTCATTTTGGATGTTCTCACGTATTTTTGAACAGGATACCCTGACATTTTTCCTATTTGAAAATGGCTGTGAGATGGACTTTTTTTTGTACATTATATGTGGGATGTTCCAATTATGAGTTGGGCGTTCTTTGAAAATGCCCCTCCACGTCTGAAGAAAGTGTAGTTAAGGTATTACAATACCATTTATTTTACTGTCTAACTTATTTGTATGGATATAGACAATTAGTCGCACACAGCCACCATATTCAAAACTAATTAACTGGCCAGGAATGGCTCCTGCACGATTTACTAGGGCTTAAGGGGCCCTTTTACAAAGGCAGATAAGGGCCTGTGTGCATTAGCATGCACCAAATCAGCATTACTGCCTGGCTACTGCATGCCCCTGGTGGTAATTCTGAATTTGGCACATGCTAAAAACACATGGTAAAAAAATATTTTATATTTTCTACCTCATGGTGCTTACCCAGAGGTAAATGGCAGTGAATGCATACTGCATGCCTACTGCTCGGGTAGCACATGAGACCTTGCCACTAAGTCAATGGGTGGAAGTCAGGTCTCAGGCCAAAAATGGACACGCGCTGGTTTTTATTTTGCCGCATGTCCATTTTCCAGCCCCTTAAAAAATGTCCCTTTTTCTAGGACATGGTAAAAACTGACCCAGTACTCATCCAAAAGATGCACTTACACTGCTGCAGGCTACTTTTTGCCACAGCTTAGTAAAAGAGTCCCTAAGTGCCTAACCATGGATATTCAGCGGGAGATAGCTGGTTATATCTCCCACTGAATATCCCAGTTTGCAGCTAGCCACTAACTGGCTATAGCATGCAACATAATTGGCTAGGCATGAATATTCGGCACCAAACTGGTTATGTTGAGTGGTCAAAATAAGCCGCTTAAATAGCAGGCCTATCTTTGACTGCTATTTGTTTTAATTTTTGTTACATTTGTACCCCGCACTTTCCCACTCATGGCAGGCTCAATGTGGCTTACACAGGACAATGGAGGGTTAAGTGACTTGCCCAGAGCCACAAGGAGCTGCCTGTGCCTGAAGTGGGAATTGAACTCAGTTCCTCAGGACCAAAGTCCACCAACCTAAACACTAGGCCACTCCTCCTTAACTGGTTAGTGCTGATTATCGACATAGCTGGTTAACATTTTAGTGTCTAACATAAACCCAGATATTCAATGGCATTTGCTCGATATGGCCCAGCATTGAATATCTGGGTTTAGTGCCGGTAGCAGACAGCAAACGTGCTGCCCACAGCTGGCTGAATATCAGGCCTACAGTATATATTATCCACCCGATATTCAAAGCCATTAAACTGGCCAGGAGAGGCTTTCACCTGATTAAATTGCTTGTGTCCATCTAAGCACTGATATTCGGTGGCACTTAAGCAGACAGCTGCTGAACATCACCACTAATCACCCCTGCATTGCCTGGTTAGGAAGTTGGGCAGAGCCTGGGAGAAGCCGGTACTTAGCTGGTTAGCAGTAATATGCACACTGCTAACTGGTGAACTAAGTGGCAAAAGTTAAAACAGGAAAAAGGCTGTCCTAACTTTAGATATGGAGGTAACCAGTATCAGTCTGAATATTGTCCTCTGCCTAGTTAACATCTGTGGAACACTAGAGGTGTTTCAGGTGCCCCCCCCCCCCCCCAGTCTTGATCTCCCTTCCTGCAGTGAGTTGTGCATGCAAACGTCAATTGATGCCAGTTAATACTAATAATTGATTGTTAGCATTAATTTATTGACTGTTATTTGCTTGTTAACCAATTGAGTTGCACGCACATCTTGGGATTGCATCCAATTTTGGAAATGCAAATGCTAGCAACCTTTATAAAATGCAGGGGTTGGTGCCTAATAGTAAGTGCCGAGTTATAGAATGAGAGGGTTTACAGAACCCTGTTAGAGTGAGCACAGAAAAGAGGATTTTTATTTATTTATTTATTTATTTTATTTATTTATTTGTTTGTTACATTTGTACCCAACATTTTCCCACCTATTTGCAGGCTCAATGTGGCTTACATAGTACCGTAATGGCATTTGCCAATTCAGTTGATAGCAAATACAGGTTGTATTGTGGTCTAATGAGGTAGGTGTGTATCAGGCAACATGATGGTTGACGGGAATGTAGATTGTATATTGTCCAGTAAGATCACTGGTTATGTTGTGTTGCTGGGTGTGGGGATTTACGGTGGATCGGTGGGGTAAGCCTTTTTGAAGAGGTTGTTTTTTACTGATTTCCTGAAGTTTAAATGGTGATGGATTGTTTCACAGCTTTTGGGAGTCCATTCCAGAGTTGTGCGCTTATGTAGGAGAAATAGGATAGAAGACGCACTAGTGATAGTTGTCAGAAATACATATTACAGTGAGGTAAATCCACTCAATTTATATAAGATAAATTAGCACATCAGAAAGTGTAGAAGGCAAAGGGACAGATTATAACCTGTAGACTATTCTGTTCAATCAATCCTTGGAAATGAAGTAACTCTACAGAACTAGAAAAGAAGAGGTATAATCCTTTCTGATAAAAGTCACTTCATAGAAAAAGTCTGAGGTAACTACTAATTGAAATAATTGTATATGATCTTGAACCCAGTACTGCAGGATCCAAGGTAGCTTGGTTTTATCAGAGGGTGACGTTTATAGTTTAATTAAAGGTTAAAAGAAAATGCCAAACCTAGAGCTTCCTTGAAAGTAAATTAGAATTTTTCATGTAGTGAGAGGTTCTACATTTCAAGTAGGGATAGCAGACTGGCATGGCCTATTGGAAAGTCTGACAAATCTGAAAAGATGCTGTTTTTCTAATAGCAAATTAGACATCTATGGGGTCCTTTTACTAAGCAGCGTAAGTATCTACGTGCACCCAATGCGCGCCAAAATGGAGTTACCGACCGACTACCGCATGGCTCTTGTGGTAATTTCATTTTTGGCACATGTCTGATATATGCATCTGAATTTTTTTTTTTTCGGAATGGACACACGCCAAGTGGCATTTGATGTGTGTAGGTCATTACCGCCCGGATTCTTTACCGCTAGGTCAATGGCTGACGATAAGGTCTCAGACGCGCGGCAATTTTGATTTTGCCACACGGCCATTTTTGGTCAAAAAATGGGCCTTTTTCACAGGCGCACTGAAAAATGGACTGGCACGCACCCAAAACCCACACCTACACTACCGCAAGCCATTTTTCAGCGTGCCTTTGTAAAAGGACCTCTATGTGCCTTTATCAAATAGGCACCCAGAAGCAGCTCCAGTAGTTTACAAATTCACAAACACAAATTTATACCTACTCTGAAGATGTATAAATTTGTTCATGAATTCTATGTGTGCACATACATTTAAAAAAAAATCAAATATGTGTGTAGATTGAAATTCCGCCTCTACTCCACCCAGAGTATACATCTGGGAAATGTCTATGCACAATCCGAGTAACAGAATATACAATCATTATTAAATGCACATTAGCTATGAGTAATTTTATAAAAGGGCTTTCTATATTATTATTATGATTTATATTCTGCTTTAAACCAAAACTGATTTCAATAAAAAACTATTTACAGAACATGCTGTGACTATTAATGTTTATCACAGTGAAATCAAAGTTAAAATGTTATAAATATTGTAGCATTAGTATCCTCAGGAGTTCCCAGCCTGTTTTTAAGGTACTCCCAATGGATCAGGTTTTCTGACTTTATGTGAGATATGTTTACATAGGCAGTGCATACATCATGCATATTCATTGTGAATGTCCTGAAAATATAACAGTAGAATACTTGAACATAACTTTGTGCAGCACTGTCTTTTGGTTTCAAAATTGGCCTAGTTTGAGACTCTAGGGGTGAATATTGCTGCAGTAAAATGTGTTATTTTACCATAGTTTAGTAATTACCCCTCTGAGTGAGAGTCATGTTAAGCATCAAAGCTGCACGTTTTACATGTGTCTGTTATCCATCTTACCATTTGATGAACAAAGCAAGAATCTAGTAAATAGTGAAAATTTAAGGGGCCCTTAAAGGCACGCTGAAAAATAGCCTGCGGTAGTGTAGACGTATGTTTTGGGCATGCGCAGAATCATTTTTCAGTGCACCTGTAAAAAATGCCTTTTTAACATTTTTGCCAAAAATGGACGTGCGGCAAAATGAAAATTGTTGTGCGTCCATTTTGGGTCAGAGACCTTACCGCCAGTCATTGACCTAGAGGTAAGGTCTCAGGCGGTAACCAGGCAGTAATGGTATACAATCGTAGAATGAGGATTACTGCCCGATTACCGCCCACACACCAGAAAATAAAAATATTTTCTGGCGCGCCTAGCGGATGCATGTCAAAAATGAAATTACCACAAGGGCCATGTGGTAGCCGGGTGGTAACTCAAAATTGATGTGTGTTGGGTGCATGTAGGCGCCTACATGGATTAGTAAAAAGGCTCCTAAAGTGTTTGACATTAAAATGTGAGATGGCTCATATTAAACTAAAGGATCCTTTTACTAAGCTGCGGGAAGCACTAACGTATGCTTACCACAGCAAAACAATGGCCTACTACTGGGTGCACTGAGGCGTCTTGCGGTAATTTTTGGATGTACATGCACTACCCACACACTAAAAATATATCTTTTAGCTCTGGGGTGGGTCTGGAGGCAGACAGTGGTTGTGTTCCGTGCAGGAGGAACTTCTATATATGGCGTCTAAAAAAAATCGGTGCTGAAATCAGTGACGACTAACGCCTATGTTTACTAAGGTGCGCTATGTGTGCGTTAGCATTTTTAACAGGCATAGATGGTTTGTGTGCATTAAACGCTAATGCACAAATAGAAATGTATAGGCATGTAACGCGCCTTAAATTTAAGGGTGCGTTAGAAACGGTAACGCACCTTAGTAAACATACCCCTAAGTGTATTCTATAATCAGTGCCTAGATTTGGATGCTGATTATAGACTACGCTTAGTTCATATTTCAGCACCTAAATCTACGTGTATCCATTTATACCAATGAAAACTTGGTGTATATCCCTGCGCATAGATTGAGGCACAGTAGACCACTTGCTATAACTAGACGTGTAATTTTTAGAACGCACATAAAACATCCATTTCCCCACCTATAACCACACCCCTTTTTGCTTGCTTGTATTAGAAGCTCAGTGCATGTCGTTACAGAATACGCTTAGTGAGTTGTGTACCTAAATTCTAATCAATGTCAATTGATGCTCATTCTTGCTTAAGTGTTGTTATTAGCGCTCATTAGTTTGTTAAGCTTGTTGTTACGTGCATTGTTATAGATCCACACTGATTTTGACACAGATCTCTAGGCGCACTATATAGAATCCGGGGGAAATAGATCAGTGTAGCTACATTGCTGCACGCTAACCAATTAGTGTGTGTTTATCGTGTAAGCCCTTACAGCATCCATAAAGTGTGGTGGAAGGGGCTCACGAGCTAATGACCATGTAATAATGGGAAAATTAGCACGTGGCCATTAATACTGAAAATGGAAAAATCAGCCATTTTACCCCTGTGATAAAATGTCCTTAGCGTGCAGGAATGATTCACTTAAGGATGTGCTATGGCCACTTTTTACTGAAGTTGGGTAAAAGGACCCCACGTGTTTCTTATTCACTGCATATATTTGATAGTTGTGTCATTTGCACATTATTCCACCATGTACTGTTTTCCTTCTCTAGACTGAGAGTGGAACTTTATACTGTCAGATTTGCTGATCATAGAGTTTTCTTTGGTTCTATGCATGAAAAGTAATTTTTAAAAGATTTTTCTGCATGCAAAGTTCTATCTTCTACTATAAAATATGTTTGCTGTAAAATATCACATTAAGGGCTAGATTCTATATATGGTGCCTAAAAAATGGGTGCAAAAAAAAGCGCTATTCTATAAGCCATGCTTAAACTTAGGCACAGTTTATAGAATAGCACTTATGACCAGGATTCACTCCTAAATTTAGGTGCAGTCATTTGCACCAACTAAAACATGGTGCAAATGTACGCACCTAAATTACGCCTATGTTTACTAAGATGTGCTATAGGCATGTTAGCATTTTTAACGCTCATAAATAGTGGACACCCGTTAAAAACCAATGCGCACATAGGAATATATTGGCATGTTAGTGTTTAACGCACCTTAACTTTAAAGGAGCATTCAAAACGCTAACATGCCTTAGTAAACATACCCTTTAGGCACATATCCCCCCATATTCTATAACAAGTCCAAGTAAATGCTAGGAATGTCCCTGTTCTGCCCATGACCATCCCACTTCCGTGCCCCTTTTTTTACTCTTGCTTGAAATTTAGGGGCAGATCTCATGCTTAAATGTACACATGTAAGTTCCAATTAAATCTAATTAGTACCACTAATTGCTTGTTAAAATGCCTCCTCAATTTGTCAACGTAGATGCTAAAAGCTTCATCACGTTATAAATGTTCAATTGGACTCAACCCCAGAACACTAACTCCAACCTACCCAATCAGTTGCATGCATTTCAAAATCAGTAAAAGTGGAGCAAACCCTCTGAATTCTCAAAAATGGACTCACAGGGAGATTAGATCTCAAATTATGTGGGTGAAACTACCAAGCTTCTTACCCCTTTTAACCTGTTCTAAAATTTCCCCCCCATATGCTCAGAATTATGGAGCCACACAGTGTAAAGGGTTTTGGAAATTTTAAGGGTGGTACCACCAGTTAGACATATTGCTTAGGCATCTAAGCAACCATGGGCACTAATATTTAGAAATACCATTATCTGGAAAATAAATTTCATTATGTTCAGAGCTGAAAATTTGAGGAGTAATGACTGATTCTGGGCTTACAATAGAAAAAAGTACTAATGGAGTAATTAGGAAGGAATTTACTAAGCTGAAATTGCTGCATCGGATCCAACCATTTCTTGACCCACAACATTGTCAATCAGTAGTCCAGGCTATGGTCCTGTCCCAGGTGGACTATTGCAATATCACACTACTGGGTTTATTAGGTAGACAAATGTATAGATTGCGATTAATGCAGAATACAACAGCCAAACTGATTCTGGGGGGCACAGCCATAGATACAGAACAAAAGAAGGAACAAACCTCCACGAATGAAATCAATCTGAGCAAAAGAAAAAGTGGAGTCCACAAAAAGGATTAGGAACCAGAAGTCTTTTATTACCTGCATCAATTATATGACCCAACACAGCTATGTTTCAGCATTAAGATATGCCTGCATCAGGGGTTTTCTTCTTAGTGGTCATACAATTCTGGTTCACAATTGCTTGGTAGAGCATTAAATATGTATGTATTGTGATACTTCATCGGAGCACTAAGAATTGTGAACCAGAATTTTATGACATCAGTTGTGAAGACATTCTAAAGACCCCCTGATACAGGCATATCTTAATGCCAAGGCACAACCATAAAGCATGCAGCCCCCTTTTTGAATTACATTGACTGCAAATAAGAGCAAAAATTGAATTCAAGCTGCTTGCATTTATCGTCAAAATAATATACAGACTGGCCCCTAATTATCTTCATAACTGTATTTATGTATATAGCCTGTCTAAATCATTGTGTTCAGCTCAGAAAATCTTTTTAGTGATTCCTTCCAAAGATGTCTGTAAAAAAATGGCTACTAGACAAAAATCAAGTTCACAAATCAATTCAGTTTATGTTTTTTGGTTACCAAGAAATTATTATTATTATTATTATTTGTTACATTTGTATCCCACATTTTCTCCACCTATTTGCAGACTCAATGTGGCCTACATAGTACCGTAATGGCGTTCGCCGGTTCCGGTCTGAACAAATAGAAAGTGTGCACAAGTACAAGGTGTGGTTGTGGTAGAATAGGGTCCATACATGATAGATACATTGGGGAACATTAAACACTTGAGCAACGTAAACTTTTTCAAGACATCTGGAGGAAACACCCACCCTAATTTTCCAAGATGGTGCTGGTGAGAGAGAGTGGACGGTGGACTGGGGGTATCCAATCTAAACAGATACTTTTGGGTGGTTCAGATTAGATCCTTTCTATCTTGGGAAGCCAGTCACCCCTTGCCCTGGGTATGAATTGAGAGGGTGTTTCTGGATTCTGCCTCCTGCTGACAGGCTCTGTGGGCACCCTACCAGATACCTAGGCAAGGGAAAATTCTGAAATCCATATTGGCTGTGGCACTTGAGCATTGGACTTACACCTTACTTTGTAGAGGAATGTGTCTACTCAGTTCCTTTTGTATTATTGACACCACCCTGGTGAACTGGTATATCTAATTACCCAGCAACTCTTTTGTGTCTCTCGAAGGAAAACAATATTCTCTTGGTTCTAAAATAAAATAATGAAAACATTTATAATGCACTCTATTTATTATTTATTGCAAAATAATTTTCTGTTTCTTTTCATGCTCAAATTAAATCTGGAGAGCAATTTTTCCTTAGGGAGAGCAGAAATACTACCTGATAATGCAGCCACGGAATGTCCTAGATATTGTACTTGGCCACAGATAATAATAACTTGCTCTTCTCTTGCAAGTCACAGGAGACGGGATCATCATAGTTCCATTTTTTTTTTTGCCACTTTCTGAGGATTGTGGAAGAGACAACATGAAAATTGCATAAACATCATACTAAAATGAATGCAATATGGGCGCAATATTCAAACTGCACACATTGCAGAGAAGTCTACAGGCAGCATTTTCCAACAATCCTTGCACCAATTTTCATAATAAAACTGCAAGTGCATGCTCTCATATAAAAAAAGTACCTGCAGATATTTCTCCTATATCTACTATAATAAAACTCATCCTCAAAGTTCTGAAGACAACGTTCTGAAGTCACTCAGTCACTCACTGAAGGGTTCATGGATTCATGGTGGTGAAGCCAGAACACTGACCATGTCTCTCAGCCCCGCCCTCGCATGACAGACCAATCAGAAAAAACACCCTCAACATTCTGAAACACAAAGGACCATCACAACACCGTTCCCAGGCAACACTAGGCAACGTAAGACGGACCAATCAGAAGAAACTATGTGACAATAAGGGAGGAGCATTCCACAGCAGAATGGCTCATTATCTGTGTAGCACGGAGAGCACAGAACCAACGCTGGAACGAGAGAAGAATATTCCTGCTCTGGGTATGTGCAAAAATAGACCGGGGGAGGGGGGAAGAATTTTTTTAATGCCTAATGCCAGTACTGAAGAGTGCCAGAGGGCCTATAGCACAGACTATATTTGGGATCGCTTGACATGGAGTCAGAGGAGCCGGAAAACAAGGTGCCCGTCACCATCTGGGACGTGTGCGGTCCAGCTGGAAGGATTACCCACGACCCAGCCAGCAGCAAACAGCAACCAAGGAAGGGGGAGGAGTATTCCTTCCCTGCCTAGGAATCGCTGGAGACTGGCTGCCAAACTAACGAAACAACCGCACACCGACGCACCAACTCCATCAATCGAAAGGCATCCACTCTTTCTTCAACAGAAATGCAAACTAATAATACAAAACAAACAAAAAATACATGGTTTCTCAAGCGGCTGCAGGTAACTCCCCACCCCCTTCCTCTTCCCCTTTTGCTGAAGTGGCCAAGGACGTGCCCAACCATCCCCAGCCTCAGGCAAGCTGTCTCCCACCTCGGGGATTCCCTGAGCACCCAGAAAAAGACGGCGCTGATTCCTGCAGCGCATAAATGTTCCAGCATTCCCCTGCAGCCGGCCTGAAATGGACCAAACATACCGGATCACCCCCGACGGCCCGAGACCGTGCTCTTCTCCCTTCCGCCAACTTAAAACAACCATCCCCATCCTCATCCTCAGGCAAGCCGTCACCCACCTCCAGGATGCCCAGAACCCCAGCCCAATGGAAAAAGATGGCGCTGCTTCCAACAGCACATTTCTCTTCCAGCATTCCCCTACAGCAGCCCTGAAACAGCCAAAAAATACCGACAAAGAACGTGCTCCTCTACCTTCTGCCCATCTAAAACAACACTGCTGCCTCAGCACAACACACAAAAAAAAAACATGGAAAAAAAAACCAACACTCAACAAAGGCTGACCCCCCTACAACCACATTTACATTTCACCAACAGAAAGATCCCCCTCCACAAACCTCCTTGACAGACAAAACCACACACACACACACAATACAACAGAAACACACCCTCAAAGCCACACACCAATCCAAACCACTTTGCCAGCACAGCACAGCACATCCCCCAACCCCTAAGCAAAAAACAAAACAAAACAAAAAAAGACACACATCAACAACCTGCACACACACCACACCCTCACACACTCACACACACACACAAAATAACTCTGTGACACATACACACACACACACAAAAAAAAACACATGCTAGCGCCCGTTTCATTGGTTTCGGAAATGGGCCTTTTTTACTAGTTTTCATAGAAAATAATGCTTGGGGCTCCTTTCTAAAGTGAGAGCTGTTAGCGCACACCTGTGCTTGAGCATAGTTATCAACATGGGCTACCATTAAGATGTGTCATTTTATCAGTAGCTCATGCTATTTTAGCGCAGATCCCATTTTATACAATGAGACCTAGGGCCCTGATTCCTAAGCAGCGTTATAAATGTGTTAGCATCTTTAACGCACGTTAACCATGTACACGCATTAACTGTGTACACCTCTACAATATCCCTATAGGTGCCTACACAGTTAACGCATACGCTAATTGTAGACACGTTAAAAATGCTAACACGCCTTAGTAAACAGGACCCCAAGCTAGTAATAACTGGGATTAATGGTAAAATAACGCGTCTAAATAGTAGGTCCACATTGATAGCTTCTCTCCTATATCCTGACACCAAAAATGTTATGTTTCCTAAAGTACACAACACAGTTAGTTATTACTAGATATTATTTTTCATGTAGACCTTCAGAGGTAAACCCAGAATCAGTTGTAAATCACCATCACACTGTTTAATGTGTAGTTGACGCCCCACCTGGAGTATTGTATTCAGTTTTGGAGGCTGTATCTTGCTAAGGAGGTAAAAAGAATTGAAGCGGTGCAAAGAAAAGCTACGAGAATGGTATGGGATTTGCGTTACAAGATGTATGAGGAGAGACTTGCTGACCTGAACATGTATACCCTGGAGGAAAGGAGAAACAGGGGTGATATGATACAGACGTTCAAATATTTGAAAGGTATTAATCCGCAAACGAACCTTTTCCGGAGATACGAAGGCGGTAGAACGAGAGGACATGAAATGAGATTGAAGGGGGGCAGACTCAAGAAAAATATCAGGAAGTATTTTTTCACGGAGAGGGTGGTGGATGCTTGGAATGCCCTCCCGCGGGAGGTGGTGGAGATGAAAACGGTAATGGAATTCAAACATGCGTGGGATAAACATAAAGGAATCCTGTTCAGAAGAAATGGATCCTCAGGAGCTTAGCTGAGATTGGATAACAGAGCTGGTAGTGGGAGGCGGGGCTGGTGGTTGGGAGGCGGGGATAGTGCTTGGCAGACTTATACGGTCTGTGCCAGAGCCGATGGTGGAAGGCGGGGATAGTGCTAGGCAGACTTGTACGCTTTGTGCCCTGAAAAAGACAGGTACAAATCAAGGTAAGGTATACACAAAAAAGTGGCATAGTGGGAGGTGGGGCTGGTGGTTGGGAGGCGGGGATAGTGCTGGGCAGACTTATACGGTCTGTGCCAGAGCCGATGGTGGGAGGCGGGGATAGTGCTGGGCAGACTTGTACGGTCTGTGCCCTGAAAAAGACAGGTACAAATCAAGGTAAGGTATACACAAAAAAGTGGCACATTTCTTGGGCAGACTGGATGGACCGTGCAGGTCTTTTTCTGCCGTCATCTACTATGTTACTATGTTATAGGGTTCATACCCTTCTTATCGTAGGTCAATGTACATTTATATGTTTCTGTTTTTTATAAGAAACTTCTATATCCATAAAGAAATGGTATACACTTCATTTAATTGGCTTGAACATAGGGTTATACAATAGCTTAATTGGGTTCTTTAGAAGCTGGAAAAAATAGGGCTATACAATAGCTTAATAGGGCTATACACCCTAAAGTGCAATAAGCAATTAGTACTGATTTTAGCACCACTGGCTACCATGTGCTAAAACACCGAGCCCACTAAAATTCTGATGTTGATTGCTTTGTGTGGGATGGGGTTGTGACTGGGCTAAGTACGTGTGGGGATTGGGTATGGACTGCACATTGCAGTTAGTGCACATTAATTAGCTCGCAGTGTCACTTGTGCAGTTAGAGTAGCTGCAGTTAACGTGCTCTCAACAGGAGGTGTTAAGTCCATCCATGCTAACTTCAAGTGGACTTAACATGTGGTAAGGAATTTTCAATGTGGTAGCCGAAGGCCACATATTAGACACACCCCAACAGTAACTGCACAGCCTCTGCACTTACTTGTATTAAGTTTAGCTATTTAGCATGCCTCACTTTAGTAAAACAGGCCCCACACACTAGAAATACGCATTTTATAAGATGTCCATATATTCATATGGGTGTCTCTAGCATTTAGCACATGGTAATCATTAGGGCATGCTAAAAACGCTAGCGCGCCTTCGTAAAAGACCCCCTATCTAGCTTATTTTCGAAGGAGATCGCCGGCCATCTTCCGACACAAATCGGTAGATGGCCGGAGATCTCCTGAACCCGGCCAAATAGGTATAATCGAAAGCCAATTTTGGCCGGCGCCAACTGCTTTCCGTCGTGGACCTGGCCAAACTTCAAGGGGGTAGGGTAGCGAAGGCGGGATGGGGGCAGGATGAGGGCATGGTTTGAGATGGCCGGCTTCTCCCGATAATGGAAAAAAGAAAGCCGACCCTGAGGAGCATTTCGCCGGCTTCACTTGGTCACTTTTTTTTCAGGACCAAGCTTCAAAAAGGTGTCCAACTGACCAAATGACCACCGGAGGGAATCAGGGATGACCTCCCCTTACTTCCCAGTGGTCATTAACTCCCTCCCACCCTAAAAAAAAATATATATATTGCCAGCCTCTATGCCAGCTCAAATGCCATACCCAGCTTCCTGACAGCAGTATGCAGGTCCCTGGAGCAGTATTTAGTGGGTGCAGTGCACTTCAGGCAGGTGGACCCAGGCCCATCCCCCCCTACCTGTTACACTTGTGGTGGTAAATGTTAAGCCCTCTAAAACCCCCCGAAACCCACTGTACCCACATGTAGGTGCCCCCCCCTTCATCCCTAAGGGCTGTGGTAGTGGTGTACAGTTGTGGGGAGTGGGTTTTGGGGGGCTCAACACCCAAGGTAAGGGAGCTATGCACCTGGGAGCTATTTTTGAAGTCCACTGCAGTGCCCCCTAGGGTGCCCGGTTGGTGTCCTGGCATGTCAGGGGAACCAGTGCACTACAAATGCTGGCTCCTCCCACGACCAAATCCCTGGGATTCTATATAGCGTGACTTAAGTTGTACACGCAAATCCAGTCATAGTCTGGTTTTGTGCACACAACTTAGTAAGCAAGTCAATCGACATTGATAATTGCCATTTAACAATCAATTATTGATACTAATTAGTATTCGAATTTACATGCAGAACTGTCTAAGCATATTGTATAACGTAATGCAAATAAATTCTATGATGTACATTTGAAAAGGGGGCGTGGCCATGGGCAGGTCATCGGCATTTCTAAAATCTATGCACATGGTTATAGAATACACCTGGTCTGCGTGTAATTTAGGTATCGGCATTTATACCAAGTTTTACTTGGCATAATTGCCCACAACTAAATTACGGCTAAATTTATTCATTCTTTATAGATGTATTTTGTTTTGGCGCTGATTTTTTAGGTGTCATATACAGAATCTAGTCCAATACACAAGACACACTTATCTACAAACAACATTTGTTTGAAATGACACCCTTCCCTATTGTCTAATTCAAATTCCATTGCAATATCTTCACGAAACGTTCAGATGGTATTTAATAGTTGTGATTTTCCATTTAGCTTCAAATCTTTCATGTACAGTAGATTTGAAATTTTGGGATATGTCTTTCCAGTGTAGTAGCTTAAAGTTGTCTTTTCTCAGTGTGACTGACAGCAGAATCATTGCAATTACAAACAAAAGTGAAAGTGAGTCTCCCTGAAATATTCCTTTCCTGATGTCCACCTGACCCACTGTTTTCTGCCTAGAGTTTCTTGCATTTTCACTCACTACAGTTATGTCCAGGCATTTGAAAAGCCAACTTTGTGGCGATGAGTTGACGGTCTTCGTGTAATCAATCCAAGTTACATTCAAGTTTGTTTTTCAACAATTGCAAGCTTGCCTCTGCTGTTTCCACAGTTTCCTTTTTTGTTCGACAGGAAACAAATTGTTTCTTTCCAAGTGGTCCTGGACTGTGTCAGTTTTTATTGGCAGACAGGTTATCGGCCTTTAGTTGATTGGACTGTGTCTTGAGCTGAGTCTTTTTGCACGAGGTATATGGATAATGGAACTAAAAATTCAGATAAATCTCCAACAAATGCCTCTGAATATTGGGCCTAAAAATAATAATAATGATCTGATGAACTCATTCTCTTTTAAATTAGACTATTTGATTCCTCATGGAAGAAAATAATGCATAGTTGTATGCCACAGAGTCATTTTCATACATGTTTTTTTCTTTCATAGAAACATTTGATAGATGATGGAAAAGTTATGAGGAAATATCCTCAAGATATACAAATATAATAAAATATATACTAAAAAAACGTATGCTTATGGCTAGGCATAGCTTCCAATTGAGGGGCCCTTTTACTTAGCCGTGCAGGCACCTAGGTGTGCCCAATGCACATCAGTTTGGAATTCCCGCCCGGCTACCGCGTGGCCCGGACGGTAATTTCATTTTTTATGCGTGTCCACTATGCCCGGTTAGTGTCCACTACGCCCGGTTAATGCCCGAGACCTTACCGCTAAGTGAATGGGTGGTGGTAAAGTCTCAGACCCAAAATGGATGCAGAACAATTTTCATTTTGTTGCACGTCCATTTTCGGCCCCCTCCAAAAAGGCATTTTTTACAGGTGTGCTGAAGAATGGATCTGTGCGCACCCAAAACACGTGCCTACAATAGTACAGGCCACTTTTCAGTGCAAGTTTGTCAAAGGACTCCCCCGAGTGACTTGCTACGACACACTGTGGGTGGCTGATATTAAATAAACATAGTTTGAAAATGAAAAAAAGTCATCTAATGTTATTTTGCAAGGAATATCTTATAAAACGAATAACACAGAATCTTCAGTTGCTTCAGATGCAAACAGCATTAAGCACAGATTGCAGTATCTAATTCTGAAAGGAAGAAAAGCAATCATTTTACAGGCCGTTTGTACTATATGGTCATGTATAATCGTGTCACTTCAAAGTCCTTAAAATGAAAGATGTACCACATCCTTTTATCTCTTTGAAAATTCTATTCACAAGCTCTTAAAGGTGATTTGGAAACATTGCCTTATATTCACTCATTACAGGACATTTCCGAGATGATTAGTTATGTTTTTGAACTTACTAAAAGTCATTTGTGTTAGCTCCTATGGTCCTCTTCATTCTGTTTAAAGGATTATTTGATCTGGCAGTGAATGATGCTGTCTAGTACAAAATTATAGGCATATATGTGAGCTTGAATTTTATGCATAGTCATATATATAGTTCCCTCCTACCTAAAAGAGGCTTTTCTTATAGAAAATTAATGGAGGGGGTCTTTTACAAAGGCATGTTAGCGTTTTTAGTGCACGCTAATGATTAGTACCCACTAAACACTAGAGACGCCCATAGGAATATATGGGCATCTGTAGCATTTAGCGCATACTTATTTTTAGAGCATGCTAAAAATACTAGTGTGCATTTGTAAAAGGACCCCAGATTGATTTAATATGTCTCAAAAAGAATATAATACCATCACATTTCACTCTTAGGTTTTGAATGGATCCGCAGACCCATTGGGAGGCGGGGATAGTGCTGGGCAGACTTATACGGTCTGTGCCCTGAAGAGCACAGGTACAAATCAAAGTAGGGTATACACAAAAAGCAGCAAATATGAGTTATCTTGTTGGGCAGACTGGATGGACCATGCAGGTCTTTTTCTGCCGTCATCTACTATGTTACTAACTGCTTTCCACTCAAAATCTGACTAAATTCTTCATCAATCCAACGTTTTTGATTTTTAATTATTTTAAATGTATATATTCATTTCAAATCGATTCAATTCCCTTTTTTTTATCATTCTTTTCAATAAAAAATGTCCAAAATGTGAATCATATATCTTATATATGAAAGCTTAATCCAGGCCACTTCTCCCAGCATGAATTCATATTTCGGTAATCTGCATCAGAGTCAAGGTACCTAAAAATCAATAAAAACAAGAGAATCCTTTATAGTCTTCAAAAACATTAATGCTGTCTTCAGGCAAGCAAATACATCATACTGAAAATTCAGTGAAACTCTGCCTGTGGCCAGTAATGCTTCCTTCGAAGATGATAGTGGCGTCTAAGCCTCCTCTAAATAAATGTTCCCCACATGATGATGTAATTCAAAGCACTAGTATAGGAAAGTCAGCTGATTAAATTAAGGACATCTACTCTAATTCTTCATTCAAACCCTCAGGAGAAACTGTTAGTAGTTCAAAAATCCAATGTTGCTCTGTAAAGTTTAATAATTGTTAATAGTTGCCACCCTCCCACCCTTTATCCACGATATCCATAAAATTGGCATTCACTCCATTCACTCCATCCACAAACCATTATAATCCACTCACTTAATGCTATTCAAAAAATTACACATAACAACAGATTCTCACGTGGATAAAAATTTTTTGTCAGTAGCTTTATTTACAATTCTCTTAACAAAATGTAATTACATTTGGTTTTTAATAACAGAACACAATATTAATGTGGCTCCTTATTCAGTCAGTGATGAATCTAGCTCTGTGAACTGTTGAAAATGATTTCTTACAACATATCACTGGACAGCCCCGCAGTGACACAGAGGCTGTATCTTAACTTGTGATGGTGTCATCCACGAGCTATAAATTTCATATCTCATTCCAAATAATATCCCAACTCTTCCAACTGCATTTGGATCAACAAAACATCCTTGTGCCACAAGCATTGACTGCCTACAACATGTCAATGCTCCCCCAACAAAGAAGCTGTGGCCAAACTACCCCTCAGACAATTCTTGAATAAATATTGAATGATACTGAGAAATATGTCCAAGCCTATATCAGATAAGTGTATTCCATCCTGATGGTAAAGACCTACACAATCAGCTGCAATCAATTCATGAGATAAAACCAAATCACCCAATGGAAGACATAAACTTAGACACTTCTGAATTCACTGTTTTTTTTGCAGATGTTCTATGGTTACCACATCACAAGCCTCTTTCCACACCCTCAAGGAATAACCTGAGACCAAACAAGGTGGGTCAGTGGTAAATAACACTTTGCCATAAATAAATGCTACTTAATTTGGCGTATGAGATCCACTCCCTTCACAGTACATGAGTCATTCCCTCCTAAATTAATTAAAATCAACACAGGAGAAGAAAAACATCTGGCACGTAAAAGTGTCTCGAAACAGCTGATCCCTATATGTTCCTTGAAGTCCCAGTCAACAAATTCTGATCCCATGTTAAACCAATGCCAAGGTGGCACCCCAGCAAGATTCCACAGTATGTTTACAAGCCCAAAATATGTATGAGTAGCCACTTAACCAAAAGCAGATATCAGGAAGCAGTGGATCTGGAAATGAAGCTGGCAAATAAAAGTATATTAATAACACATTAAATGTCCTTACCCAACCTCACATAACCCACAAAACACTGTGATGTCTAATTTCCCAAACAACAAATGAATGCCAAGGATCCCCCTTACACTGCTGCAAAAGATGGAGCACCAATGCAGAACGAATGAGTCCCATACTTCACAGGATTACAACCTATGGTCGCTAATGATTTTCTGAGAACTGTTGCTAACTGGTAACATGTCAGGGGGCACCATTTTCATGTATCGTCTAAAACAAACACCCCTGCCAGATGAATATGACAATGTATTGGGCAAGCCACCATAAATTCACCCAAAAATCCTTTCCAGCCTGATTGTTTTTGACCAGTAGCTACGTAAGCGAAGCACATGCTCATCAAGCAAAACATCTCACAAAAGTAGCCCAGTATCTCCTGTAGAGAACTGAGAGGAAACCACCATTTCCCATATCCTTAATGCTGCAAAAAAGGCTACCAAAAATGCCAACTCTTTTCCAAAATAAGGAATCCAAATCTCGCAGCTTCAAGTCCAAAATTTGCAGGAAAAAGCCTCCATCCTGTAGCATAAGATGCCCACCTGACTAGTGCTATGGAACAATGCAGCAAGCCTTCGGATGGAGGTCCACAACTCGTGTGGCATCTCTGTTGAACAAATGTATTTTGCTGGCTCCAAAGCTTGGAAATGAGCCCCCTGGAAATGAGAGAGTCAATCTACAAGTTCATTAAAAACACAAGGCGAATGACGACACACAAACATACATTTATTACAAACAACACAATACAATCTGTTGAAGCAACTCTACCATCAAAGGACACCAAGAAAACTGACAATTAATAGCTGTACCTCAGCCATATTATCGGATGATAAAATCACTCTTCTATTCTGACTAGGAACTCCTCCAACAGACAATCTGCCCATTAGGGACCTCATTCTTCTGTCAATGGCACTAAGTACAAAACATCTTAAGGCTGGGTGGGTATCCACATATTGGCTACAACAATGTCAGAACTTATATGCTACTTGTTCATAGCGTCCAGCATTGAACTAAAAACACATATTTCCTCCCGCAGATCCCCTGTTTCACTTCACAAATTCACTTCAATCCTTAAACACCCACCTACATCCTTCCTTTTCCCTGTCACAAAAAAACGTCAAAGCCTGCCAAATTCACCACATTCTAAATCCCCAACATTCCTCCAAACAATCCCATTCCAATTTTATTTAAACTGTATTCTTTCTTTATTTATTTATTAACTGATCCCAAAGCATGCCCTTCCCGGACCATACCCATACACAAATGGTTGCAGCAAAACTTGAATAACTATACAACCACAGAGTGATTTCTCAGCTGATTTTCCCATATGCAGGTTCAGGCCAATATTCAGCCAGTTTAAGATGAATTATTCCTAGATATTCAGTACCTGGACGTGGACCAGCATTGAATATCCGGGGCTAATTTTGTCTAGAAACTGGTCCAAACCTCCTTAGAATCCTGCAAATTTGAAAAAAATATATATCTTTCAAAAAACGGTATTCAAGTTACAACTTGTATAGGACATGAAGATATCAATGAAAAGCAAAAACAAATATGCTTTAAAAATGTATCCACACACAAAACAAAATTTTCTCCATAGTGCTCACAGACTCAGATCTCTCAGTACAATTCTGCTTTCTCCCACCCCTAAAAATTACTGTTGGCATCAGCCCAAGTTGGAAAGGCTGCAGGTCTGCTTCCTCTCCTCCTCCCCTCCCACCATCAAATATCAGCATTGCTACATCCTGCACCCACCAGTGCTTCCACTGTGACCATTATTGTCAGTCTGGCACAGAAATATGGGCTCTTATTTCCAGGGCCGGTCTTAGCAAGTGCGGGGCCCTATGCAGACCAATTTGATGGGGCCCCACCCTAGCCCCGCCCCCTAGCTCCGCCCCCTCCCTAGCTCCAGGGCCGGCCACCCCTCCCTCCAAGCTCCCAGACCGCCCCCTCTGAGCTCCAAGGCCCCCAGCTCCAGGGCCTCCCTCCCTCCCAGCTCCAAGGCCCCCCTCCCTCCCTCCCAGTCATTTTTTAACATCCCCCTCCAAAATCCAGTACTAGGTATGCCGAGAATACAAAACACTCAGGACCTATAGAGCAATTCTACCATACCATAAGCAGCCATTTCTACTAAATCACACAAAGAAAAGGAAAACATCTTAAAACACTACAGTGAGCACTAGAGCATCAATTCACCTATTGTAAAATGAAACCAGACAGAATAGTACAGATCGTCGTCGATCCTGCACAGTCAATGCCAAGTGAAAGCCATGTCTTTTTCATAAACACAGATACACCCTAATCCACTATATAATAAGTAGTAATATTAAAACTTTCTATTTAGACAAAAATTAAACTGAACTCCCAAGATGCCAGACTCTGCATACAATGCAACACCACAGAAACAGAAAATGTCCCCTAGTACTGTGCAAAATATAAAGACAGCAGATGTAAATTTGAAAAAAAAAAAACTAACAAATACCAATCACCACTTTTTCAAATTAACAAATAGAAATAAAACAAATATAGAAAATAAAATAATACCATTTTATTGGACTAATAGATTTAGCTTTCAGAGGCCAAAACATCCTTCCTCAGGTCAATATAGTATAGTACTGTTACAGTATCCTATCCTGACCTGAGGAAGGGGGTTTTGTTCTCCGAAAGTTAGACAAAATGTATTAAAAATGTATTAAAATTAGTCCAATCAAAAGATTACCTTGTTTACGTGTTCTATATTATAAACATTTATTAACACATCTACAATACTACTTTATCCTAAAGCAAAAAAATAAAAATATATATTTTATGTACAGTTTGTTGTCTCAGGTTTCTCCTTTCCTCATCTTCTTTTCACTGTCTTCCTTCCATCCAGCATCTATCTTCGGTCTCTCTCTGCTATCCAGTGTCTGCCCTCTCTGCTGTTCCCTCCATCCAATGTCTGCCCTCTCTCCCTTCCCCTTCCATCCACATCTGCCCTCTATCTCTGCCCCTTCCATGATCCATCCACCATCTGCCCCTGTCTGCCCTCTCTCTCCCCCCCATCCATTCACTGTCTGCCCTTTCTATCCCTTCCATCCACTGTCAGCCCTCTCTCTCTCTCTGCCCCTTCAATCCACCATTTGCCCTCCCTCTGTCATCCATCCAGGGTTTGCCCTCCCTCTCGCTCCCCCATCCAGGATCTGCCCCTCTCTCCGTCCCTTTTTTTCAGCCCCCAGTTCCAGCCCCACTATCCCACCAGTCCCGAGCTTCAGTCCCCCAGCCACTTCTCCCTGTCCCCTTTTCAGCCCCCAGTCCCCAGTTTCAGCATCCAGTCCCAGTACTAGCCCCCTTATCCCACCTACCCTCCTTTTCAGCCCCCAGTTCCAGCCCCCTTCATCCACATGCCTTGTATTAGGGCCCCCTTTTCAGAACCATTCTCCCACCTGACCCACGCATGCCCCATTTTCCCACCAGCCCCAGGCCCCATATGGCTCCTTCTCAGACCCCAGTGACAGTCCCCTTCTCCCATCCAAGAACCCCAGTCCCTCCCCACCCGTCCCCTTCAACCATCCAAGAACCCCCTTCCCGCCCCTTCTCCCATCTGTGATCCCCTCCCCAACCCCAGTCCCCTTCAACCATACAAGAACCCCCTCCCCCTCCCCACCCACTTCTCCCATCCGTGAATACCCCTCCCACCTCAGTCCCCTTATCCCATTCAAGAACCCCAGTCCCCTCCCCACCCATCCCCTTCTCCCATCCGTGACCTCCTCCCCAACCCCAGTCCCCTTCAACCATCCAATAACCCCCTCCCCACCCCCTTCTCCCATCCATGAATACCCCTCCCACCTCAGTCCCCTTATCCCATTCAAGAACCCCAGTCTCCTCCCCACCTGTCCTCTTCTCCCATCCGTGACCCCCCCAACCCCAGTCCCCTTCTACCATCCAATAACCCCCTCCCCACCCCCTTCTCCCATCCGTGAATACCCCTCCCACCTCAGTCCCCTTATCCCATTCAAGAACCCCAGTCCCCTCCCCACCTGTCCTCTTCTCCCATCCGAGAATCCCCTCCCCAACCCCAGTCCCCTTCAACCATCCAAGAACCCCCTCCCCACCCCTTCTCCCATCCATGAATACCCCTCCCACCTCAGTCCCCTTATCCCATTCAAGAACCCTAGTCCCCTCCCCACCTGTCCTCTTCTCCCATCCGTGACCCCCTCCCCAACCCCAGTCCCCTTCTACCATCCAATAACCCCCTCCCCACCTCCTTCTCCCATCCGTGAATACCCCTCCCACCTCAGTCCCCTTATCCCGTTCAAGAACCCCAGTCCCCTCCCCACCTGTCCTCTTCTCCCATCCGAGAATCCCCTCCCCAACCCCAGTCCCTTCAACCATCCCCCTCCCCACCCCTTCTCCCATCCATGAACCCCCTCTCCACCTCCCCATTTGAGAACCCCCACCCTACCCTTCCCCCACCTGAGAACCCCCACCCCCCACCCTTTTCTCATTTGAGAACCCCCACCCCCCACCCTTCTCCCATCTGAGTCCCTCCCCCCTCCCCGACCCACCTACCAGCTGAGCTCCATTCTGCCGCCCACCACCCTCACTGCCTTTAAAAAAACAATTTGGAAGCGTCGGAGAGACAGTGACAGGCAGCGCCTCGCGTCTGCCCTGCTACTAAAAATCTCTTCGATGTCGTTCGGGCCTTCCCCACATTGAGTCCCGCCCGCCCTCGCGGTAATTGGAAGTTACCTCAGAGGAGGGCGAGACTCAATGTGGGAAGGCCCAATGACGTCGAACAGATTTTAGTAGCAGGGCGGGCAGACGCGAGGCACTGCCTGTCACTTTCGGCGCTTCCAAATTGCGTTTTTAAAGGCAGGAGACAGGAGAGCAGCAACTCGGAGCACCCCCCCCCCCACCCGCTGGCATCGGGGGGGGCGGACCGCCCCCACCACGCCGCCGTCGTCGTCATGCATCGGATTCGTTGGGAGGGAGGGAGGACGGAAGGACGGACGGACTGGAGCTCGGGCGGGCGGGCGGGGCGACCTGAGGCGCGCGCGGGGCCCCTCTGAGCGTGGGGCCCTATGTGGCCGCCTCGGTCTCCTCGCCTTAAGACCGGCCCTGCTTATTTTCTCTCCTATAGCCACAATCACTGCTGCTATCTTAGCCTAGTAATATGGGGTCTTGCTCCTTCCCCTGTGGCCTTAATCACTGCTGTTTGCTGGCTGCAAAGGAAGAGATAACAGTAAGACACCCCCCCCCCCCCCATACTCTTTCCCCTTCTGCTACTTCTAATCATTGAATAGAGAGGTTGAATTTTAACAGGGAGGCTGGTGGAAGGAGAGGTGTTCAAAAGGGAAAGACAAACAGGATAACCATAGAGTAGGCAGCACAAGGGGGTTGAGAAAGGATGTTTGGATGGGTGGAGGAGGTATGAGAAAGAAAGTATGAGCCTGATGCAAAGGGAGCAAATATTCCCCCCACCCCGAAAAATTGCTTTCATTAATGAGATTAGGTGGGGACTTGGAGATGAGGGAGAACAGAGATTCAGAGCTTAAGTAGAGATTATCCTGCTTATAATCGAAACAGAAAAACGCCTATATTGCGACCCAAATCGGGAGATGGGCGTCTTTCTCCCGTGGGCGCCCAAATCGGTATAATCGAAAGCCGATTTTGGGCGTTTCCAACTGCAATCCGTCGCGGAAACGGGTAAAGTTGACGGGGGCGTGTCAGAGGCGTGGTGAAGGCGGAACTGGGGTGTGGTTATCGGCCGAGGAGAGATGGGCGTCTTTAGCTGATAATCGAAAAAAAGGCGTTTTTACCGCGATTTTGGGTCACTTTTTGTGGACCCTTTTTTTTATGAACAAGTCCCAAAAAAGTGCCCCAACTGACCAGATAACCACTGGAGGGAATCGGGGATGACCTCCCCGGACTCCCCCAGTGGTCACTAACCCCCTCCCACCAAAAAAACCCCACTTTAAAAACTTTTTTTCCTGCCTGTATGCCAGCCTCTAATGCCGTACCCACCTCCATGATAGCAGAATGTGTTCTATCCTGTGACAGCCTTTCCCTGGTTCTGATGTGGCTCTCAGGTGAATGTGACACCTTTTCTGTTATGCGCACTGCAGAGTCACATCAGCAATGCATTGTGGTGGGTGTAGGGTATTGGGCTTCGTGATTCCACTAGCTTGTGGCAAATGCTCACGATGTTGGTAGTTGGTAGGCTCTACTCCCATGGTGCTTTTCCCTCTGCTTACTGGGTCAGAGTGTGCCCTGTTTTGTTTCCGGTAGTCCATGAGGTAGTGGCCATTTTTGTAAGCCAGTTTTAGATCCCTTTCACGTGTTAGCCACGTTAGAGAACTTAGTTATTACCTTGAATGTGGCTGAAAGAGGGCATTGTACACCATTCTGCCAGCTCTGACCTACTGCTAATCTCAGTACCAGGGAGACTCTTTGCCAGTGGGGCACAACCTCTGATCTGCAGTTAACTATAAGTAAGTGTGCTTATTCCAATAAAGGACGTTTTCGGAGAGATTAGTCTTCAGGTGTCAACTGGTGTGCCAATGTTATATAGCAGCAACAAGTCCTAGAGGCCTGCGTGTATGCAGGTCCCTGGAGCACTTTTAGTGGGTACCGCAGTGCACTTCAGCCAGGTGGACCCAGACTAGAGAGTTGCACGGGAACAGAAATCTTACCCATCCCCGCCCGTTCCTGCTGGAATCTTACCCGTCCCCACCCATCCCCACTGGAATCTTACCCATCCCCACCCATCCCCACAAAAATTTAAACCATCCCAACCCGTCCCCACCCGTCCCCGCAAGAATTTAACCCATCCCCACCCATCCCCGTAAGAATTTAATAGTACATAAAAGAAAGTTCCAGTCAGCTCCCTCAGTCTTTCTCTGGATTTGAGCCACAGCACTGTAGGCAAGGAAGGAACGGAAGTTGGAACTTGGAACACTCTGGTGCGCACATGTAAGATTTGTCTCTGATTCACTGGCAGTGTGTGCTGAGAAGTCGCCACATGCACGCGCCAGTAGGTCAGGTGACATCTGATTCTCGTGCCTGTGTCAGAGCTGAGGTCTGTGCACCAGCCTGGGAGCAAAGAGGATTAATAGTAACATAGTAAGTGACAGCAAATAGACCTCAACGGTCCATCCACTCTGCTCAATAGTCACACTCATGATCAATTCATCATTAAATCAACGAGTGTGATATTATATACTTGATTATGGTCTTTCTTTCGTGTTTCTGGAACAAAGACCACAGAAGTCTATCTGGCCCCATCCTTATGCTCCAACTGCTGGAGTTGCCATCGAAGCCCACTCCAGCCTATTCATGTTCTCATTTGTGGGACACAGACCATAAAAGTCTGTCCAGCACTGTCCTCATGTTCCAGCCACTGAAGTTGCTGTCTAAGCCCTTTCCAGCCCATCCTACACCAGATTGCCATGTATGAGATACAGACCAAGTCTGCCAGGTATCAGCTCTAGTTCATCACAGCCAGAGTCGCCATCTAAGTGTCACTTGACATATCCACACACATGCAGCCATTTAAGGTTAGCACACCTTTTTGAATTCCGTCATCATTTGTGACTCTACCACCTCCTTAATGGAAGGCTTTCCACATTTATGCTGTTAAAGCAAGGAAGAAGAGGAGGAGGAGACAGCACTCAAATAAATTGGTATTCGGTAGATGAGAGGCTGGTGCAGGTGCAGCTTACACTTCCACGGGAAGCCCATAGAACTGGTTCCATCCCCGCGGGAACCCCGCAGGAACAGCCTCCGTCCCCGCGGGAACCCCGCAGAACTGCTTCCATCCCCGCGGGAACCCCACAGGAACTGCCTCCGTCCCTGCGGGAATCCCGCGGGTTCCACGGGATTCCCGCGGGGACGGAAGCTGTGCAGCTCTCTAACCCAGACCCATCCCCCCTACCTGTAACACTTGTGCTGGTAAATGGGAGGCCTCCAAAACCCACTGTACCCACATGTAGGTGCCCCCTTCACCCCTAAGAGCTATGGTAGTGTTGTACATTTGTGGGTAGTGGGTTTTGGGGGACGGGGGTTGGGTGCTCAGCACCCGTGGTAAGGGAGCTATGCATGTGGGAGCGTTGTCTGAAGTCCACCGCACTGACCTCTAGGGTGCCCAGTTGGTGTCCTGGCATGTTAGGGGGATGAGTGTACTACGAATCGTGGCCCCTCCCACGACCAAATAGCTCAGATTAGGATGTTTTTGAGCTGGGCGTTTTTAGTTTCCTTTATTGCTAAAAAAAACAAACGTCCAGCTGAAAAACGTCCATTTTCTTGAAAAAATACGGTCTGTCCCGCCTCTTCACGTACCCGTTTTCGGACATAGACGCCCATGGAGATAGGGGTTCATGTTCGATTATGCCCCTCCACGGGAACTGGGCAGGAATTTGGGCACATGAAGACTCTAAGATCAAGTGGGGATTCAAAGATTTTGGGCCCGATACTGAAACCATGGGAGGCAGCCTGCATAAGTGCAGCGATCTACATTGACCCTGAATATTCAGTGCAGGACCATTTCTGGTGACCGGCTTTGAATATCCAGTTTTTGTTTTGGCTGACTTATACTTAACTTGCTAAGTCAATATTCAATGCTGGCTGGTTACATTTAAAACAGCCAACAATAGTACTACGCTATTTATGGAGTCCGATTTGGCTGCTAAACGTAGCCGACCAGTATTTGAATATTAACGGATAGCCATATATATCAGTATCATGAGACATAGCTGGTTAGCTGCTATGCGCTAAGAGCTAACATTCAGTGGAGATAACTGGCTATCTCACGCTGAATATTAGTGCTTAGCTGGCTAAGTGTTATTTAACTGGCCAGGAGCCATTCCTGGCCAATTAAATAGCACTGGATATTGGCCAGTTTGTGTCACTGAAGGCAAAGAAACAGGGTGGGGATCATGTAAGGGTGTGTTTGAGGGGCTGAGGTATGTGAGAAAAAGCCTTGAAAAGTGGGCTGGAGAGATACAATTGTAAAACTGTGAACAACATGGAGTTGCTACAGAAGATGTGTGAGAGAAGAAAGGGATTGGTCTGTGAAGGAATGACAGAAGGTAGAAAACAAAAGAAGCTGGAGAGCATGTGAAAAGGTTATAAGAAGCTAAATAGGCAATGAGACAGAAGAAATGGATGTAGACCAAGTAGGGGGGATAAGTGAAAGGGAAGCATCTGGGACTGGTGAGGGAACAAGAGGCAGAAAGTATATGAGGCTTGGGGGAAAGAGTAGGAAATGAGATTCTAGGTATTGAATGAAAGATGGAGAATAGACGGCTGGGGAAGGAGTGAGATACAGAGGAAGGAATGGTTTGACTGGAGAGGAATATGAGTAGAAAATGGAAAGCTAGCAGATAGGTAGGTAAAAGGTGAACAAAAGAAGGTTGAGAACTGAAAGGTGGCAAGAGGGAGTGAAAGGAGAGTTAAAGGCCAGAAAAGGGGAATGGGAAAAAAGATGAAAGGGATGAATCAACGTCAGGGATGTAGGGAAGTAAGAGAGAAGACAGAGAAAAAAAAATACAAATGAGACTTTGGCAATGGATTTAGAAGACTGTCAAAAGAAGAATGGGATGAAACCTAGGCCACTCTAATCATAAAAATAAATAACCCACATGGCAGTGGTAAAATAGAAAAGATTTCATTTTCAGAAGTTAATAGTAATTAAGAGACAAAATGGGGGGAAACGGCAGTTAGGCACCTAAGCACATAACTGCAAAGGAGGCATTCACATGGAAGGAGCATGGGTGAGTTGTGAGATTTACAATTATTTCAGTGTGCACTTTATTTAACACTGTCAGTTAGGTGCCTACCTGCTGCATTTAGGTGCTTAAATGTATGCCTGCCATTAAGCAGGCGTAAGTGGTGGTGCTTAAGTTTAGGCTCCTACTGCCCGATATTCAGTGCTATTTAACCGACTCCTGGCTGGTTAAAGAACCTTAAGCCAGCTAAGTGCTAATATTCAACACAAGATAGCTGGCTATCTTGGCTGAATATTAGCACTTAGGGGAAGATTCTATATATGGTGCCTAAAAAATTGGCGCAGAAATCAGTTCCGACTAAGTGTATTCTATAAGGAGCACCTAGATTTAGGGGCAGTATATAGAATACGCTTAGTTGATATCTCAGTGCCTAAAACTATGCACCTCCATTTACACCAACAAAAATGTGGCATAAATCTCAGTGTGTAGATGTAGGCGCACTGGGCCATATTCTATAACTATGCACATAAACATCAGAACTCCCACAAAATGCCCATTTCCCTGCCCCTAACCATGTCTCTTTTTGCCTGCACACGTTCGAAGTTAGGCATACTGCATTACAGAATGCGCTTAATGAGTTGTACGTGTATATTCTATTTATTGCCCAATTAGTGCACATTATTGCTTGCTAAGAGCTGTTATCAACGCTGGTTAGCTTGTTAAGCCAATTAAGTTAAATGCGTTGTTATAGAATATGCTTGGATTTCAGCATGGATCTCAAGGCGCACTATATAGAATCCAGGGGTTAGCGGCTAGCCCAATCAGTGACGCGACATAGCCAGTTACTGCCAATATTCATCAGCTGACCAGCTAAGTTTAGCTGCCACATAGGCCCACATAAATAGTAGGTGTTATCTGTGGGCACTATAACTTAGCTGGTCAGCCAATTAATATTGGCTTAACTGGCTATGTTCATAGTGACTAAAAATCCCCCGGAAATTCAATGCCGGTTGCCAGATACGGCCCGGCATTGAATTTCCGGGTTCACCGCCTACTGTGAGAGTTAGCCAGGCTGCCTCTCATGGTCTGAATATTGGCTCCCTAATTGCTAACGTGTAAAATCCATTAGGCGCACAAATTTGTTGTTATAAGATACTATCTTGGTGCCCCTACCTTTTAGCGCTCATTATGGAATTGCCCCCAGAGAAGCACAGAGAAACTGAACTATTTGATGCTTTTTTGTATAGCAAACTCAAAGGGGAAATATCCTAGCTCTGCTCCCTGTAGCTTCTGGAACAGGTAAACAAACAAACAAAAAAATCCTGGGTTTTACAGTTTAGTAGGAATTTGTTTACCTTGTAGCACATCAGTCCTCAGTGGTGAAGGGGCCCTTTTACTAAGGTGTGCTGTAAAATAGCCTGCGATAGTGTAGTAGAGTGTATTGGACGCTTGCAGGACCATTTTTTAGTGTGCCTTTTGTTGCCGTAAATGGATGTGCAGCAAAATAAAAATCAGTGTTTGTCCATTTTGGGCCTGAGACCTTACCACCACCTATTAACTTAGTGGTAAGGTGTCACGCATTAACAGGGTGTTAATTGTCAGCATGCATACGCTGCCGATTACCGCCCAGTTACCGCCATGCGGTAGAAAATAGAAATTCTTTCCTGCTGTGCATTTTGGACATACATCAAAATTAGAATTACCGCCCGGGGCATGTGGCAGTCATCAGTAGTTCTAATTTGATGCACGTACGCTCGTAGGCACCTACGCATCCTAGTAAAAGGGCCTCAAAGTGCGCAAAGATTAAGGAGCCAATGTACTAAGCAGCACTAAAAAGTGGCATGTTCTATCCCCAGCATGGATCTTCCCTGTGCGCTAAGGCCACTTGAAGTGCTATCGGGAAATGGCTGATTTTTTTCTATTTCGGTAATAATGACCACATGCTAATTTTCCCATTAGACTGTGACCACTAGCACATGAGCATTTACCAACACCTATTTTGTAGGCAGTAAGGGCTCGTGCACTTATCACACGCTGATTGGTTAGCACGTGACAATGTAGCAGAGAACATGCCTACTCTCTGCTCCTAGACCCACTCCCAGCATT
The DNA here is from genome assembly GCF_901765095.1 of Microcaecilia unicolor. Lineage (NCBI taxonomy): Eukaryota > Metazoa > Chordata > Amphibia > Gymnophiona > Siphonopidae > Microcaecilia > Microcaecilia unicolor. Next base: position 54,312,982 of record NC_044032.1, read on the forward strand.
TAAAAAAAATATATATTTTTTTAACACGTAGGTAGTGCACGCGAATGCAAAAATCACAGCAGGGTACCAGAGTGCACCCCATGGTAGTGCACTTTAACCTGCAGTAAGCATGTGTTAGAGCTTACCGCAGCTTAGTAAAAAGGGCCCCTGAAAATTTTGTGAGAAAAAAAAATAAAATTTATCAACTTTGATTTCAATAAAAGTGTATTAAAGCAAATAAAGTCTGTTAAGAGTAGTTGATATTCTACCACATCATTTTAACTATAATAAAATGACATTTTGGCTCTTCCTTTGTTCAGCCAGGTTTGTAGCACTTGATATGTCACACACGTGATCACTGTCAGGTGTGTCACAACAGAGAAAAGGGTGAAAACCACTGTTGTAGACAATTAATTTTAAGCAGTGTCTCTTCAAGGTGAGATGACATACAAGCAATTGTATACTGAATCATTCTGCATCAAGACTTATCTAGTTCATACTACTGAAGTATGAAGCTCAATCTTTTCTGAGTAATAAGCGATGACACATATATGTCACCACTATGCTGTAAATTTCACCATAACAAGAAATTTCATCTATATCTATGTGTACAATGCATAAATCCATCTATCCTAGGTTATCTTTGATGCAGCTCATCTATTTAGACATATAGATATTCAGCCTGCTATTCAAATACACATTTTTGGATATTAGCTGCCACTATCTGGATAAGTGCCCTATCGAGGTCTTATCTCTGAATTTTCATGGGTCATGGGTAATGCATTTGATGTACTGCCTTTCTGTGATACAACCAAAGTGGTTTATGTATTAAATACATGTAATTTCTCTGTCCTTATTGGCTTCACTATACAGATAATGCCACAGAAAATTCTTACAGTCCCCCTCAATACTATGGGTCAGATTCTATAAATGACATCTAGAATGTAGGAGTGTCGGAATAATGTGCATAGCGCTGTTTTATAAATCACGTCTACAGTAAGATGTGGTTTATAGAATAGTGCAAAAGCCAGGAGAGCATGAGTATATTTAGATGTGGTAATTTATGCTACTGAAAACATGGTGTAAATACCCACGCCTAAAAGCATGTGCATTCCCTCAAATTCTACAACAATGCAACAAGTTCTGGGCTCTGCCCTCCCGATTGCCAACAGCCTGCGGCTTTTAGGAGTGCATCTGGACTCACATCTCCAGTTGGTTGATCATGTACACTTGGTCTCCAAAAAAATGTTCCAGGCCATGTGGAGGCTTCGGCACATCAGATACCTCCTTCCCAGAGACTTGTTTCGTACCCTTGTCCACTGGCTTGTCCTATCCCATCTGGATTACTGTAGTGGTATTTATGTGGGTTGCCAGGCCTCCTTATTGAAAGCGTTCCAAATGGCTCAGAACACTGCGGCGAGGCTTATCCTTAGAGAAAGGCGTTTTGCACACGCCGAACCCCTGCGCTTTAAACTTCATTGGCTGCCTGTACAGGAGCGCATTGCTTTTAAGATCTGCTCCCTAACACATAAAATCATCTATGGGGCTGCCCCGGACTACATGCTCCCCTTGATCGACCTTCCGCCTAGAAATGCCAACCCTGCTGCTCGGTCCTATCTCCACCTCCATTTTCCGAATTGTAAGGGTGTCAAGTACAAGAAAATCTTCGCCTCGTCCTTCCGTTATTGGAGTCCCAAACATTGGAACACGTTACCTCGTCACCTTAAAGCTCAAGTGGACCATGCCCTTTTTAAGAAGTTGTTAAAGTCATTCCTCTTTGCTAAGACTTACCCCTCAACTTACCATGTTGATTGATGCATCCCTTGTCCCTTACCTTGCCTAGTTCACGCTGTTAGTTTCTCCCCTCCTATTTGCTTCTTTTATGCTTGCCTAAGCTTTTAACTTTGTACTCTTATTTAATTCTCTGTAAGCCACATTGCGCCTGCATGAGTGGGAAAATGTGGGATATAAGTAGCAAATAAATAAATAAATAAATAAATATGGTTGACACCCCCAACACACCCACAGTCCTCCCATGGCCGTGCCCCCTTTTCAGCAATGTGTGTTGGAATTTACACAAACCTCTTTTTAGAATATGCCTAAAAAGAAGCATGCGTAAATTACAATTATTGCCAATTAGTGATGATAATTGGTATCCCAATTGAGTAGCATGCATAAATTGGCCACATGCATAATTTAACATGTGCTACTCACTGCATCTAATATAGAATCTGTCCCTATCTGGATATTGCTGGAGAGAGTGAGGGTGCACTTTGGGCATTCTACCTAACTCTATGGACAGCTGGCAATATTCAGCCACTATCCAGACAGCTGCATGGATAATGTTAAGTCAGCAAAAAGGCCAGATAATGCTAAAAATAACTGCCCAAACTTACATAGCTATCCACCACCTTTGATGTGTACTTCTTGTTGCTATATTGGAGGTGGTGGGAGCACAGGAGTGCAGAGGCTCTGTGATGATTGTTACATTTTTAAGTTTGCTGTCACTGCGCTAGAAGTGAGGTAGGAGAGGAAGAGATGCTGGTCTATGGGAAAGCCAGGAGAGGAGGAAATAATTGGGTAGCACCAGGAGCAGCACAATCTACATGCTGAGCCCTACCTTTTGCAATGCTGGTCTAAAGCCTTTGGGGTGGGGCATTGCCCCCTCCCCATACTATACCCAGTTAGTTTAAATTTAGAGTTACCAGATAATAGGGAAAGAACTATCTACAATTATGTAAGTCATTGATCATTCTTTTACACGCAAAGTTTTTGATCAGCTTCTTTGAGGATCTTTGGGCCTCAGATTATGGTTCATCCCAAAGAGGGAACTCTAATGAAATAGTCTTTGTCTTGGTTGATTTTCCTGGACTATCCTCTGGTGCCCTCCTGTTCCACAAGCTGGATCCTTCAATAATTCTCCCTTTCTTTTCCTTGGAAGTACAGGGTGGTGTGGTAGTTCCCCTTTTCAGTTGTCGTCTGAGGCAAGTGCAATATAATAAAACAGCGAAAATAGATAGTAGAATACTAAGGTAGCGTAAATATATCTGCTTAATTAAATATTCATAGCAAAAATCTCAGTTGGGAACAAACACTCATCCATGAACTTCATACATAAATTGGGAAGCAAAAATCTCAAAGATTCAAAAACTCGATTGGAGGACAAAGACTTTTTTCAGCAGAAATGCCTGTATCAGTAGTCGTATAATCTTAAGCAAGGTTTGGTCCAATCTGGTTTGCAGTATTGCTCCCTTCGGCCTCCCAAAGAGGAAAAACTGTTTGCTTTACCTGAGCGAGTACAGCAGCGTAATCAGCTGTGGTACTGATCTGACTCCTTCCCTCTTCAGGTGCTAACCAGACATCTTCATCCTCTTACAGTGATCATGCAATGGCCATGGAAGAAGGAGCCAAATATAAAGAAACTGAAACTGGACTGAGTATTTATATCAGCATAGTTTCCATCCAAACATGTGTCACTGGTCAGGAGAGACAGCCCCTTGTTCCAGAAGCTTTAGGGTATACAAAGGTCAATGACCATTACTCTAAGCCACTAGAGGTCTCTGCAATCCTTAAGGGAACAGAACCTTAAGTATCTCTACATAAGATTTTTAGTTATGAATAGGTTGGATAAAGCTTACCTAGCTGTGAATAATCATTTCATAAAGATTAGGAACCAGATTCAATTAACATGTCTTAAAATTAATCCAGAATAAAGATTTAAATCATATGGGTTGGAGCTTCTAAAATTCAGAAAATATTGCTAAATCTTGTGGTAGGTGATGTTTCAACTCAATTATCCTTGCCCATTTAGAGTTTAGGAGTTAATATTGACTCTGAGTTGTCTATGTATGATCAAATCACTTAGGAGATAGGTAATTCTTTATGAAGATTAAAAATCATTTGACTAATGTAATCTTATCTTTCAATTTCCAATCTGAGAACAGTAGTTCAGATGGTTTTTATTGTATAATTACATTACTGATACTACTTAGGGATATTATCAGTGGCTAGATTAGAAATAATACAAAATATTAGTGCAAAATTGACTTAAGGGGGCTTCAAAGTGGGATAGAGCATCCCCAATATTGAAATACTTTCATTGGCTTCCAATTTCATTTTTTGTTATATTTTAAATATCTAAAGTACAAAGTAAGAGGAAGGAAAATGGGGATGGGATTTGATACACTGCCTTTCTGTGCTTACAATCAAAGTTGTTTACATATTATATACAGGTATTTATTTTGTACCTAGGGCAGTGGTGTAGGAAGGGGGGGGGGGCGGTGGGGCGGTCCGCCCCGGGTGCACGCCGCTGGGGGGGGGTGTCATCTCCGTTGGTTCCTTGCTCCCTGTACCCCGGAACAGGTTACTTCCTGTTCCGGGGCAGAGAGAGCAAGGAACCAATGGAGCCGACACAGCTCCCAGCGACGTGGGCTCGGGGGCGGATCGGCCCTCCTGCCCGCCCCTCGCTGCCAAAGTAAGGTACAATGCGCTCCGGGGGGGTACGTGCTGGATGAGGGGGGCGCGCGCCGAGGGGGGCGCCGCGCTGCACCTGGGGGGGGGGGGTGCGGCAGCGACCCGCCCCGGGTGCCAGCCGCACCCGCTACGGCACTGACCTAGGGTGATATAGAGTTAGGTGGCTTGCCCAGAATCATGAGTTGCTGCAGTGGGAATTGAACCCAGTTTCCATGGTTCTCAGGCCACTGTACTAAACATTAGGCTACTCCTCCCCTCCACACAAAGTATCCAATAAATAAACAAACAAATAAGCCCACAACTGTGAAAATAGAGGATAGTAAAATAACATGTTGAGGGGCATTTTTGATATGATGTCTAAGTCCAATTTTTGATGTTTTGCACAAAACGTCCAAAATCCGAATTGGAAAGGTAATTTTCAAAAATACTGCTTCAAACAATGTAGAGATTCATGCAATTGTGATGTAGGAGGAGCCAGCATTTCTAGTAGACTGGTCTTCCAGACATCCCAGGAAAGCAATAGGGCACTCAATAGGGCACTTCTATGCACTTCATAAAAATGCTCCCAGGTACACATCTCACTTTTGCTCCCTAAACTTGTCCCCTAAGCCCTCCAAAACCCACCCAAAACCCACTACCCCCCCCCCCCACACACACACTGCACACCGCTACGATAGCCCTTCTGGCTGAAGGGGGCACCTATATGTAGGTACAGTAGGATTTTGGTGAGTTTTGGAGGGGGTCACAGTTTCTACCACAAGTGTGACAGGTAGAGGGAGATAGGGACCTGGGTCTCTCACTCCATAGTGCACTGCACCGACCACTATAGTACTCTAAGGACCTATATGCTGCTCTAATAGACCTGATTTTATCATCTGAGGCTGTCATAGAGGCTGGTAAGTCATATTTTTTAAACATTTTTGGAGGGTAGGAGGGGATCAGTGACCCCTGGGGGTGGGTTTGAGGGCTAACCCCTGATTTTCCTCCAGTGGTCATCTGGTCATTTAGGACACCTTCTTGTGCTTTGTTCATTATAAAAACAGGTCTAGCTCAAAACGCCTTAGTTTTAACTCTGGATGGTTTTGTTTTGTTCCATTATGGCTGAAAAATGTCTAAGTCTTAAGAAACACCCGCATCCCACCCTTAACATGCCCCCAACACTCTCCCTTGAGATTTGGATGCACTGCTGAAGAACAGCATAGAAAAACATCTGAAAATAGGTTTTGAAAATGCAGATTTGGACATTTTTGAAAAGGATCCAACGAACAAATGGGGTTGGACCATAAAAGTCCAGCTTAGTCGCTCTAATGATTAAAACAACATTGATAAAGGTTTGCACTGTGGTATTCCACATTTATATGGACAGAGTTTGATATTGTCACTAATTTTGAAGATAAAAAAGAAAAAAATCTTAAGGAGGTTTTTGGCCTATAATGACATAATGGCCCAGTGAGTGCTGTAAAATGTGTCAGTGACAAGTTCACTTGAACACCAATGGCCTTTTGAGGTCTTTTCCTCCTGTTATATTTTTAAATGGAAAATAAGTTTATAAGCAACAAATATTGGTGCCCAATAAGGTAGCCAGAGCTGCACCTGCCATTCCATGCAGGTTATACTCTTTCATGATCAAATACTGACATAACAAATAGAGCAGTCATACAATCATGGAGAAATGTTTTTCAAATTTTGGATAGTCACATTTATTTTCAATACTTGAATAAACCAGCAGTCCAACAATGTCAACCATTAGCTGAATGTGACACAAAAATTGCACACTTGTTCTTGGTCTGTCCTTGCTATGCTTGGGTCACAAACCATAGATGTCCACCTAGCATTGGTATTACTTCCTAATTGCTGGAGTTGCCATCAAAACCCATTCCTGCTCATCCATAATCAAGACACAGACCATAAAAGGTTAGTGATTTGACAAATTATTGTTGCTTTTGAGAACGGTTGAAGAAATTCCTGTTTACTAAAGCATTTTATAGCTCTCTGGTACATTAATGTCTCAGTACAGAACTGGTCTTGTGCGTTTACTTTAAACTGGCAGATTGTGAAGAAGAAAGGGTATAGTACTGCTATTGTTGTAACTCTAAGTTTTATTTTAATGTATGGTTGCTGTTGTTTTCATGAATAATTTCAATTGTACCCCGCCTACATCCATGACTACAGAGGGTGGGAAACTTTTAAAATAAATAAATAGTTAATTGAGAGATATGGCTCCCCAACTATGGAATCAGGTTTCAGGTTTTTTATTTTTGATATACCTCCATAGAGTACACACTATCATTGCAGTTTACAAATTTAATAATCAGTTATCTAAGGGGTCCTTTTACTGAACTGTGGTAAAAGGGGGCCTGCGCTAGCATCAGCTCATGTTTTTGAGGTACGCTGAGGCCCCTTTTTACCGCAGCAGGTAAAAGGCTGTCCTTTTTTTGGGAAAAGAAATGGCCACGCAGTAAGTGAACCACTTGCCGTGTGGTCATTTAGGGGGAAGAACTTACCACCACCCATTGAGGAGGTGGCGGTAAGGGTTCCCACACTAACCCAGCAGTAACCGGGCAGGGTGCTACAAAAATAGAAAATAGTTTTGTAGTACCGGAAATGGCGTGCACTGGGGATGGGAACTACCACTGGGCTCCTGCGATAGCCCAGAAATAGTTCTGGATTGGTGCACGGCAAGCCTGTCGCCACATGTCAAACGCTTTAGTATAAGGGCCCCATAAGATCTTAGACTGGTAGACAACCATGCTTCAACCATAGGAATTGCTATAGGGGTGCAAGGGGGGCGAATACTCCTCCAAATCTTGACTGCACCCCCTTTGCCACCCCAAGATCAGCAACTGTAACTCCCTCTCCGTTTGCAGTGCCAACATTGGGATTGGGGAGTAAGCTAGGCTCCCTCCGTGTCTGTCTTCAAAAGGTTGCCAGAAGAGTGTAAGAAAATGATTCAATGCCACTGATGCCGGCTGACCAGGAATCCTTTCCTCTGCCGCATCCCCCCTCCCAACTCTGATGCAGCTTCCTGTTTACAATCTGGGAGGAATGTGGCAGTAGGAAAGGTTCCAGGTGAGCCGGCAGCAGCAGCATCAATTCTTACATGCTGCAGGTTACCCTTTCAAAGATGCTGCATGGAGGGTGTGGAGTGTGGGGGGTAACAGAGAGGGAAAATTGTTGGCCATGAAGGCGGAAGGGAGGGAAGAATGAGAAGGAGAGATGTTGCATGGAGGGGTAGAAGAGAGGGATAATTGTTAGCCATGGGGATGGAGGAATAATTGCTGGATATGAGGGGGAATGGAAGGAGGGAAGCTGAATGAAAGGGAAATGGGGAATGTACATAGGTGGAAGGGAAGGGAGAGGGGGAAAAGCTGTACATGAAGGGCAGGGAGCAGGGTAAATGTTGCAGTTGAATAGGAGGGCAGGGAGAGGGGAAATGTACATGAATGGAAGAGAGAGGAGGAAATATTACACATGAAGGGAAGGGAGAGGGGGGAAATGCTGCACTTGGATAGGAGGACATGGAAGGGAGAGGGGAAAAGGCTGCATATGAATGGAAGAGAGAGGAGGGAAATGCGAATGGATGGAATAGAAGGGAGAGGGGGGAAAAGCATATGAATGGGAAGGGAAGGGAGAGGGGAGAAATACTGCACATGAAGAGAAGGGAGAGGGGGGTAATGCTGCATTTGGATAGGAGGGAAGAGAGAGGGGGAGATGCTACACTGGGAAAGGAAGACAGCAAAAGGATGAAAGGCTGTATATGAAGGGAAGAGGGAAAAATATGCTTCACATACAGGGAAGGGAAGAGGGGAGACAGCCACACATGAAGGGAAAGGAAATGGGACTTGATATACTGCCTTTCTGAGGTTTTTTTTGCAACTACATTCAAAGCGGTTTACAGTGGGGGAAATAAGTATTTGATCCCTTGCTGATTTTGTAAGTTTGCCCACTGACAAAGACATGAGCAGCCCATAATTGAAGGGTAGGTTATTGGTAACAGTGAGAGATAGCACATCACAAATTAAATCCGGAAAATCACATTGTGGAAAGTATATGAATTTATTTGCATTCTGCAGAGGGAAATAAGTATTTAATCCCTCTGGTAAACAAGACCTAATACTTGGTGGCAAAACCCTTGTTGGCAAGCACAGCGGTCAGACGTCTTCTGTAGTTGATGATGAGGTTTGCACACATGTCAGGAGGAATTTTGGTCCACTCCTCTTTGCAGATCATCTCTAAATCATTAAGAGTTCTGGGCTGTCGCTTGGCAACTCGCAGCTTCAGCTCCCTCCATAAGTTTTCAATGGGATTAAGGTCTGGTGACTGGCTAGGCCACTCCATGACCCTAATGTGCTTCTTCCTGAGCCACTCCTTTGTTGCCTTGGCTGTATGTTTTGGGTCATTGTCGTGCTGGAAGACCCAGCCACGACCCATTTTTAAGGCCCTGGCGGAGGGAAGGAGGTTGTCACTCAGAATTGTACGGTACATGGCCCCATCCATTCTCCCATTGATGCGGTGAAGTAGTCCTGTGCCCTTAGCAGAGAAACACCCCCAAAACATAACATTTCCACCTCCATGCTTGACAGTGGGGACGGTGTTCTTTGGGTCATAGGCAGCATTTCTCTTCCTCCAAACACGGCGAGTTGAGTTCATGCCAAAGAGCTCAATTTTTGTCTCATCTGACCACAGCACCTTCTCCCAATCACTCTCGGCATCATCCAGGTGTTCACTGGCAAACTTCAGACGGGCCGTCACATGTGCCTTCCGGAGCAGGGGGACCTTGCGGGCACTGCAGGATTGCAATCCGTTATGTCGTAATGTGTTACCAATGGTTTTCGTGGTGACAGTGGTCCCAGCTGCCTTGAGATCATTGACAAGTTCCCCCCTTGTAGTTGTAGGCTGATTTCTAACCTTCCTCATGATCAAGGATACCCCACGAGGTGAGATTTTGCGTGGAGCCCCAGATCTTTGTCGATTGACAGTCATTTTGTACTTCTTCCATTTTCTTACTATGGCACCAACAGTTGTCTCCTTCTCGCCCAGCGTCTTACTGATGGTTTTGTAGCCCATTCCAGCCTTGTGCAGGTGTATGATCTTGTCCCTGACATCCTTAGACAGCTCCTTGCTCTTGGCCATTTTGTAGAGGTTAGAGTCTGACTGATTCACTGAGTCTGTGGACAGGTGTCTTTCATACAGGTGACCATTGCCGACAGCTGTCTGTCATGCAGGTAACGAGTTGATTTGGAGCATCTACCTGGTCTGTAGGGGCCAGATCTCTTACTGGTTGGTGGGGGATCAAATACTTATTTCCCTCTGCAGAATGCAAATAAATTCATATACTTTCCACAATGTGATTTTCCGGATTTAATTTGTGATGTGCTATCTCTCACTGTTACCAATAACCTACCCTTCAATTATGGGCTGCTCATGTCTTTGTCAGTGGGCAAACTTACAAAATCAGCAAGGGATCAAATACTTATTTCCCCCACTGTACATATATTCAGGTACTTATTTTGTATCAGGGGCAATGGAAGGGAAAAGCAGAGGGAAAGCTAGATATATTTGAGAAGGAGGCAGGAAAATTGAAGAATACTGAATGTGAAAAATCAGTGCCAAACAGATATAAGGCAAGAAGTGAAGAAGAAAGGAAGTGAAATATTAAATTGCAAATAAAAAGGAGGCCCTGGAAACACAGTTAAGAGCACAGACAGAGGAAAGCAGAACCAGAGATTGGGAATAAGATAATTAGAATAATAAAATCACCAGACAACAGTTAGGAAAAATGATTTTATTTTCAGTTTAGTGATTGAATTATGTCAGTGTTGAGAATTTACAACTGTCAGCTTTATTTTGCACTGTATAGGAGAACATGCATTTCTTTCTATTTCTCTGATGTTGCACAATATGTAGAGTCTGGTATCTCTGCTTTCAGTTTTTGTTTCCATTTCAGTTTTTGTCTGCATGTTTTTTGCGGTTCCCTATTTTGTGTCAGGTGCAAGTCATGTTCTGCATCTGCAACTGAAGTGAAGGATTCTTCCGGCATGTGGTGTCTGTGTAGGAATCTGTAACAGTCCATCTTGTTCCAGTTTCCCAGTAGCAGGTGCATTATGCTCTAGAGCCTGTCATCATAGGTGAGCTAGGGCTATTGTGGTTTGGTTAGTTTCCTATATAGATTTTGAGTGCCTTTTTGAAGGCAGAGCACACAGCTCTGTGAGTTTTTGGGATATCCACAATGAATGTGCATGAGAGATATTTTCATACAATGGCTCCTTGGTATATAGACCTTTCTCATGCATCTCCATTGTACTTATCCCGAAAACTCGACTGGCTGGGTGTACCTCAAGGACTGGGTTGAGACGCACTGCGGTAGAGTCACCGCACAAACAAAAACTCATCTATTTTAAAAATATCTGGCAGTGGAAGGAGCGTGTGCTGTCCCTGAGTTGATTATCATAATTTGAATATTTTTTGTGTGTGTGGCCAGTTGTAAGGGGGGTAGATCCATTGTTGTGGTAAATGGAGTTTGTGATACAGAGCTGGAGATTCAAGGTTTATATTGAGATTCTGACCAATTCTGTAGAGAACCCAAATTTCATGCCCACATAAAAGAATTTGTTGAATGATCCTATCAGTTATAATGATGGCTTTATGGGGTAGTTTAAGCAGGCTTGAGGGGGGGGGGATTTATTTTATGCATAGAAGATTGCTAATTTAAAAGGGGAAGGGGATTATGTTTGGGAATGTTGCTTTGACTTGCCTCCCCCCCAACATACTTAGCTTGCTCCTTGTTGCCACCACAAAGATTTCTGTCTAAAGACACTGGCTTCAGCCCCCCCCCCCCATTCCATCAAAGTCTGGGGTAGGCACCACCACCTTTCTGTTTATAGCACTGGACCCTCTCTGTAGAAGAGGTGAACTGCCCCAGGTCTTTCACATCATCCATGTCACCGCTAGCATGTGACAAAACAACTTCACATTTGACCACTGTTAATGCTTGATTTGGTCTAAACATACTGCTGTGTGCTTTGTCAGGCTAGGACCAGCCAACACAGACATAGACAGCAACACCTCACTTCTCTAGGTGTCTCCACCTCCCATAGTCTTAGCTGAAGCTGTTCCTTAACTTAAAGTCCAGGGATGGACAGTGATGACCCACATATAGGTGAGCTTCATAATAATATGTTCAGTGACTCCATTGTGCAGTAGTAAGAAGCCATCCTTAGAAATGATTTGAACATAGCAAATCCCAAATTTAAACCCTTTCTACATGATGAGCATAGTCATTTTGCTTGAACCATCAGGGGAGTCAAACGGTAGTATATTGAAGAATATATTTGTCTATATTTATATTGTACCCACCCAGAAAGTCTACTCATTAGGTGGAATCTCAAAATTTAATAAATTTGGAGAGTTGAAGTGCAAATTTTTGGTAATCTGTTGATGCATGTTTAGGAGTCACTGGAACTGAGGCAGGTATCATTTCATACGGGCTCCATAATGATATGTTAAGTTACACCAAACTTCTATACTTTAACAATTCTATGTGGATTACACAAATTCAAGAGACTGGATAAACAAATATTCCAGGAATTATAATGCAGCTGCCAACCACAATCAAATTTCCTAGTAGTATATATTTGTGAAATACAAATGTTTTCAAAGTTTTCCTACACACAAATAATCGGGGCGTAATCAAATCTGAGATGGCAGTGAATTCCAGACTAAAATTGCTTGATACTTGAGAGAGGAATTACACATCTTAAATGATTTAATCCTCTTTACTGATGGAAAGCACAATAACATTTGGTTACAAGTCCTATGAAAAAGACCTTTTTGAAGAAAGGTAATCCAATTGCATAGATAATCAGGAGCATCAACACTCATAAGTTTTAAAATAATAGTCCAAGGCTCATTTTGAAAGCACATAGACTTACAAAGTTACATAGGGGCTCATTTTCAAAAGAGAAAAATGTCTAAAAAGTGTCATAAAGCAGCATTTGGATGTTTTTCTTCTCAAAACATCCAAATTGGCATTTTCAAAACCTATTTTGCAGTCTTCTATCTATGCAATTTATCTGCAATGCATTCAGATCACAAGGGGGGCATGTAGGGGGTGTTTTAGAGGTGGGATGGGGCAGGCTTAAGGCAATCCTAACACTTTGATATTTTACAGCCAAAATGGTACAAAAGCAAAACATCTAGGCTAAAACTTCAACATTTTAGTCTAGACCTGTTTGTAGACTGAATAAGGCACAACAAGGTGCCCTAAATGGCCATTGGAGGAAATCAGGGATGACCCCCTTGCTCCGCTAGTGGTCACTGACCCCCTCCCTCCTCCTCCAAAAGTGAATACAAATATTACTTACCAGCCTCTAAGACAGCCTCAGATGTTATAACCACAGCTATTAAAACAGCAAGTAGGTCCCTGGAGTAGTCTAGTGGTTAGTGCAGTGCGCTATAGCCAGATGGACCCAGGCCCATACCTCCTCCTACTTTTTAAACTTGTGGTGGAAACTGTGAGCCCTCTAAAACTCACCAGAAATCTACTTTAACAACATATAGGTGCCCCCTTCACCCATAAGGGCTATTGTAATGCTGTACAGTTGGGGTACTAGGTTTTGGGTAGGTTTTGGAGGGGTCAGCAGACAAAATAAGGGCCAATGGTGAGATGTGTACCTGGGAGCATTGAAATGAAGTCCACAGCAGTGCCCCCTAGTGTGACCTATTGCTCACCTGGGATGTTTGGGGAACCAGTCTACTGGAGGAGTGGCCTAGTGGTTAGGGTGGTGGACTTTGGTCCTGAGGAACTGAGTTCAATTCCCACCAAGCACAGACAGTTCCTTGTGACTCTGGGCAAGTCACTTAACCCTCCATTGCCCCCTATAAGCCACAATGAGCCTGCCATGAGTGGGAAAGCATGGGGTACAAATGTAACAAAAAAAAAATACTGGGTCATGGCTTGATTTCTGCATTTATCACTTGAACGTGCCTGAAAAGATAAATGCACAATATCTTATTACAAATGGTATTTCTGAAAAAAAACAGACATTTTGAGGTTTTGAAAATGGTCATGTTTTCTATTCATAATTGAGACATTTAGTGCAAAATGTCCAAAGTCAGACTTAGGCGTCATATCGAAAATGCCCCTCCATGTAACTTTGTAAGTCTATGCACTTTCAAAAAGAGCACCTACATAACTTAACTTGCATCCTGGTTTCTATTGGGAGCCAGTGCAGTTCCACAGAAAAAAGGGGTAACATAAACACATTTTTGGGTTGTATATATCAGTCATGCAGCTGTATTGACCTGTGCCTGTCTGATTAAAGCCTTGGAGCATCCAACATATATATTATTACAATAATATATCCTATACAGAATTAAAGTCTGGACTAGCAATCTACATTTTGCTGGTTCAAAGTATTTATGGATTGCTCTCAGTTTTTTCAGCATATAAAAATACATTTGTGCTAGAGATTTCGTGTGAGATGTAAATGACAGAGAGCTATCTACCAAGCAAAAACAAAAAAGGAGGTGAGAACCCTCACGGAACCGTGGGATATAAAACAAAAAGTGAGGAGAATGGGTGAGGATACCAACACTTGTATGTTTATTTAAAAATTAAAAATGAAAAAATAACATTGTACATAAAGATGACCCGACACGGCCGTGTTTCGGCCAAAAGGCCTGCCTCAGGGGTCTTTACAACCTTGGTAGATGTAACTCGGATTGTGTACTCCGAGGGAACTGTCAAGACACAATCCTCTTAGGTCTCCTCTCTTCTAAAAGGTATATGTAAAACATATAATTAAAAGCAAGACGGACTTGTAATACTCCTCTCCGAAGAGATGTCTACAATTGCAAAATATATTGAAAAAAAAGAGCTATCTACCTCCATCCTCAAAATTTTAGATAGAAACTCAAAGGTGAAAGCATCTGTTTTGATAGGATCGGGCTCTCTCAGAGTTTTACTATCAACTGAACCTATCCACAGAAACTTGGTTTTGTCTTGATTTAAGCCATTGAGCTGAAATCCAGTCCTCAATCAGTTGCAGATACTCTGTACTTCTTCCCTGGACATTGGAAGAAGTACAGTGATGTCAGCTGCATATATAAAAAATTAAACACTAAGTTTATCCAGAGCTGCTACCAGGGATTGGAATAGTACATTGAACAGAAATGGAGATAGAAGAGAACCCTATTTACACTATAGTTCCGGGTAGACAAAAAAATTCTAAACCAATTTAATACTCTGACATGAGTACTCACGTCACTCAGCCTGACCAGCCTGGTCAACCAAGGTGAAGGCAAAGAAAAGATCAAAGTGAATAATAATTAAATTCTGACCTTGACTTAGCAAAGATTTTCCTTGAGCAATAATAGAACCAAGTGACCGTTCCCAAATTTAAGCTCCCTTCTCAGCGCTGCCATTGTAGCAGTCATTCTTGTAGACTGTTTCTGCATTTAATGAAGTGCTAGCCTGGGAATTCCTGAGGAAGGAGGTTTCTAAAGCGAAGCTCTATAGAACCCTGCAGCACCAGTGAAGTCACAATCGATTTATTTCTTGGATTTTCAAAAGATAAGAGGGCATTTGACTTTTGTGATAGAGTGGACATTTGATAGGAATATATATTTTTGGAACTGTCACTTCACTTGGACTTTTTGATTTAGGGCCCTAAGCAGCAGTATAGGCACATTAACATTTTTAATGCGCGTTAACCATGTTCGTGTCTACAATATCCCTATAGGCGCCTACATGGTTAGCGTGTGCGCTAAGTGTAGATGTGATAAAAACACTAACACATCTTAGTAAACAGGGTACTAATTGCCTTAGTATGTCACTCATTGTATGTTCTTTATTTGCACTGGTATCTTATGGATATGTCAACAGAGCAGAATGAGAGCAACGCCATAACCCTATTGTTCAATATACACTCCTATTAACGTGGGATGGGATAGGCCATGATAACTGAGAGTTACCATTTTATTTACTAATAATTAACAATTATATACTGATCTTACAAAGTTATATGGTACTCTATATGGTACTCTTTGGCTTTAGTCAGAAAACTCTTTATATTGGAATCAGACCTATGTTACTAAGCGGCGCTATGGGTGCATTGGCATTTTTAATGCGCATAAATGGTTTACATGCATTAAACACTAACGTGCCCATAGTAATATATAGGCGCCTTAGCGTACCTTAAATTTACAGGCGCGTTTAAAACGCTAATGCACCTTATACCCCTTAGTTTATAATTTTCTGTTTGCTGGTTTTTGCCTGATTATTGGTACAAACATATACACGTAATTTTCTAGTTCTGCTGCTTTTATCAAAGATTCTCATGGATATAGTTTTGCAAGTTCTATTTGCCTATTTACTGTATTGTGATTTGCTAAATTACCATTGGATAAAGGAATGTTATGACATATTAGTTTACTCGAATGCACAAAAATAAGCAAGAGTGGCAGCGGAGCTAACCAAAGGCTTCAAATATACATATTTTCTATGGATGGGTATGGCAAGCCCTATAAAAGATATGGTCATCTTATTAAGGTGATCTTAATACAATCCATATTTTTTTTACCATTTGTAATTTATTCTTATAATACTAGAGTCTCAGCCGTTAGGAACATCTGTATAATGTGACTCTGTGACCCATGGAAAAGATCTCTTAATAACTAGTCAGAAAAAAAATATCTTTCTTAATGGAAATTCAAATTGGTACAATGCACTTTGAATAAATGTACACTAATTTCTCCAAGTTGTTCCAGAATTTTTACAGATACAATTACTTCTTTTTTTCTTAGCTTTTAATTTAAAATCCTGAAAATATTTTGACAAGTTATTTTTCTTTGAGCAGATGTTACACAAATATAGATTAAAAATGACATTTGCCCTATTTAGCTCTTGAAGAATTCAACAGCATGCCTGGAATGATTCTTAATAGCATTAAAATATCATGGTTACCAGTGGATAAATCATAATTACTATATAATAAATCGTGACTAAGTGCTGAGATCATACAAAATACTCTAATTAGGATGCCACTGAACCTTTAAAGAGACTGAAAAATGGAACAATGTTGAAAGCGCATTACAATGCAAATAAACAATGTACATTTTGTAAAAGTCATCAATTACTTGAGATTATTTAGGATTGATTCTCCATTGCTAAAATTGTGCTTTCCTCATTGTCACTAATATAACCATTTCTGTAGCAATGATCTGTACTTAAAGTCGTCCGTGTCCTCGATGATGATACGTTGAAACCTTCTGCTCTTTACTGCTAGGTCAATGGCTGGCGGTAAGGTCTCAGATCCAAAATGGACGCACGGCAATTTTGATTTTACCACACATCCATTTTTGTAAAAAAAAAAAAACACAGAGAGGCTTTTACAGGTGTGCTGAAAAATGATTCTGCGTGCACCCAAAACCCATGCCTACACTACCACACGCCATTTTTCAGCGCACCTTTGTAAAAGGACCCCTCAGGTAATAATTAGTTGTTTGAGATATGGTTGTTCTTTGTGAGGGTTTGTTTGAATACTTGACAAAGCTTACTGCATTATTCATAATGCACTCACTAACTTGCATCTCACATTCCTTCTTTTACACTCACGTCCATGGTAGAATCTTCTGGGGGTAGGATAGCATGCATGCTAGCGCTTAGTATGTTATTTGGAGCATACATTAAACAGCTTTAGCATATAAACTGTTACATGGGTCTTGTAATCCACTTGACAAAATGTACAAAACTACTGTCAAGAGTGATAAGACATTGTGCCATTCATGCTTATTTCTTTCTGTTGAGATATATAGTCCCTGAGTAGGACTATTTCTGTGCCCTAGTAACAGATATAAGAACATTAAATAGTGCACAGAAGTGACTAGTTTTCATCTTGATATCCACTGGTGTTTACACTTCATTTCACCACATGTGTATATCTGATTTATTGAAACCTGTTAAGAAAGCATTGGAGTGTAAGCTCTGTATATTCAGTTTCAATGAATAATGGCTGCATTTCAATGAGATAGAGCTGTTGTTACCTTGCCATTTATTGTATGGCCTTTGGGGTTCTGACAGGCAATACCCAATCTGTTTCTCATCAGTTAGAATCTCAATGTTTACTTGTTGAGATTTCAGCAAGAAGTCTTTCTCGTCTAATGTATACCTGCTTCAAGAGTTTTTTCTTATACTCTATAAAAAGGGCTGTACTGAAGCGCAACTAAATCTCTACAGAGTAATTTTATAACTGAGTGTCTGCATAGGCGCACATACTTTTCCCTGTCTAATTAGAAAATGAATGGTATAAAAAATAGAAATTAAAGGGTTTTATACAGTGGGGGAAATAAGTATTTGATCCCTTGCTGATTTTGTAAGTTTGCCCACTGACAAAGACATGAGCAGCCCATAATTGAAGGGTAGGTTATTGGTAACAGTGAGAGATAGCACACCACAAATTAAATCCGGAAAATCACATTGTGGAAAGTATATGAATTTATTTGCATTCTGCAGAGGGAAATAAGTATTTAATCCCTCTGGCAAACAAGACCTAATACTTGGTGGCAAAACCCTTGTTGGCAAGCACAGCGGTCAGACGTCTTCTGTAGTTGATGATGAGGTTTGCACACATGTCAGGAGGAATTTTGGTCCACTCCTCTTTGCAGATCATCTCTAAATCATTAAGAGTTCTGGGCTGTCGCTTGGCAACTCGCAGCTTCAGCTCCCTCCATAAGTTTTCAATGGGATTAAGGTCTGGTGACTGGCTAGGCCACTCCATGACCCTAATGTGCTTCTTCCTGAGCCACTCCTTTGTTGCCTTGGCTGTATGTTTTGGGTCATTGTCGTGCTGGAAGACCCAGCCACGACCCATTTTTAAGGCCCTGGCGGAGGGAAGGAGGTTGTCACTCAGAATTGTACGGTACATGGCCCCATCCATTCTCCCATTGATGCGGTGAAGTAGTCCTGTGCCCTTAGCAGAGAAACACCCCCAAAACATAACATTTCCACCTCCATGCTTGACAGTGGGGACGGTGTTCTTTGGGTCATAGGCAGCATTTCTCTTCCTCCAAACACGGCGAGTTGAGTTCATGCCAAAGAGCTCAATTTTTGTCTCATCTGACCACAGCACCTTCTCCCAATCACTCTCGGCATCATCCAGGTGTTCACTGGCAAACTTCAGACGGGCCGTCACATGTGCCTTCCGGAGCAGGGGGGACCTTGCAGGCACTGCAGGATTGCAATCCGTTATGTCGTAATGTGTTACCAATGGTTTTCGTGGTGACAGTGGTCCCAGCTGCCTTGAGATCATTGACAAGTTCCCCCCTTGTAGTTGTAGGCTGATTTCTAACCTTCCTCATGATCAAGGATACCCCACGAGGTGAGATTTTGCGTGGAGCCCCAGATCTTTGTCGATTGACAGTCATTTTGTACTTCTTCCATTTTCTTACTATGGCACCAACAGTTGTCTCCTTCTCACCCAGCGTCTTACTGATGGTTTTGTAGCCCATTCCAGCCTTGTGCAGGTGTATGATCTTGTCCCTGACATCCTTAGACAGCTCCTTGCTCTTGGCCATTTTGTAGAGGTTAGAGTCTGACTGATTCACTGAGTCTGTGGACAGGTGTCTTTCATACAGGTGACCATTGCCGACAGCTGTCTGTCATGCAGGTAACGAGTTGATTTGGAGCATCTACCTGGTCTGTAGGGGCCAGATCTCTTACTGGTTGGTGGGGGATCAAATACTTATTTCCCTCTGCAGAATGCAAATAAATTCATATACTTTCCACAATGTGATTTTCCGGATTTAATTTGTGATGTGCTATCTCTCACTGTTACCAATAACCTACCCTTCAATTATGGGCTGCTCATGTCTTTGTCAGTGGGCAAACTTACAAAATCAGCAAGGGATCAAATACTTATTTCCCCCACTGTATGTGTTTGCATGTCAATTGATGCTTAGATGACAACTCTGGCTGTAAAAACTAAGGCCAATGCTGGACTGGTTTGTACAGTTTGTCCCACATATAGCAATCCAGTTTAGGATGGGATGGAGAGAGATTCAACGGAGACTCCAAAAATTTGGAATGGGAGGACAGTGCCAGGCAGACTTTTATGATCTATGTCTCGCAAATGACATAATACATTCAGGATGGAGTGGACTTTGATGGCAATTCCAGTAGTTGGAACATAAGGACAGAGCCGAGTGAACTTCTATGGTCTATGTCTCAGAAACACCAAAGAAAGACCATGATCAAGTATATAATCTCACATTCATTGTTGATTTAATCTTGAATTAATAACGAATGTGACTGTTGGGCAGACTGGATGGTCCCGTTCAGGTCTTTATCTGCCGTCATTTACTATGTTACTAAGATACCAGTGAATTTTCAAAACAATGGCTTGTGTGTACTTGGTGTAAATGCTGGTGACTAAGTTAGGCACGGAACGGGTGTATTCTATATCGGCGCACATAGATTTTAGAAACGCCCACATGCTGCCTATTCCACGCCCATGGCCTTGCCCCCTTTTTTGGTTCTGCATTTTAGATTTTACGTACAGAACACGCTTACAAGTTCTGCACATAAATTCCAATTAATGACAAACAGTGTCAATAATTACCCATGAAGTGGCAATTATCAACGCTGATTTGTGCACCCAACTCTGGTTGCGCTATATAGAATTGGGGGGTAAATGTGGAATAGTATGCACTATTAATTAAATTGTCCTAAAACAAATAGCAGGCATAAACTAACCCTCTAAAATTCAGCCAGTGGCAGCCAGCAAATTTAAAGGTACTGACTACTAGAAATTAAACCTGACCCAGATATTCAATGTTGAGCCTAATCCAGGCTTATTTGAACATCCAGAACATAGGCATCCACTGGAAGTTATCCAGGTGCCAGCTGATAGATTGGTGCCAAAATAACTGGCCAGATAAAGGGGTCCTTTTATTAAGGTGCGCCAAAAAATGGGCTGCACTAGTGTAGGCACGTGTTTTGGGCATGCGCAGATACATTTTTCAGCGCACCTGTAAAAAAGACCTTTTTTTATTTTTGCCAAAAATGGACGTGCAAAAAAATAAAACCTGGCACGCATCCATTTTGGGTCTGAGACCTTACCGACAGCAATTGACTTAGCGGCAAGGTCTCACGCTGTAAACATGCGGTAATCATAAACGCACGTAGAATGATGATTACCGTCCAGTTTCTGCCGCACACAGGAAAATAAAAATTATTTGCCAGCACACATAGTGTACACTCATAAAAAATGAAATTACCGCTCAGGCCTCGTGGTAGGCAGGCAGAAACTCCAAATTGATGTGCATTGGGCATGCATAGGCACCTACGCGGCGTAGTAAAAGGGCCCCAAAGTTAGGACAGCCTTTTAAGACTGGGAACATGAGTTGTAGACTTGCTACTCATTCATTCAACAACCTTGAGTAAGTCACTTTTTGGATCATTTTCGAAAGAGAAGGACGTCCATCTTTCGACATAAATCAGAAGATGTCCTTCTCCCAGAGACATCCAAATCGGTATAAAAGAAACACGATTTTGGACGTCTCCAACTGAAGTCCGTCGCAAGAATATCCAAATTTGAAGGGGGTGTGTCGGATGCGTAGCGAAGGTGGGGCTTGGGCATGCCTAACACTTGGACGTCTTTGACCCATAATCGAAAAAAGCAAGGACATCCCTGACGAACACTGGGACATTTTCACCCGGACGTGTTTTTTCTTATGAATAGGGCACAAAAAGGTGCCCGAAATGACAAGATAACCACCGGAGAGAATCGGGAATGACCTCCCTTTACTCCCCCAGTGGTCACTAACCCCCTCCCACCCTTAAAAAACATCTTTAATAATATTTCATTCCAGCCTGTATGTCAGCCTCAGATGTCATACTCAGGTCCATGATAGCGCATGAAGGTCCCTGGATCAGTTTTAGTGGGTACTGCAGTGCACTTCAGACAGGCAGACCCAGGCCAATACCCCCCTTACCTGTTACATTTGTGGAGGAAACAGCAAGCTCTCCAAAATCCACCACAAACCCACTGTACTCATATATAGGTGCCCCCCTTCACCCATAAGGATTATGGTAGTGGTGTACAGTTGTGGGTAGTGGGTTCTTGGGGGGGGGGGGGGTTGGGGGGCTTAGCACACTAGGTAAGGGAGCTATGTTCCTGGGAGCATTTTTATGAAGTCCACTGCAGTGCCCCCTAGGGTGCCCGGTTGGTGTACTGGTATGTCAGGGGGACCAGTGCACTACAAATGCTGGCTCCTCCCACATCCAAATGGCTTGCATTAGGATGTTTTTGACATGGACGTGTTTGGTTTCGAAAATCGCCAAAAGTCAGAAACGTCCATGTCTAGGGACATCCAAATCTAAGGATTTGGACGTGTCTGACGGTATTTTCGAAACGAAAGATGGACGTCTATCTTGTTTCAAAAATATGGGTGTCAGGTTCTCAGGTTCAGAGCCCGCGGGACTGGGCTCTGGAGCAAACGTGAGCCCTTGGGCTGCTGACGAGGAGCGACAGCAGCAGGCAAAACCCACCAACCAACACTGGGTAAACACACCGGCAGGGACTGCAGGCACTGCCCAGCGAACCGGAACACATGGACTGGAATCCCCCGGACTGGAACACACACCGGACCGGAACACACTGGACTGGAGCACACCAGACTGGAACACACACCGGACCGGAACACACTGGACTGGTCCCCCGGACTAGAGGACACAGGACTGGAACACGGGACTGGAGCACCCTGGACTGGTCCACACAGCTTCACCTGCACTTAGCTACTAAACCCCCCAGAAGTTGAGCTCCTGGGTTCGAGTAGCCGACAGGACTTACTGGATACCGGATGACATAGGGACCAGGACTGGAAACAGAAGTGCTCCTAAACCTAAACTGATCTACGTGCTCCCAATCCCTAAACCAGCAGGAGTGTTCCTAACGGTAAACTGACAAAAGGACTTCCTAAGCCCTATACTAAACAGGAGCTCCTAAGCCCTGCTCAAGAAAGGGACTTCCTAAGCCCTAAACTAACAGAGCAGGGTACTAAATACAAAGCTAACACAGGTGCTACTAAGCACCAAGCTACAAGCAGAGCTTTACACTAATAAGCTAAACACAAAACTAAACCAGCTACCTAAGCACTGCTCTAGCAAGCTAGATACAACTAACAAGGTGCTTCCTAAGCACTACTCTGGCAAGCAACCAGAAGAGCTCCTAGCACTAAAAGGGAAGACAGGGGAGCCACAAGGAGGGAAGCTAACACATAAGCCAAAAGTGCTTCTAAAGCACCAAACACCAACAGCAAAGACTGCAATGCTCCCAATAGCACAATCCCAGAAGTACTTCTAACAGCAAACTCTGCAGTGTTCCTAACAACACCAAACCCTGAAGTACTTCTATCAACACCAGAGCTTCCAAAGCCCTACACACAGCAATGCTACCAAAACCAAGAGGGAACAGAAGGGAACCAAAAGGGAAAAGCAGGAAAGCTAAACACACAGTCACCAGTGCACACTGCACTAACACTAACCTGGCCCTTAGCAAAAGCAAGCAGGGAAACTAGACACAATGTCAGAAGTGCACACTGCACCACCCTACCTACAGCAAACACCACTGTTGCAAAGGCCCTGAAGGAAAGAACCCACTTCCTTATCAAGGCCCTCCCTGATGATGTCACACTCCCTAGACCTAGGCAAAAGCACACTGACCCAGAGAGGCCCAACCCACACCAATGCAAAACCGTGAAACACTTGAAGCCAGTACACCCAAAGAGAGTTAGAGCAACTCAGGCAACACACACACAGCTATAGTGAAGTGAGACAATTAACCCCATGCTGCTGGAAGCTGCCAGCACAGAGAGACAGAGCCAGCTCAGAAAGGAAAGAGAAAAGAAACAGAAGCCAGCTAAGAAGCTGACCCCCAGGAAAGAGGTAAGTTTGAGAGGGGTTCAGACCCCAATCATAACAGCACTTCCCCCTCAAGGCTCCCGTGTCCCCACGGGAGCCCCAGGTCTCAAAAGACAATTTAGGTCTCCATGGGTAGCTGTGATGAAATCTCCCAATGGGTTTCACAACATAAATCTGGGCGGCTGGGCAGGACGTGACAAGTACATCTGGAACTAGGAAACCAGAATGGCTTTGGCCGCCATGAGGCTCTTTAGAACGGCTGCTAGGCAGGATCAGAGCCTTGGATGCAACAAGCGGAGTTCTATTGAACAGGAACCATCTCCTGAAGGAGTCCACAACTTCCTTGACTTCCTGGCACTCCACTGTAGCAGCCAGAACTGGGCTAGAGCCCACACCCATCCTGGAATCTGAAGCCAGACAGGAACTCGAACTGGACTTCAGACTAGACCTTGCCCCTTGGCTGGAGCTGGAACTCAGAAGGAGTTCAACATCTTGGTTGAAGTGGGAACTCAGAATAGACTCAGCATCTTGCTTGAGACTGCAATCTGATCCGACCTCAGCCTCTTGGCCGGAACTGCCACTCAATTCGGACTCAGCCTCTTGGCTGGACTCGGTACTCAGCATAGACTCAGCATCTCGGCTGGCACTGGAACTCGCTCCGGACTCAGCATCTTGGCTGGAACTGCAACTTGACCCGGACTCAGCCTCTTGACCGGGACTGCAACTTGACCCAGACTCAGCATCTTGCCTGGGACTGGAAATCCAACTTGACCCGGACTCAGCATCTTGGCCGGGACTGTAACTTGACCCGGACTCAGCCTCTTGCCTGGGACTGGAACTCCAACTTGACCTGGACTCAGCTTCTTGACCGGGACGGCAACTCTCACCGGACTCAGCATCTTGGCCAGGACTGTAACTTGACCCGGACTCAGCATCTTGCCCGGGACTGTAACTCAATTCTGATTCGGCATCTCGGCTGAACTCTGCACTCGGTGCAGACTCAGCACTCATCGTGGACTCGTCATCTTGGCTGGGCTCTGCACTCGGTGTAGACTCAGCACTCATCGTGGACTCATTAGCTTGGCTGGGCTCTGTACTCAGTGCAGACTCAGCATCTTGACTGGAACTGCAACTCGATCCAGACTCAGCATCTTGACTGGAACTACAACTCAATCCAGACTCAGCATCTTGCCTGGAACTGCAACTCGATCCAGACTCAGCATCTTGACTGGAACTACAACTCGATCCAGACTCAGCATCTTGACTGGAACTACAACTCGATCCAGACTCAGCATCTTGACTGGAACTACAACTCGATCCAGACTCAGCATCTTGACTGGAACTGCAACTCGATCCAGACTCAGCATCTTGACTGGAACTACAACTCGATCCAGACTCAGCATCTTGACTGGAACTACCCCTCGATCCAGACTCAGCATCTTGACTGGAACTACAGCTCGATCCAGACTCAGCATCTTGACTGGAACTACCACTCGATCCAGACTCAGCATCTTGACTGGAACTGCAACTCGATCCAGACTCAGCATCTTGACTGCCAATGCTGCAACTCACTCCAGACTCAGCATCTTGACTGGAACTACAACTCGATCCAGACTCAGCATCTTGACTGGAACTACAACTCAATCCAGACTCAGCATCTTGACTGGAACTGCAACTCGATCCAGACTCAGCATCTTGGCTGTCACTGCTGCAACTCGCTCCGGACTCAGCATCTCGGCTGCCACTGCTGCCACTCGATCCGGACTCAGCATCTTGACTGCCAATGCTGCAACTCACTCCAGACTCAGCATCTTGACAGGCAAAGCCCTTCAGGCTGAACTCAGAAGTTTGGCGGGAAAAATCAGGAAGCCACCTTCTTTCAGCTTGGGCTTCCGGAGTATCCCGCAGGGCTGGATCCGAGAGAAGCTGGAAGCGATAAAAGAAGAGCTTGGTAGCAGGGTCAATAGCAGAAACTGGGTTTTCTTCGAACCCAAGCCAGGAGACACGCCTTCTCTCTGCTGCAGCTTCAGGAGTATTCTTCAAGGCTGGATCAGACAAAAGTGCAACCCGGTAATCCTGGAGTGTCAGAAACGGATCCAGATCAAAAATGGGGTTGGAACTGGGATCCAAACTTGTACTAGGAGGCTTGGTTTGAAGCGCCACTTGAACTGGACTCCGAGGCTTGCGTGGAGGCTGGACTGGCACCGGAGGCTTGGTGAGAAGCCCCTCTCGGTCTGGAATCGGAGGCTCGGCCAGCAGCGTCCCACGGACTGCACTCTGAAGCTTGAGTGGAAGCGCCACTTGAACTGGCATCGGAGGCTCGGTCAGAAGCGTCCCTCGGACCGGACTCTGAAGCTTCGCTGGACGTGCTGCTCGGACTGGATTCAGAGGCTTGTCTGGGCGCGCTGCTGGGACTGGACTGGACTCCAGCTGAGCCCATAGCGTAGAATTCCCAAGACGTCTTCTCTCAGCGACAGCTTCCGGAGTATCCCACAAAGCTGGATTCAGGACAAGGCTGCGGCGATACTCTGAGAGCATGATGAAAGGGTCCATATCTGAAACTGGGTTTTCAGCGATTCCAAGCCACCGGACACGTTTTCTCTCAGCTGCCGCTTCAGGGGTCTTCTTCAAAACAGGATGAGACAACAGTTTCCCACGATACTACTACTACTACTACTTAGCATTTCTATAGCGCTGCCAGGGTTACGCAGCGCTGTACAAGTTTAAACACGGGGAGGGACAGTCCCTGCTCAAGAGAGCTTACAATCTAACGGTAATAGACTACGCAGTCAGTGTAGGTAACAGGAATGGGGAAGGTGGTTAGGCGCCAAAAGCAAGGGAGAAGAGATGGGCCTTGAGTAAGGACTTGAAGATGGGCAGGGAGGGCGCATGGCGTATGGGCTCAGGAAGTCTGTTCCAGGCATAAGGTGCTGCGAGGCAGAAGGGGCGGAGTCTGGAGTTAGCGGTGGTGGAGAAGGGTACAGATAGGAGTGATTTGTCCTGAGAGCGGAGGTTACGGGTGGGAACATACGGGGAGAGGAGGGTAGAGAGGTAATGGGGGGCAGCAGATTGAGTGCACTTGAAGGTCAATAGAAGAAGCTTGAACTGTATACGGTAGTGGATTGGGAGCCAGTGAAGCGACTTGAGGAGGGGGGTGATATGAGAGTATCGGTTCATGCGGTAGATAAGACGTGCGGCGGAATTTTGGACAGATTGAAGGGGGGATAGGTGGCTAAGCGGGAGGCCAGCGAGGAGAAGGTTGCAATAGTCAAGACGAGAGGTAACGAGTGAGTGGACGAGGGTGCGGGTGGTCTGTTCAGAGAGGAAGGGGCGAATTTTGCTAATATTATAGAGGAAGAAGCGACAGGTCTTAGCTGTCTGTTGGATATGGGCAGAGAAGGAGAGGGAGGAATCGAAGATGACTCCGAGATTGCGTGCTGAAGAGACGGGGAGGATGAGGGTGTTGTCAACAGAGACGGAAAGTGGGGGAAGAGGAGAAGAGGGTTTGGGTGGAAAGATAAGGAGCTCAGTCTTTGCCATGTTCAGTTTCAGATGCCGGTTGGACATCCAGGCAGCGATGTCGGAAAGGCAGGCTGAAACTTTGGCCTGGGTTTCAACTGTGATGTCGGGAGTGGAGAGGTAAAGCTGGGTGTCATCGGCATAGAGATGGTACTGGAAACCATGACATGAGATCAACGAGCCAAGGGAAGAGGTGTATATCGAGAAGAGAAGCGGTCCAAGGACAGATCCTTGGGGAACCCCAACAGAGAGCGGGATGGGGGTGGAAGAGGAGCCATTAGAAGATACTCTGAAGGTGCGTTGGGAAAGATACGAGGAGAACCAGGAGAGGACGGAGCCCTGGAACCCAAATGAGGACAGTGTGTCAAGAAGTAAATTATGATTGACGGTGTCAAAGGCGGCGGATAGGTCGAGGAGGATGAGGATGGAGTAATGGCCTTTGGATTTGGCGAGGAACAGGTCATTGCAGACTTTAGAGAGTGCTGTTTCTGTCGAGTGTAGTGGGCGAAAGCCAGATTGAAGCGGGTCGAGGACAGCCTGAGAGGAGAGGAAGTCAAAGCAACGGCTGTGGACAGCACGCTCAAGTAGTTTGGAGAGGAAGGGTAGAAGAGAAATGGGGCGGTAGTTGGAGGGACAGGTTGGGTCAAGTGATGGTTTTTTGAGAAGTGGTGTGACTACTGCGTGCTTGAAGGTGTCAGGGACAGTAGCAGTGGAGAGAGAGAGGTTGAGGATGTGACAGATTGAGGGGATAACTGTAGGAGAGATGTTGGTAAGCAGATTGGTGGGAATGGGATCCGAGGAACAGGTGGTGCACTTGGAGGAAGAAAGAAGGCGAGCAGTTTCCTCTTCGGTGATCTCAGGGAAGGAGGAAAAGGAGGCCGGGTTAGGTTGGTTGAGGGAGTGGGTTAAGAAGTCACAGGGAGGAGAAGGCTTGGAAGTGAATTCAAGGTTGATCTTCTGCACTTTATCGCGGAAGTGGTCAGCTAGTGATTGAGGAGAGAGTGAGGGAGGGGTGGGAGCGGAGGGTACTTTAAGTAGGGAGTTGAGGGTGGCAAAGAGGCGACGAGGGTTGGAGCCAAGAGAATTGGTTAATTGAGAATAATATTCCTGTTTGGCAAGGAATAGGGAGGATTGGAAGGAGGATAGCATGAATTTGTAATGGGTGAAGTCTGATAGGGTGCGAGATTTCCTCCAGAGTCGTTCAGCAGATCGGGTGCAGGAGCGAAGGTAACGGATGCAGGGGGTTAACCAGGGCTGCGGATTAGTGCGCTTAGTGGGGCGAGAGACAGATGGTGCTAGGGTATCCAGAGCGGTGGAGAGAGTTTCATTGTAGGTAGAGACAGCCGTGTCGACAGATTCAGAAGACGAGATGGAAGGGAAGAGATTGGAGATGTGGGAGGATAGGGTAGGGGGGTCGACAGCTTGGAGATTCCTGAAAGGCGTGGTTATAGTTGGGCGAGGTTGAGGGGGAGGGTGATGAAGTGTGAGGGTAATTAGGTGATGATCTGAGATAGGAAGGACTGAGGTGCAGAAATTGGAAGGTGAGCAGGAAGAGACGAGAACGAGGTCGAGACAATGGCCATCACGGTGAGTAGGGGTGGTAGAGCATAGTCGGAGGTTAAAGGAGGATATCAGAGCAAGGAATTTAGAAGCGTAGGCATTGGATGGGTTGTCAACGTGAATGTTAAAATCACCAAGAATGAGGGAAGGAGATGCGGGATCAAGAAAGACGGTGAGCCAAGCGTCGAAGTCAGTAAGGAATGAAGAGAGGGGTTTGTCAGGGGGGCGGTAGATGACTGCAACTCTGAGTGGTAATGGATGGAATAGCCGGATGGAGTGAGCTTCGAAGGACGAGAAGCAGTGAGACTGCGGTAGGAGGAGGGGTTGGAAACTACAGGAGGGTGAGAGAAGTAGCCCGACGCCTCCACCGCGGCCATCTGGGCGGGGAGTGTGGGAGAAGAGATAGCCTCCATGACAGAGGGCCGCGACTGAGGCAGAGTCGTCAGGGGAGAGCCAGGTTTCAGTTAGGGCGAGCAGTTGGAGGGAACGAGAGATGAAGAGATCGTGGGTGAAGGGCAGTTTGTTGCCGATCAAGTGGGCATTCCACAAGGCACATGAGAAGGGGAGGGAAGAGGGGGGGAGGAGGGGAATAGGGACGAGGTTGGAGACATCACGGAAGCGTTTGAATGGAAAGGAGGAGGACAGGTGGGGGGGGCCTGGATTAGGGTTAATGTCTCCCGCGGATAGCAGGAGGAGGAGCAAGAGAGTGCGGAGGAGGGTGGGGGAGGTCGGGCGACGAAGGCGACGAAGACGGGGTGCACATAGGAGGAATGGTGAAGGGTTAATGGTAGGAAGGAGATGTTGGAGATTAAGGGCTAGGAAGGAGGAGGGGGACAGGAGAGATGGTGAGGTGGTGAGGGATGCCGTAGCGGGCAGGATGGGAGGGAACACGGGAGGGCAATGGGTTCCAGCGGTAGACAGCGGTAAGGGGAGGGGAAAAAGATTAGGAAGGGACAGGGCAAGGAAGAAGATGTGGACAGGGGCCATAAGTAGTGGTTACAGTGTGACAGGTGTAAGTGTAGTGACAGAGCGAAGAGCCGGAGGCTTGGAATTGGTGGGATTGATGTACTGGAGAGTGGGTAAGTGCGTGGCTGGCAGGTTAGGAGGCAGGCAAGTGTGGCAGTGGCTGCAAGCTTGTAGGCGGGGTGAAGCAGGCTGGTGCGGATGGACAGGAACGAGCAGGGAGAGGCAGGTGGGCTGGAACAAGCAGTGAGGCAGGTAGGTTGACAAGTTAGCAGGTCAGCAGGTAAATCAGTGGGAGACAGGTTAGCGGGCGGGTTGGGGCATGCTGGTGCCGATGGATAGGAATGAGCAGGGAGACGCTGGAGAGCAGGTAAGTTAAGGGCTGACAAGTTAGCAGGCGGGCTGGAGCATACTGATGCAGGAGGACAGGAGTGAGCAGGGAGAAACTGGAGAGCAGGTATGTCAATGGCTGGTGAGTTAGCGGGCTAGTAAGCTAGTAGGCAAGTAAGTCAATGGCTGACAAGCTAGCAGGTTGGCTGGAGCAGCTGGTGCGGATGAATAGGAACGAGCATGGAGAAGCTGGAGCAGGCAGTCTGGAGCAGATGGACTGAGACAGGCAGGGAGAAGCTGGTTCAGGTGGATTGGAACACGCTGGAGCAGATGAGCTGGAGCAGGCAGGCTGGAGCAGGTACTGGAATAAGCAGGGAGAAGCTGGTTCAGGCGGACTGGAACACGCTGGAGCAGATGTGCTGGAGTAGGTAGGCTGGAGCAGGTGTACCGGAGCAAGTAGGCTGAAGCAAGCAAGGAGAAGCTGGAACAGTCGGACTGGAATGCTGGAGCAGGTGTACCGGAGCAAGTAGGCTGAAGCAAGCAAGGAGAAGCTGGAACAGTCGGACTGGAATGCTGGAGCAGGTGTACCGGAGCAAGTAGGCTGAAGCAAGCAAGGAGAAGCTGGAACAGTCGGACTGGAATGCTGGAGCAGGTGTACCGGAGCAAGTAGGCTGAAGCAAGCAAAGAGAAGCTGGAACAGTCGGACTGGAATGCTGGAGCAAACAGGGAAGCTGGATCGGTGGACTGGAACAAGCTGGGATTGGAGCAGGTGTACCGGAGCAAGTAGGCTGAAGCAGATGGGCTGGAACAAGAAGGGAGAAGCTGGAACGCTGGAGCAAACAGGGAAGCTGGATTGGTGGACTGGAACAAGATGGGATCATGCAGACTGGAACGAGCTTGGGGCAGGTGGACTGGAACACACTAGAGCGTTTGGACTGGAACAAGCAGGCTGGAGTAGATGGACTGGAACAAACAAGGGGGACGCTGGAGCAACCAGGGATCGGGCGGACTGGAACAAGATGGGATCATGCAGACTGGAACGAGCTTGGAGCAGGCGGACTGGAACACACTAGAAGCAGGCTGGAGTAGATGGACTGGAACAAACAAGGGGGACGCTGGATCGGCGAACTGGAACAGGATGGGCTCAGGCGGGCTGGAACAAGCTGGGAAACTGGAGGGCCGGAACAATCTGGGGTCAGGCGGACCGGATCGGAACAAGCCAAGCTGGGATCAGGCGGACTGGAACACGGTAGACCGGCTGGATTGCAGCAAGCAGGGGGGAGCTGGATCAGCGGACTGGAAGAAGCTGGAACCATCAGACTGTAGCAGGCAAGCGGAGAGAGGCAGGTTCGGGTGGACCAGGGAAAGCTGGGGTGTTCTCAGAGCAACTGGAGCGTTAATACTTCCTCCTGATGCAGGGAGATTTGCTGATCCGTGGTGCCTGTGGTGCCTGTGGACTGCTTCGTTGTGCACCGACAGCCCAGTGTGGAAGATTCGCGGTGGAGGCTGACGAAGAGTCATAGAAGGATCAAGAACAATGACGGAGCTGGACCCCAGCTGGGTCAGCTGGGCGGGGGTTCTTGCCGGGCTCATGGCCTTTGCAATCTGTCAGGTTCTCAGGTTCAGAGCCCGCGGGACTGGGCTCTGGAGCAAACGTGAGCCCTTGGGCTGCTGACGAGGAGCGACAGCAGCAGGCAAAACCCACCAACCAACACTGGGTAAACACACCGGCAGGGACTGCAGGCACTGCCCAGCGAACCGGAACACATGGACTGGAATCCCCCGGACTGGAACACACACCGGACCGGAACACACTGGACTGGAGCACACCAGACTGGAACACACACCGGACCGGAACACACTGGACTGGTCCCCCGGACTAGAGGACACAGGACTGGAACACGGGACTGGAGCACCCTGGACTGGTCCACACAGCTTCACCTGCACTTAGCTACTAAACCCCCCAGAAGTTGAGCTCCTGGGTTCGAGTAGCCGACAGGACTTACTGGATACCGGATGACATAGGGACCAGGACTGGAAACAGAAGTGCTCCTAAACCTAAACTGATCTACGTGCTCCCAATCCCTAAACCAGCAGGAGTGTTCCTAACGGTAAACTGACAAAAGGACTTCCTAAGCCCTATACTAAACAGGAGCTCCTAAGCCCTGCTCAAAAAAGGGACTTCCTAAGCCCTAAACTAACAGAGCAGGGTACTAAATACAAAGCTAACACAGGTGCTACTAAGCACCAAGCTACAAGCAGAGCTTTACACTAATAAGCTAAACACAAAACTAAACCAGCTACCTAAGCACTGCTCTAGCAAGCTAGATACAACTAACAAGGTGCTTCCTAAGCACTACTCTGGCAAGCAACCAGAAGAGCTCCTAGCACTAAAAGGGAAGACAGGGGAGCCACAAGGAGGGAAGCTAACACATAAGCCAAAAGTGCTTCTAAAGCACCAAACACCAACAGCAAAGACTGCAATGCTCCCAATAGCACAATCCCAGAAGTACTTCTAACAGCAAACTCTGCAGTGTTCCTAACAACACCAAACCCTGAAGTACTTCTATCAACACCAGAGCTTCCAAAGCCCTACACACAGCAATGCTACCAAAACCAAGAGGGAACAGAAGGGAACCAAAAGGGAAAAGCAGGAAAGCTAAACACACAGTCACCAGTGCACACTGCACTAACACTAACCTGGCCCTTAGCAAAAGCAAGCAGGGAAACTAGACACAATGTCAGAAGTGCACACTGCACCACCCTACCTACAGCAAACACCACTGTTGCAAAGGCCCTGAAGGAAAGAACCCACTTCCTTATCAAGGCCCTCCCTGATGATGTCACACTCCCTAGACCTAGGCAAAAGCACACTGACCCAGAGAGGCCCAACCCACACCAATGCAAAACCGTGAAACACTTGAAGCCAGTACACCCAAAGAGAGTTAGAGCAACTCAGGCAACACACACACAGCTGTAGTGAAGTGAGACAATTAACCCCATGCTGCTGGAAGCTGCCAGCACAGAGAGACAGAGCCAGCTCAGAAAGGAAAGAGAAAAGAAACAGAAGCCAGCTAAGAAGCTGACCCCCAGGAAAGAGGTAAGTTTGAGAGGGGTTCAGACCCCAATCATAACAATGGGTTTCCCTACCCCTGGATTTCGCAGTTTTGCAAGGACGTCCAAATCGCAACTTGGATGTTTCTAAAATGTTTCTCTTTGTCTCCCTATGGCTCTGCAATCCATTCGGCAACAAAGCATTTAACTTAATCTGACCTTCCTAGTCATTGAATTATTATTATTTTTTAAAACGACACATTGCTGAGGCTCCTTTGTCCTGTCAATGTGTCATATATCTTTTCAAAACTATGAATCTCTGTATTCTGCAGAGATAAATTACTAGCTTTTCTGATAAGTATTTCTTGAAATATTGTGACCTAAAGACAGCAGGAGAGAATGCAAAAGCGGCTTTTAAATATGAGCGTGCAAAGAAGCAACCAAATCAAGAAAGAATCAAGTTGTTATATATAAGGATTTGTTTTTACTCTGGTTAACTTTTACTAACAAACATTATAGAAGCAATTCACTTTAATTTATTTTGATTTTGCTCACACCTATATCAGTAGTAGCTCAAGGTGAGTTACATTTAGGTACACGTGGTATTTCCCTGTTTCTGAATAGCCCACAATCTAATTTTATACTACTACTACTACTACTTAACATTTCTAGAGCACTACTAGGGTTACGCAGTGCTGTACAGTTTAACAAAGAAGGACAGTCTCTGCTCAAAGGAGCTTACAATCTAAAGGACGAAATGTAAAGTTGGGGCAGTCTAGATTTCCTGAATAGAGGTATAGTGGTTAGGTGCTGAAGGCGACATTGAAGAGGTGGGCTTTGAGCAAGGATTTGAAGATGGGCAGGGAGGGGGCCTGGCGAATGGGCTCAGGGAGTTTATTCCAAGCATGGGGTGAAGCAAGGCAGAAAGGGTGGAGCCTGGAGTTGGCAGTGGTGGAGAAGGGTACTGAAAGGAGGGATTTGGACATGCGCAGGTCCATTTTTCAGTGCACCTTTAATAAAAGCCTTTTTTGTGGCCGAAAATGGACGTGCGGCAAAATTAAAACCAGTGAACGCCCATTTTTGGCCTGAGACCTTACTACCACCCATTGACTTAGCAGTAAGGTCTCACAAGTTAGCCGGGAGATAATTGTCAGCACGTGTAAACTGTTGATTACGGCTGGGTAAGCACCACACCGTAGAGAATAAAAAATATTTTCTACCGCGTGTTTTGGGTGTGCGTCAAAAATGGAATTACTGCCCCGGGCACACGGTGGCCTGGTGGTATTTCCAATTTGACGTGCATTGTACGTGCATAGGTGCCTATGCGCCTTAGTAAAAGGGCTCCTCAGTGACTTGTCCAAAATACAAAAGAAGGATGGAATCCCCACACAAACAACAGAAAGGTGAACAAGTAGGGAAGTGATCAAACAAGGTGATTCAATCCAATGTCCATTGGGTTTAGTGATTTGCCCAAGATCTCAAGAAGCAGAAATGGGATTTGAACTAGACACCCCTTGCTGTTAAGCCCCATGCTGAACCTACTAGGCTACTCCTCCCTAACCATTTTGTGGCTGAAAAGGAATCAGTGGTAAATAGCAATGTGGTCAAGCTGGCAAAGGAAAATGGATGTTTAATGTCTGAGTAGCAATAGTAGCAACATTCCATGCTACCAATCCCAGGGCAAGCAGTGGCTTCCCCATATCTATCTCAATAACGGACAATGGATTTTTCCTCCAGGAACTTGTCCAAACCTTTTTTAAAACCCAGATATGCTAACCACTGTTATTACATCATCTGGCAATGAGTTCCAGAGCTTAACTATTTTTTCACTGGGATTGGTAGCATGGAATGTTGCTACTATTTGCATTTCTGCCAGATACTTGTGACCTGGATAGGCCACTGTTGGAAGCAGGATACTAGGCTAGATAGACCATGGGTCTGACCAAGTATGGCTATTCTTATGTTCTTATTCGTTTTTCCCCACTTCTTCTCTTTTTTCCTGATTAACTTAATTTAATTTGGGTATTTATTGTCCATTTAACAAAACAAAAGTCAAGATAAAATTGGACAAAACAATAAAAAATATACTAAAACATACAACAAAATGATAGGAAATCAGCAAAATAAAGTAAATATAGAATAATAAAAAGACACAATGCAATTTATAATAATAACATCAATAACACATTTACAAAAAAAAAAACATAAAAAGTTATTAGGTCAATATTCAGCCACTAAAGTCAGCTCTTTTCTTTTTTTAAACATCAACCATGACAATCAAAACGTATTCAGTGCCGCTATCCAGATAAATTCTAGCATGAAGGGAGGACACTATCATTGATGGGCTATTTTATCACAAGTTGTGGTATTTTAGCACAGGGTCTCATTCATAAAATAGGACCATGTGCTAAAATAGCATGACTTGTGGTAAAATAACCTAACTTAATGGTAACCCACAATAATAACTCTCCCCCTAAATATCCGGATAATGTGGCCAGCACAAGCACTTATCTGCATAGCTGGGATATTCTGTCCATTATCCAGATAGCCAAGGACAACAAAAAGGCAGTCCTAAATAGAGAGTTGCACAGGAACAGAAATCTAACCCATCCTCACCCATCCCTGCTGGAATCTTACCCGACCCCACCCATCCCTACAAGAATTTAACTCATCCCTGCAAGAATTTAATGGTACCTAAAAAAAAACAACAAAAAACCCCCAAGTTGGCTCTCTGTCTGGCTCTGGGTTCTAGCCCCAGCACTTAGGCAAGGAAGGAACGGAAGTTTGAAGCTCTGGTATGCAAATGTAAGCCTCGTCTCTTATGGTGTGCTGAGAGGTTCCAACATACATGCACCGGTAAGTCAGGTGTCCTCTGATGCTCAAGCCTGTATCAGAGCTGAGGCCTATGCATCAGCCTGGGAGCAGAGAGGGTTAATGAAAGACTTTCTGCATCAAAAAGATTTTATTGAAGATACCGTGTATGAACAAACCGCCCGACACAGGCCGTGTTTCGCCCACCTAGGGCTGCGTCAGGGGCTACAATGAACAAATATATAATAATTATCATAGATCATAATAAATAAAATATAACACACATACGAACATAATATATCAAATATATGAATTGACAAAAAACAATTAATAAAATATGGAATATTACTAGGTATACATAGAGAGTATACTAAAATAATTACATGAATAAACATATCGTTACGCACTGTCCAATATATATATATATATATATATATATATATATATATATATATATATATATATATATATACATGTACATAAAAGAGCATATATAAGAAAATATATATATAAAAGAAGTATATATAATGCAACAATTATATGACAGTGCATATAAACATATATATATAAAAGCATAATAAAATCTGACATCACGTAACAGCAACGTGGTGGTTTAATTCTCCTCTGATGCTGTATTAATATTTCATTGCGCTTCTGTCAGCCTTTAAGGGCACTGATAATTGTTTGTCATACATAACAATAAGTGCATCATTTTATAACACGGCACTTGTAACATTTTAGATATTTTATTATTACATTGCACTTAGTGTTTATATATGTGACATTGCTGTGCCATGATGTTGTTTTGATTGCAAGACGTTTTGTATATAGTATTTTTTATAAACACATTGCACTAGTCATGTCAATACACAATGTAGTGTCAATACCCCCTATGATACCTAAACTAATGTCATATCATTAGTCTTGATCCGCTCTAATTTTATTTTTTGCTTTTTATTAATTCTTTTTGATTCATGATTATAGGTATTCCCATTTTAGCTGGTTTTTTCTTGACTTTTATGCACCATATTTGCCCCTTTACGAAGGTTTCAAATTAGGTATGTGCCTTTTATTATCTCATTTATAAATTTTTTTATACAATTTTTTTATACATATTTGTATTGAAGTTCATAACCTATACCAGTGCCCTTGATTTGCTGTTACGTGATGTCAGATTTTATTATGTATACCTAGTAATATTCCATATTTTATTAATTGTTTTTTGTCAATTCATATATTTGATATATTATGTTCGTATAAAGGGGCAAATATGGTGCATAAAAGTCAAGAAAAAACCAGCTAAAACGGGAATACTGTGGTCTCTAGCATACACAA
Source organism: Microcaecilia unicolor (assembly GCF_901765095.1). Lineage (NCBI taxonomy): Eukaryota > Metazoa > Chordata > Amphibia > Gymnophiona > Siphonopidae > Microcaecilia > Microcaecilia unicolor. Next base: position 54,349,925 of record NC_044032.1, read on the forward strand.
ATGGACACACCATTATTGATAATTATTATATATTTGTTCATTGTAGCCCCTGACGCAGCCCTAGGTGGGCGAAACACGGCCTGTGTCGGGCGATTTGTTCATACACGGTATCTTCAATAAAATCTTTTTGTTGTGACATTGATCTGCTGGCTTTCTTTCCCATATTGGATTTTGCAGATCGTTTGCCTTGTTGTTTTTTGAGACTTTCTACATCTGCAGCACTCAAAGAACTTGATAGGTGAGAGGCTGGCGTAGGTGCAGCTTACACTTCCATGAAAACCCCCACAGGAACTGCTTCGATCCCCACGGGAACCCCACAGAACTGGTTCTATCCCCGCGGGAACCCCGCAGCCCAGGAGGGTATTCCTCTGGGATCCCCACAAACCCTGTTGTTGTGCAGGTCTCTAGTTCTAAATTATTGAGATAATGGACCACGTGCCCTCACTAGGGCACTCCTGGGTAAGTTCCAGGACTGCCCTAGATCCACTCATGTGCCCATCCATATAGTGATATTGAATATCTGAATTTGTTTTACCATCATGGAATGTTTAAAATATACTAGCTGTGGCAACTGAATATTGACCTGAAAAGCAGCTAGAGTTTACGCGTGTTAGTTGAGTGCAAGTTTCTAAGAGGAACTTCTAATTTCAACATATTGACCATATACTCGGCTGGTGCCAAGCCATAGAGAATCCTGAAAGCAAAAGTTAATAATGTGAAGAGTATTCTAGTTTGAATTGGTAACCAAATCAATCCAACTATTAAAAAAAACAAAGGAATGGCTGTACCCTGATCTATAACCAACCAGAATCATTTTATTGGCAGTATTTTGTAAAACGTGCAATCAAGCTACAATACTAATTTATATCCCCAAATAGAGCACATTGTAATATTGAAAATGGAAGAGAATGATAGCTTGTGCTACTTGTTTCACATGATTGAAGAACGGTTTAATTTGCTGTACAAGTCAAAGATTATGAAAAGTTTTCTAAGTACAGTTGCCACTTGATTCTCCATGGTAAAGTACATGCACAAACTAACTCTTAAAACCATTAAAGTTTTGATGAATAGAACACTAGTACTTGATAAGTAAGACTTTGCATGAAACAATATCTTATCTGAACCACCGAACCACAATAATCCAGCTTTCTCAGGACTAATTTTTGAATAATTCTTAAGTGTTCACAATCCTAGTAGCTTAAAACATGAATTTAACAATTTGTAGGTATGAATTAGGGTACTCTGAAAAAAGAGTTACTATCACTCAGCGTAATAAAAAAAATGTGATTCCCAGTTCTCATAGCCAAAAAAATCAAATTAACTTAGAAAACAGTTACATGAAATTGGAAGAAGTGAGGAACCTTGAGGGACACCACATCTCACCCCCAATGAATCAGATAACACACCTCCACATTTCACCTCAACCAGCCTGCTAGTTAGAAATTCAGGGGTCCTTTTACATATCCGTGGTAAAAAGTTGCCTGCAGTTTTGTTTCCGCATCTTTTAGGCATGCGCTGGGCCATTTTCTTCCAAGGCTGGGAAAATGGGCTGGGAAATGGGCCTGCACTAATATTAAAACTAGTGTGTGCCTATTTATGGCCAGATCCCTTACCACCACCCACTGGCCTAGCAGTAAGGGCTCATGCGCTACCCACATGGTAACCATGCAGTGAGTGCCAGTGTGGGCATGCTGCTGGTTACTGCTGGGAATGCCTCTGCGGTAGAAAATAGAAACTTATTTTCTACCGTGGGATTCAGCGCACGCCAAAATCAAAATTACTGCTGGGTGCACGTGCTACCCCAGTGGTAGTGCCAATTTAGCGCACGCTACCCGCATGATAACCCTCCCGCAGCGTTGTAAAAGGGCTCCTCAGTAAACCACTGAAGTACTGAACTAGCAATGCCCAACCCACCTAATTTACATAAAAGCAGATCATGATCTACAAGATAAAAAACAGCAGATAAGTGTAACTGCACAACAATTTGTAATTTAAGACTTGCTACTGACCAATAGCTTTTGCTTCAAGTGTAAATTAGTTTTCAAATGTGTGTCAACATAATCGACATATTGGGTTTGGAAAACAGCCCTCCAGCAGAGCTCTGTTGGAGGGCATAACCAGTGCATAATCCTGACTGGCATATTTTTAAATAAAGTACCCGGGCAAGGATTCTGTGTACCCATTGTAAACTCAATAATTAATCTCTTAATCTCCTCAATAGAGGCAAGAGAAATCTGATCCCATAGGAAGTCTAGAGCATGCAGCAGTCTCTGAAAAGAATTAAAAGGCATGCCACCCCAGGATGTATTCATTCACTCCCCCCCCCCCCCCCCCCCCCTTTTTGATCTAGACCTGAAAAGATATTGTATCCACTGCTGGATATTTAGTTGTATGTTCTTGCTTTTCTAATGATCTGATACGTCCTGTGTAATTGTTCTTTTTTTTTCTCTCTCTCTCTCTCAGCATTGTCTATTCATGCTGAAAACAGAGGGAGAACCATCACCCCATCCTATCCATAGACTCTAGAAGTCTGGTATCTTCCTTTGTTTAATATGTGGTGTCCTTATGATTTTTCCCAGGCTTGGTGATGTGTGAGCCGGAATGATGTATATGAGCATAATAGAGTATATGTACACAGGATAAGCAAAGTATAAAGTAAGACTGTGAGAAAGATATACGAATGGGAGAAAGGTCAAACGGGAAAATGGTGGTTAATTTGATTAGATGCTTTCTCAGTACAGAGTGACTAGCAAGGTTACTTTTTAACAAAGTGTCATGATGTATTTTAGCCATCATAGTACCCTATACTTAACTAGGACAATTTTCAAAGGTATTTTATTTTATTTATTTAGATTTTGCTCACACCTTTTTCAGTAGTAGCTCAAGGTGAGTTACATTCAGGTACACTGGATATCTCTCTGTCCCTGGAGAGCTCACAATCTAATTTTGAACCGGAGGCAATGGAGGGTTAAGTGACTTGCCCAAGGTCACAGTGAGTAGCAGTGGTATTTGAACTGGCCACCTCTGGATGTAACCACTAGGCTACTCCTCCACTCCTGGTAAATTGGACCGGTTGCGCATTGTTATGCTCAGGTTTTCATAGCATGAGTACTTTTAAGTGGGTTGAAAAGTTGTTCATGGGGAGAGGGTCAGTGGAGTAAACAATACACTTAAACTGGCATGTCCAATCATGTATGTGATATTTTGCTTCTTTTGTCCACCCACAGAAACAAGAAATAAAAAGTACAAGCACCATTTTTACAGGAATTCTTTTAGTAAAGTTTTAAACTTCCCCATTAAAGTAATATGAAACTGCTTTAAATTACACACTTCTGCAGCTTTTTAAAAAAATTTGCTACATGTTCTTTCTGACTTGATTTGCAATAAATTTCGATATATTAAACATACATGGTGTGGACAGGGATCAGCTCTCTAAATTTTCCATGAGAGAGAAAAAATAATTTTGCCGACATAGGAAATAATGGAGGCTGCACTGGGAAAAGAGAGGCCAGACAGATTTATTCTGGCTCTTAGCTGGAATAGATATATTCAGAGTATACTGCCCATGAATAAAAGCCACATATACCCTTGGGATTCTATAAATGGAACCCACATTTCCTTGTGTAAAATTGTGCAGTATCCTGAGATGCACGCATAACTAACTGGAGTAGAGTGGAGGATTGGCCTAGTGGTTAGAGCACTAGTCACCCACTGCTGTTTCTTGTGATCTTGTATAAGTCATTTAACCCTCCATTGCCTTAATTACAAAATTAGGTTGTGAATCCTCCAAGGACAGGGAAATACCCAGTGCACCTGAATGTAACTCATCTCAATCTACTACTGAAAAGGTGTGAGGAAAAAATAAATAAAATGGCTAAGAAGTCAATTATTGGTATAATTTGCCAACATTTCAAATTTGTGCATGCATCTTTTTAGGTACTATTCTATAGAGATGTGCAAATCAAAAGGGAGGGTGGCCATGATAGGGGTATGGGCAGATCAGGGGTATTCACTAATGATACATGCAGTATTACTTAATACCGTGGATCTGCACCTAAATTACGTGCCAGGATTTACACCAGGTTCCAGTTGGTATAAATCCTCATGCCCGAAGTTTGGTGCGGAAATCAGCTCTAAGCGCTACTCTATAAAAGGCATGCAACTCGCAGCACCGTTTATAGAATAGTGATCCCCACGGATTTTTTTTCAGCATCATGTTTCGAGCGCCATGTATTGAATCTACTCTATAGTGGACAGTGAACAGAAACACAGGGGCCCTTTTACTAAGCTGTGGTAAAAAGGGTCCTGTGCTAGCGGTGCAGCCATTTTTGCAGCGCACCAGGGTCCCTTTTACTGCAGTGGGTAAAACTCCACAAAAAAAATGGCCCTGCGGTAAATTCGCACTTGCTGCGCAGTCAGTTTGGAGGGATCACTTACCGTCACCCATTGAGGTGGCGGTAGGGGCTCCCAAGCTAACCCAGTGGTAACCAGGCAGCGTTCAGCACTGTCTGATTGCTGCCTGGTAACCCCCTGCAGAAATATTTTTCAAAATTTCCACTAGCACTGGAAATGGTGCACGCTGGGGGTGGAACTACCTCTGGCACCCATGTTGGGCCATCAAAAGTTCTGGGTTGCCACAAAGCACTGTAGATCTGAGTGGAAGATCCATTGGTTAGCTTTACGGGGTTTAAAAAAGGTTTGGATGGCTTCCTAAAGGAAAAGTCCATAGACCATTATTACAATGGACTTGGGGAAAATCCACTGCTTATTTCTAGAATAAACAGCATAATATGTATTGTGCTGTTTTGGGATCTTGCCAGGTACTTGTGATCTGGATTGGTCACTGTTGGCAACAGGATGCTGGGCTTCATGGACCTTCAGTCTGTCCCAGTATGGCAATACTTATGTAAGCTTCTGTGCATTTTTCATCTTTGTGACATATTATACATTATGACCTAACCAAAAATGTTTTCAAACCCCTTGAACAAGTTTCTCTCTTTATAGCTAATTGTCTTTTGATACCTTGCAAAAAGCCTTATTGCCATGTAGTAATAGGGTAACGATAAAGTATCAAGCAAACATTGAAAAGTGAGGCTCAAAAGCACATGCTACGGAATAGGTAGAAGGAAGACCATTTCTATCATACTTACAGTAATGAAAGTGTAATGAATGGTCAGTCTATTGATAGTTTCAATTAGGTAACTGACAAACATATTCTTTATTGCTCTGCTGGGTATAAGCTTGTGTTTCTGCAAATGCAGCACAAGTCAGTAACCTTCAGAGTCTTAGCTGGAATGTTTGACAAGCCCTAAATCAATGATGCATGTTGCTTGTATCTTCTCTTAAATGACTACTGGAAAAAACCTAGCCATAATCATCTATGATTCACTACATATGTGTCCTCCACCCTCTTACCTCCCCTAAATGACACCATGTCTTTTCTCTACCCCCAGGCCATTTACTATTTTTTATCATCTGATTTGGAGTCATATATCCCCAGATTCTATATATGCTGCTCAAAAATTGTTGCCCAACTTTGCATGCATCTATGACGAGCGCATACATAAACTAAATAATAAGCACCAGAACATCAATAATCGGGTGCTAACAACCAATTATTAACATTGGCATTCCCAAAAATGTGTGCATGCATCTCGCTGTGTGCTATTCTATAAACCATGGTGCCTAACTTCATTCGCAGGGATCTGAAAAAAGGGCATGGCCAGGGGTAGGGTTACCATATGCCTGGATTTACCTGGACATGTCCTCTTTTTGAGGGCATGTCCGGGCAACTGGGTGGGTTTTGCCAATCTGCCCGTTTGTCCGGATTTCTGGACAAACGGGCAGGCTGGTGGGCGGACGGGCAGATTGCTACCCTCCCCTCCCCTTACTTACTAGTGCCTTGGTGGTCTAGTGACCTCGTCCGCCTTCAGGGCAGGAAAGAGCCCCCTCTTGCCTACCCGGAGCGCTGCCATGCATGTATCCTTCCTGTTGGTGATCCTCGGCGCCGATTCAAAATGGCCGCCAAGAGTTGAAGTGACCTTGCAAGACTTCAACTCTCGGCGGCCATTTTGAATCGGCACCAAGGATCACCAACAGAAAGGATGCATGCAGGGCAGTGTTCTGGGCAGGAAAGAGGGGGCTCTAGAGCCCCCTCTTTCCTGCCCCAAAGAGGTCAGTAGACCACCATGGCAGTAGTAAGGTGAGGGGAGGGGGGTGATGGGGAGGGGGGGCGACGGGGTATGTGACAGGGGGAGGGGGAAATGTGACAGGGGGCAGGGTGGGGTGTGAAAGGGGGCGGGGCATGTGTCCTCCTTTGTGGGGGATAAAATATGGTAACCTTAGCCAGGGGGCATATGAGGGGCATTCCAAAGATTTGTGCCCGGATTTACAGAATTTACCCTGTGCGTGTCTAACTTGGGCACCGGCATTACACCTGGTTTCAGGAGATGTAAAGTCCGGCACCTAAAAGGTTCAGAACAGATTCAGCACTAGGCCCGGTTCTATAAAGTGTGTGCAACCTTTATAGAATCATGCTTGGTGCTGGCTTTTAAATGCCACCTCTAGAATTCCCTCCTGATTGCCTTTCAATGTGTTAAATCAAATTGTTATGCTGAGAGATAAAATCCCTCAGGGCTCAGGTAGGCATATGCAAATTTGTGACCATTAAACAATGACTGCTCCATGAAATTTGACCTTTTATCATCTATGAACCCTTTGATTTTTGGATTAATTTTGGCAATTCAGGGTTGTTAAATAGCTATGAACAGCCTAGTGGTTAAAGCACCAGGCTGACAACCAGGAAATTTTAAATCCTGCTGCCGCTCCTTAACCTTCTTTTCCTTTAGGTTCAAACTTAGGGACTCTTTTACTAAAGTGAGTTAATGCGGGCTTAGCATAGGAGAAAAGACTTAATGCAAAACGCGCTAAATTATGTTGTGGTAATTGGCCTGTCAGTGTGCGTTAATCATGCACTATTTTGTTGTAAATAGAAAAGAAAAAAGAAAGCAGCCTATGTCAGGAATGTGTTAGAAATGGGCTGAATGTGTTCATTTCTTAGCTCATCTTAGTAAAAGAGCCTTTTACTTTGCAAGTCTGCTTGGACAGGAAAATACCTAGTCTACTCAAATGTAACTCACCTTGAGCTACTACTGGCATCTCTCCTTCCCTTTGCCAGCCTGCAGTTTAGCATCTCACCCCCCCCCCCCCCCCCCCAAGCATCTTCAAAGTTATCTTCTATAGGGTGGTGGCCTGCTCTGGAATATTCCCTATGACTTATACCACCCTTGTGGACTTCTTATATGAGCTATGGGCCCTTCCTAACAATGAGGATAGATTTCAGATAGCCATTGTTAAGAAATGGACAAGCCAACCAAAATTATTTAATTTCATATATACCACTTCCAAGTCTGAAAGCTATTGAAGAAATGTACATTCAAGTACAGTAGGTTTTTTTCTGTCCCAGGAGCACTTAAAATCGAACCCTCCTGTTTACTAAGCCAAGCTAGCAGCTGTCGTGTGCTAATGCCATCACAGCCCATTCACTTTGAATGGGCTGTGTTGACATTGCCGCGCGGCAGCTGCTAGTACGGTTTAGTAAATGGGGGGGGGGGGGGGGTAAGATTGTACCTGAGACAATGGAGGGTTAAGTGGCTTGGCCAAGGTCATAAGGAACAGCAGTGGGATTTCAGCCAGGTTCCCTTGGTTCTCAGCCTACTGCTCTGTGACCTGGAGCATTTCTTCTGGAAAGTTCCATCATTCCACACTTTTGTGACAGTTCAGTGGAAATTATGGGTAATCTATCTCCAGGATAAATATGTCTGTCTACCAAGTCTGAGAACAAGGAGTGTTCCTCCTTTGTTGTTCTTGTCTGTCAAGTTTGAAATATGCATTTTTCTAGGGTCAGAAATGAGAACCTATGCCCAGAGGCTTGTCCAATTTTGAACTGTTCTGGAAAAAGAAAGGATAGGTCACAAACTACCATGCAATATTTTCTACACTACGAAAAAACATTTTGAAACAGCTATTTTTTTTTTCTTTTTGTAAAGGCAGTGTTTGCACCCTAGCATGCACGCTAGGGTGCAAACACTGCCTTTACAAAGAAAAAATAAGTGTTTCAAAATGTTTTCTTGGTGGTATGGAAACTATTGCATGTTTTTTAATGCTAAACAAAAGGAAGTTCAGGAACGTATTCCTCTATAAGATTCTTTTCCTCATGATCCCCTTGCAAGTGTTGCATCATTTTTGAAAAGCACAATGTGTTTGTTCTAGTTCAAAAAGATTTGGGAAGATAACATGTTTAATCTGTTCAGAAATGTACATTTTGTTGTGATTTCAAGAGCTATGGTGTTCTCAGCTCATTGATAGCGTATTCACAGAGAAACTACTACTATATTTTTGAAACTTACTATAATCTTCTTGTAAACAAATGCCCAAGAAGGCATTCTGTAATCTTGGCCCAGCATTTGTGACTGGATGTTGATTTTGACAGTGTCCTTTCCTGCATTTTTTAACTTATGTTTGTAGAGATTCTGTTTATTAGTCACGTTTGTGATTTATGTGACTATGATGTTTTAATTAAGGCTGTTACCCGGTCTGAAATGGACCATATATGCAAAAATAATTACATAAATAATGTACATGAAATACAATAAAATTTGGGCATAACAAATGATTCTACACGAGCAAGAAGTGGTTATGATTTTGAAAATGATAATAGACCAGAAACTTTGAATAATAAAATGAATATTATTTTAGATGATTAATATCAAGATTATTGTTTTTCCCAGAGTTCGGGGTATGACTCCTAAAGTTTTCCTGAGAAATATTTCCTCAAATTATTACTTTAAAAGGAGTGAAGCCTGTGAAAACTGGGATTACTTTCATCAGTGGGACTTGAATTAAAGACTTAAGTATATGTATTGTTAAATAACTTCTGGTTTTTAAAAGAGAAAGAATCTAATCAGATCTATTATTTCTAACTAATATTGGACAATAAGTATGCTTTCAATGAAATGATTTGACTATACACCGTATTGGCCTTGAAGAAGCCAATCAGATGATCAATGTGGAATAATGAATTAGACGAGTAATATCTGGGGATAATCAGGTTAATACCACATTTTTTTTCTGTTTACTGTTTAATTGATCTCCTTGTCTTGTATCACTCTCCCTATTTAGTGGTCTAAGGAAGAGAATACAATTACCTGACTGAAATAATTCCTATACATTATTTTCTCTGTATTTCCGGCAAGTTGTTTTATCGCTTGTAAAAATTTAAATGGTTATAAATAAAATAAATAAATAAATAAAATTTGGACACAGCAGCGGATAACCAATGTTTGTTAGCACACACTGGGGTCCTTTTACTAAGCCATGGTAAAAAGTGGCCTGCAGTAATGCGAGTGTGTATTTTGGGTGCATTCTGGGCCATTTTTTTTACTGCATCTAGTAAAATGGGTCTTTTTTTAAGGGGCTGGAAAGCGGACGTGCGTTAAAATTGAAACCAGCGTACATCTATTTGGCCTGAGACCTTATCGCTACCCATTGACCTAGCAGTAAGGTCTCACGTGCTACCCATGTGGTAACCATGCAGTGCATGCTAATTGCTGTTCACAACGGGTAGAAAGTATGAAATCATCTTTTTTCTGCGGGATTCAGTGCGTGCTAAATTCAGAACTACTGTCCAGCTCATGTGCTAGCCGGGCAGTACTGTTGATTTTATGTGTGCTATATGTTCATAGGCCCTCCCGCGCCTTTGTAAAAGGACCCCACTATTCTTTAGAAAATGGGCCCCTTACCCCCAATTCTATATATGGCACCCAAGGTTGGGTGCTGGAATTTGGGTGCCAATTGAAGATGTGCGCCCAACTAATGGCTCACAATTCAATTAGTGCCAATAATTGGGTGCTAATTGGCAGTAATTTAGAATTGGGTGCACATCTTCCTATGCACTATTCTATAATAATGTGTGCCCACATACTAAGCGTGCAATCCAAAAGGGGGCATGGCTATGGGAGGAGCATGGGCGGGTCAGGGGGCATTCCTAAAATTTGCATTCTGTTATAGAATACCAGACATGTGCGCGCAAATTGAGCACCAAGAATTACACCTGGTTTCATAAGGCGTAAGTCCTGGCACCCATATTTCAGCACTGAAATTGAAACTCAGCACTATTCTATAATGTTCACTCATCTTTGAGTGCCCATTATATAGCGTTGAGTGCTGATTTTGGTCAGCACTGATTTTTGAACGCTATTTACTGAATCTCACCCTTAGGGCTCTATTTACTAAGGCATGCTAGTATTTTTAGTGTGCACTAACACTAGAGACACCCACATATTCCTAAGGGTGTCTCTAGCATTAGCGTGCACTAATGTTTAGTGCATGCTAAAAATGCTAGCATGCTTACAACCCGGCTTAGTAAACTGGGCCCTTAGTGTACACCAAATCAATTTAACAAACAATAGCCTATAAATTATTGTATGTATAGTTAATTTACACATTTTATTTTATTTATTTTTTATTTTTTATTTATAACCATTTAAATTTTTACAAGCGATAAAACAACTTGCTGGAAATACAGAGAAAGTAATATGTAGGAATTATTTCAGTCAGGTAATTCTATTCTCTTCCTTAGACCACTAAATAGGGAGAGTGAAACAAGATAAGGAGATCAATTAAACAGTAAACAGAAAAAAAACCCCGTGGTATTAACCTGATTATCCCCAGATATTACTCGTCTAATTAGTTATTCCACATTGATCATCTGGTTGGCTTCTTCAAGGACAATACGGTGTATAGTCAAATCATTTCATTGAAATCATACTTATTGTCCAATATTAGTTAGAAATAATACATCTGATTACATTGAATTTACACATTTTAAAGTTCTAATAGCTATTAAAACATCTTCAAGTTTCAAGTTTATTATATACTTGATATACTACCCTAGTGTAACCATCTGGGTGGTTTACAATACAGTAATATTTTAAAGAATGAGTAAGAAAAAAACAACAAAATATCAATAGGAGAAAGAAAAGAATGAGAAAAAAGAGGAAGAAGGGGAGGAGGGAGAAGACATTACATACAGTAGACGGCTGGTGATAGATGATATCCCCCCCCCCCCCCCCCCCGAGAAGCCCAAGGAAAGGTGGCCTGTTTACCTAAATAATCAGATAGCTTTTCATCACGTTAATCATGAAATGCATCACGGAATAGAGCTGTTTTCAGTGCTGTTTTAAATAGTGAATGGGAAGACTTTGATCTAAGTGAAAGGAGTAGGGAATTCCATAAGGTGGGCACTATAACACTAACAATCTGAGAACGGATAGTGTCAGGCCCAATAAAGTTTCACCCATTGATACCAAAGGGTGAAACGGAAAAAAAAAAACAAAACAAAACTGAAAATCAGGACAACGAGCCAAATGATCCAAAAATGAGCTGTTTTTTTTTCTCTCTGTATACATTCTTACGAAAGTTACTCAGAACTGTCTCTTATTGTTTACAGAATGAGAAACAAGCTATGCCTGGCAAGAGCGTTCAAATTTGAAAAGAAAGAATAATATCTGATTCTGATATGTCCATAAATTACAGCATGAAATAAGAAAATAGCTTATGATCACCTGACATGGAAGTTACACTTTATTATTACTTATCATTAATTATCATAGAGCTACCTCTAGTGGTTATTTATGAACTTAGTAACTTTCTAACAGTCTCTCCATTGTCCTCCACTCACCCCAACTTCTAACCAATCACAGACATCCATGATCCTTATTTACTACTGTCTCTTCTCATAGTGATTTCCCTCTGAAAACTTGTGCTTGTGCATCTTCGAATTAATTTTCAATCACACACTTTTTTGCAAGGTATCTGCCTAATTTAGTACATGTAATTTACCAAAAAAACCTGAGCATGTACTAAATTGCAAACATCCAAAATGGGTGTGAAGACACAAAATATATTAATTTACCAAAAAATATCCCACAAAAAATATAACACAGCAAGGAGTGGGAAATAGACCAAGCAAACCAGAAACAAACAGTTTATTGATGAAGACTAGACACAGTACCATGTTTCGGCTGACAGCCGAAACACGGTACTATGTCGAGTCTTCATCAATAAACTGTTTATCTTTGTTTGAAGTCTCCTTGTTTGCTTGTGGTTTACCTGGTCTATTTCACACTCCTTGCTGTGGTATTGTTATTTCATCGTGGGATTTCGGCATTCTCCCACTCCGGTGGACCCCACAAAAAATATATATAAATCAAACAGTAAGGATGCCAATTGATGTCATAAGGAAGGAAAAGCCTCAAAGAGCTCCAAGTTATCCAACTTGTAAAGCTAAAATGATCAATTCATGGTCTACTCTTCATCCGCAGCATAAAAACCTTCCTTTTAATCATTCCCATTTCTATTTTAACAGTGTAGACTTATTAATAACAAACAAACTTACACCTATCAGTGGCATGATCAAAACAGAAGGACGCCCATCTCCCGATTTGTGTCCTTTTCTCAGGGTCACTCAAATCGGCATAATCGAAAGCCAATTTTGGGCATCCTCAACTGCTCTCCATCGTAGGGATGACCAAATTTCACGGGGGCGTGTTGGCAGTGTACCGAAGGCGGGACGGGGGCATGGTTAAGAGATGGGCGTCCTCGGCAGATAATGGAAAAAAGAAGGGCGTCCCTGACGAGCATATAGCCAACTTTACTTGGTCCATTTTTGTTTCACGACCAAGCTTCAAAAAGGTGCCTGAATTGATCAAATGACCACTGGAGGGAATGGGGGATGACCTCCCCTTACTCCCCCAGTGCTCACCAACCCCCTTCCACCCTAAAGAAATATATTTAAAAAACATTTTTTTCCAGCCTCTATGCCAGCCTCAAATGTCATATCCAGCTCCATCACAGCAGTATGCAGGTCCCTGGAGCAGTTTTTAGTGGGTGCAGTGAACTTCAGGCGATCGGACCCAGACCCATTCCCCCCCCTACCTGTTACACTTGTGGTGGTAAATGGGAGCCCTCCAAAACCCACCCAAAACCCACTGTACCTACATGTAGGTGCCCCGCCTTCACCCCTTAGGGCTATGGTAGTGGTGTACAGTTGTGGGGAGTGGGTTTTGGGGGGGGGGGGGTGGGGGGCTCAGCACACAAGGTTGTTTGTAAGTGTGATTTATTGAATTTACAAGGTTCTGTATGAATATGTAATAATGACACAAATATAATTATTGAGTCATTGAACAAGTATATATTAGTTTTCAATGGTATAAAAAGACTTATTCATTAGTCCCTTGGTATGTATAATAGAAATGTTTAGGCGCGTTAGCGTTTAATGTGCCTTAAATTTACAGGCATATTAAAAATGCTAACGCATCTTAGTAAACATACCCCTTAGCTTTAGAACATGATCGTCAAAATGCTATTTGTAGCCCCACTTTTATGGATCCTGATGCAGCAATATTAATGCAATATAAAATATGAATATAAATATGTGAAATGCTGGTCATCGTTGGTCCCAGGGAACATAGAAGATAGCTGTGACATGTTCTAAAGCTAAGCTTGCTTGTTATTAATAAGTCTACACTGTTAAAATAGGAATAGTAATGATTAAAAGGAAGGTTTTTAATGCCGATGATGAAGAGTAGATCATGAATTGATAGTTTTAGCTCTAAAGGCTGGATAACTTGGAGCTCTTTGAGGTTTTTTCTTCCTTATGATATCAATTGGCAGCCTTACTGATTGATTTATATTTTTTTTGTGGGATATTTTTGGGTAAATTATTAGTATATTTTTTGTCTTCACACCTATTTTGGACTTTTGTAATTTAATACATGCTCACGTTATAGCAAATTTTCAAAGTATAATTATCTATTTATTTAGATTTTGCTCACACCTTATTCAGTAGTAGCTCAAGGTGAGTTACATTCAGGTACACTGGCTATTTCTCTGTCCCAGGTGAGCTGACAATCTAAGTTTGTATCTAAGGCAATGGAGGGTTTAGTGACTTGCCCAAGATCACAAGGAGCAGAAGCGGGATTTGAAATGACCACCTTTGGATTGCAAGACCGGTGCTCTAACCACTAGGCCACTCCTCCACAATTTCTCTTTGAAACAGACTATAAGGTGCATGGATATGAAGTGACTGCTTACATTTCTATAGGTTAAAACATGCATTGGCCACTGTCGGTGACAGGATGCTGGGCTAGATGGACCTTTGGTCTTTCCCAGTATGGCACTACTTATGTACTTATGTACATAGTTTTGAAGATTGAATCTGCATATACTGTCATCCTTGCTCAACTTAATTGCACCCATGTGAAAGCCTCTTTTTAATCCAGCTACAAAAATACAAGCATGCACATACTTTTAGCTGTTGTGAGTGCAATGATTTTCAGCGGGGTAATCAATCTGAGTAAATACCTAGGTATCTGGGTAATGCCTTTGAAAACAGTCCTCCCCATCTTGTCCTCTTCATACTGATTACATAGCCTGTCCCCAGTGCTCCTCTGTGTTGTGCAATTCCCCAAGGCTGCTGGAATGATTTATTACATATGCAAAGGTTATTTCTTCCCCAGCTAAGCAAGCAGGACAGCGTGCAGCTTTATATAAGCACCCTACATCTTTGGTGCGGAGAAAAGATTGTGAATCTCCTAAGGTGGCCCATATTCCAGCACAATTTACACTCAAAGAAGAGACATTTTGTAACAGGGCATCTAAACATAGTAAAATATGTTGCTATTGTATGCATATTTTATGAAAATGGCAGAAGCTCCTATGTGCTTTTTATGAAACAAGAAACCAGAATATATACAAATGCGAGTGTACAAATTTACATGCATATTATATAATGTATGGGTGTACATCACAACTCTGCCTCTGGTCTGCCTCTAGGAATTCTCCTGTGTAATAAGGATAGACTGTTGCTTTCAATGACATGGGAAAGGTCAACAAAATATATCCCATGTCATTGCATGTTGATAAATGAAAATGAGCCGAAAACCCCACGTTTTGTGTTTGTTTTCATTTTCCAATATAGCATGCATGTACAAACTGTTGTGCATGCCTGGACCATCTGATTCTCTGTGCTTGTGTCATGCTTTCTTGTAATCTGATACAAGTTTCATCTCTATCACCTCTACTGGGAGGCTGTTATAAGAGATCAGCATCTTTTTTTTTTTTCAAATAAATATTTACATAGATTGCTTGAGATTATTCCTTTCTCTTTCATCCAATGCCTCCTGTGCATTTCAACCATTGAGATATTTAAATATCTCTATAATACCTGCCCCTCCCACCTTGAGATCTGTAATTCTACACCCATATGCTTTGTGATGAAGACCACTAACCATTTTAGTAGCTGTCCTCTGGACCGACTCCATCCTGTTTGCATTCTTTTGAAGGTGCTGACTCTAGAATTTTACACAATTCTCCAAAATGAGGTCTTATAAAAGACATATGGAGGCACTATCACCTCCTTTTTAAAGCTGGACATTTACCTTCCTGTGCACTCAAGCATCCTTCGAGCTTTATTGACTCCTTTTATACTTGTTTGACCACTTTAAGATAATCAGAAATTATCACTTCTATGTTCTGCTGTTCTTTCATGTGTACTTCCCTATGGTAAAGAAAGTGAAGTACTTCACTCCCTATACCTCATCCTTCCATTATGTCCCCCCCCCCCCCAAAAAAAAAATGACTTTAAAATCTTTCAGTTTCATCCATTCGTTTTCTACTTCTTCCAAATGTTCTTGTCCTGTTAATGGTTCCTTGAGGTATTCTCCCATCTTGGCAAAATCAAAGTCTAGGACCATTACTTTTGAATCAACCATCTCTACCTTTGGCTTAATACAGAACTACACTATCTGGTGATCACTGGATTCCAAATAATCACCTTCTACAACATCAGAAATACTCTCTTCATTCATAAGGAGTAGGTCCAGTATCTCCCTTTCTCAAGCGGTAGAGGTGTGCATTCATGAGCCTGCTTTTGATTCAATCACATTTAAAGTGTGTGCAAAATACTTGTGCATGCCTACCCTTCTGAATTAACAAATGCACAGTTGGTTTGCAACCCCTGAAAAAGGTCCTGTAAGCACACATGTGAAAAAACATAAATGTGTAAGAAAAACATGAAAAAACATGAAAAATTGCAAAAACTTCATTAAAAGTTAAGACTAACCAAACTTTTTGGGGGGCCATACACTCTCTCCCCACCTCATGGAGTCCACTGCCAGTTCCTGGAACAGGTCTCCTTATAGAGTCTCACCCAGTTTAGCTCTGGTCCTGGGCCCATAAAACAGTCACTGCTCATTCAGACCACACCTTTTTACCTTTTCACTTTTTTTTTCTTTTAAGAAAACGCGATGGCTCACTTATTACCGCAGTACACCCTATATTGACATCATCAGTAACATTATCTCCTTCCCTTCCAGACTCCCGCTCTTCAGCGACATCATACCCGTAGGCATACTACAGAGGTCAGTTTTCTCTGTCCCCTACACAGCTGTTTTTGATAGGCATTATGTATCAACACCTTTATTAGTATGCAGATTTTGATCCATCCACACATTACTTTCTTGCTCATCTGTGAATATCTGGTGCTTAGTAAAAGGAGCCCCTATTGCCCACACAAACTAGCTGGGTAAGGAAGGGTGTGCCGACAAAGTTTGCATAGCTAAAGCAGGCTGCACAAATAGAATATTAAGCAGAAATAAATGTCAGGTTAAAAGTTGTCTGGGTAACTTTGCCGCTCGCCAGCTTGCTGAACCTCTGAATTAAAAGACTGAAGTACATTCAAAATAATTTAGACCTCTCAATACATCAAGACCTGTTTAATCTGCCTCAGGAGAAACTGTGCTGTTATAAATCATCTTATTCAACACCATAAGAGCTTATCATTGCAGGTTTTAATCTTAGGGACTGCTGGAGGCAGGACTGGATCAGTAATGACTTTTCCAACACTTGTTTAATGATTCAATGCAGAAAGTTCACGTTTTGATTGGCTGAAAACACTGTGGTAAAGGCTCAACCACATTCACACATCCTAGGCTAAGGTTGCCCACTGTCTTTCCAAGAGAAATTGTAATGACTGGTCTGCTTGTGTTTATGGTTTAAAAATCAAACTGTTTACCATATAATAAAAGGTTATCCAGTATGCAAATTAGGACTAAGGGGGCAATTGTATAACAAGGCGCTCGTTTATAGGTGCCTCAATGCCACACGGGAAACACCTATTCTACAATGACAATTGGGCACCTCAATTCTGTCATAGAATAATAGCATAAACTATTTATGTCTGATTAATGACAGGCATCAATGAATTCATCTAAGTGCACCCTGCATCTTGTGTATCTTATAGAATTCAAAACTGGAGACACATCCCGTGTTCTGTCTATATGTATGCCTCCATGCAATTACACACTATTTCCCTGATTCTGTATATGCTACCCAGATTTGTGTGCCTATGATTCGCACACAATTTAATGGAGTAACAAGCCCTTAACTACCAATAATTGGGTGCTAACAACCGATTATTTCAAGTTAATTG
Organism: Microcaecilia unicolor; assembly: GCF_901765095.1. Classification (NCBI taxonomy): domain Eukaryota; kingdom Metazoa; phylum Chordata; class Amphibia; order Gymnophiona; family Siphonopidae; genus Microcaecilia; species Microcaecilia unicolor. The sequence goes on from NC_044032.1 coordinate 54,367,476, forward strand.
GCACCACTTAGGATTTCCTTGTAGATCTGACTGTGTGCAAACTCAGGGTCCCTTTTATAAAGGTGCACTAGTGTTTTTAGTGCACACTAAAAATTAGTGCTTGCTGTGTAGACACCAATATTACGGGTATTTACACAGTTAGCGCACACTAATTTTAGCATGCACAAAAAATGCTAGTGCGTCTTTGTAAAAGACTCCCTCAATGTGCAGGGAAACAGAAACAATGCAAACACTATCCCAGCACCTAAATAATTTTCATCAAATGTCACCAATGCAAATAAACTTTATCAAAACTGTTTAGCACATTTATAAATTTTTGTTGTGGATCCTCAGAAGCTTGGCTAGCAACACTTCTTCCCAACAGCCCAGTTTTTCAGGATTTCTCTACTGAATATGTATCTACCAAATCAAGGGTTACACAATCCTCCTCTTAGTCAAATTTTGCTGAACACTCAAATGTATGACTATTTCAAAGTTTTACTATCATTTTCACATAACAATTATACATACACTCAATATAGCACATCATATTTATTCCTGCTTTAAAAAATACAGACAGATCAACCATACACATAACTCTATCCCACCATTTATAACTAAAACATGACTTAAACACAAAACAGAGTCACTGATGTCCCGTTATATCAGTCCGCTTGTTGACTGTGGATTCTTTAATCATTAGAGGCTCTCCAGACAATGCAGTATTTCATTAACCATTGTTCATATCAAAATCAATAGCCCAGGAGAATATCCGATTGTAGATGTTTATAATATATTCCACACTTTCCAAAATGAATTGATAGATCCCAGTCAATATCCAATTGTAGGTGTCTGTAGTGTATTCCACACTTTTCCAAAAACAGACTGAATATATATGAGGGAATATCCTGAAAAGCTGCTGAGTTTGATAGCTTTAAAGCTAAGTAGTTTAATATAAGTTCTTATGAAAATAGTTCTTTACATTTTGGATCAAGGACATAAAAAAGCAAGCTTCTGAGGATCCACAAGAAAAATGTATAAATGTGCTAAAAAGTCTTTATAGTTTATTTGCATTGGCGACATTTGATGAAAATTATTTAGGTCCTGGGGTAGTGTTTGCATTGATTCTATAAGGCATGACACCTAACTCTACTAGGGTGTAACTGGAAAGGGGTTGTGACCATCGACGTGCGAAGGGCATTCCAAAAAGCTGCACGTGCAGTTACAGAATACTGCCTCAGCGCGCTTAACTTGGGCACATATATTTACTTCAGGTTTCAGCAGGCGTAAGTCTGGCACCTACGGTTAAGCATGGGAATCGGTATTAAGTCCTATTGAGGGCTTTTTTGAGGGGATACTTGGGGGTACTGAGTACCGGCACCTTTTCCATTGTCTGCTAAAATTGACCCCTGGACCCCAAGTTTTAATGAAAGAGCTCAGGCTTTTCACACCAATTCTGCCTTGTCATAGATTCTGTGACTGGTTGCAGGGGACCTGGCTATTGTGGGATGAGTCCCCTCAGTGATCACCCCACCCCTGAAGGGTGGCCTAGCATTTGAGTACCGGCACCTTTTTTTGCTAGAAACAATGCACTGGCTCCTATTCTATCAAGGGCATGCACACTTTATAGAATAGTGCTTAGGGCTGATTTTTCCAGCACCCATTTTGAGTGTCATTTATAGAATTTCCCCTATAGAACTTCCAGTATGTGCTATCTTATAGATTTATTTGTTACATTTGTACCCCACATTTTCCCACCTATTTGCAAGCTCCATGTGGCTTACATAGTATCGTAATGGCATTCGCCATTTCGGCTGATAACAAATACAGGTTGTAATGTGGTCTGATGAGGTAGGTGTGTATCAGGCAGCAGGAGGGTCGAAGGGAATGTAAGTTATATATTGTCCAGTAAGATCATCGGTTATGCTGTGCTGCTGGGTTTGGGGATTTATGGTGGGTCGGTGGGGTAAGCCTTTTCGAAGAGGTTGTTTTTTAGAGATTTCCTGAAGTTTAAATGGTGATGGATTGTTTTCACAGCTTTTGGTGTGAATTAGTGCATAGGGCCAGATTCTATATAAGGCACCTAAAAAAATCCACATGCCAAACATGTCCAGCTAAGCATATTCTAAAAGCATCAGCTAGATTTAGGCACGGTATATAGAATACGCTTAGTTGATAACCCAACGCCTAAAACTATGTGCCTCCATTTACACCAATGAAAATGTGGCGTAAATCCCTGTGCGTAGGTTTATACGCACAGGGACATATTCTATAATTAGGCATGTAAATTTTGGAATGCCCACAAAATGCCCATTTCCCCGCCAATAGCCATGCCCCTTTTAAACTGTACACATTAGAATTTAGGCACAGTTCATTACAGAATACATGTAGTGAGTTGAACACATAAATTCTAATTATTGCCAGTTAGTGCTCATTGTTGCTTGTTAGGTGCTGTTATTAATGCTGATATGCTTGTTAAGCCAATTAAGTTATGCGCGTTGTTATGGAATACACTTAGATTTCAGCATGGAACACTAGACGCGCTAAATAGAATTTGGCAGATAGTGTACATATGTATGTAAGCGGAACTTTTCTATGTGTTTAGATATGCAGGGCACATGTAACTGCATGTACCCATTTACCGAATTGCTTTTTAACTGAATCTGAAGCTATTACTTCGTTGGCAGCTACACGTGGTCAATTGAGTGGGTTTTTTTTAATTGCACCATATTGTTTGATTTCTGTACAGCAGCAGTATGGCATTAAGAATATTTTATTTATTGATTGATTTTTATATCTCATATTATCCCAAGCAGGCTCAGGTTTAATATGGCTTCTATAACAGTTAATGTACCAATATAATGATGAGTAGATTTTTAATTTACGTATAAGATATATCAAGAGACTATAACTGTATAGAGAATACATAGAATAACATTGCAGAATAAAAAGGAGAATTGATCTATGTAATATGAAGAAAATGGTTGGATATGAATGTCACGATATTGAAGTACACATTTTAGTGTTCAAATTGTTTTGGTTTTAGACAGCAATGCTTGAGAAATCTTAACGCTGAATTCTAGATTTCCCCAGGACCAATGCAGTTGCTCATATATTATGCACTGCTTTTAGAGAAACCATGCAACAATTTTCGCTCAACTCAGTACGACAATATTTGTTCAGTAGTAAGGATTTTTCACTGTGCCAGTCCCTTAATTAGAGCTTTCAAATATATGTGCAAAAGCAAAGTTTACTAGGACTTTGCATGCCTGGCACTACATTGATATCATGTATTATAGCTAATGAAAAGTAAAGAGTTATAAATTTGCTGTAAAATTGTTGAATTGCCTGCTAATTTGTACCTTGCAGTGTCTTAAAGGTCACCCTTAAAAGTGTAAAACTTTCAGTGAAATGTCGTGGATTGACAAATTCATAAGTATCAACATGTTTGTGCAAAGAGCTGATCAGAATATGTCAATTTATTAATGCAATCTTAACAGACTGACAGCTCTGTTGACCTCTTCCTCAATTCGCAAAGAGCATGCATTTATAGAGCAACTAAATTATTTTCTTTGCTTATGTCTGTTGAACCAGAATTGTGAGGGAAGCTTTTGGTGGAAGTAATAAAAAAGGATATTGTCTTAAAGATGAGTCCTTTCTCTTCATCTGTGGTATTCGCTTTCAGTCCTTGAGGGCTTCCGCTTTTCAGGATATTCCCGCATGCATATTCACTAGAGATACCCTGGAAAAACTGAGCTGCTGGTAGACTGGGAGTGACGATCAGGGATCTACATCAATAACTGAAACATGTTATGTTAAAGCTAATGTAATCCCTGGTTAAATTGGGATTACTGTAGAAGTGAGCCCTGTTAGAGAATCACTGGGGGGAGTGACTGAGAGGTCCCTGGGTAGGAGGAAGCCCATTCTCTGTGGAGTATTTATAGAATAAAATGCATAAAGATTGTGCTCATATTGATGTGGCTGATAGCTTTGGGAGGAGTTAAGAGGAAATAAAATAGGAAGAATGAGAGTGGGAAATGTCCTTGGTTTTGCCTCAAGCCACGGTTGCCTGAGGGTCTTTGGTTGCCTGCAAGCCCCTGCCAAGTGACCGGGAAGGAGAAGGGAGATCCTGGAGAGTCAATTTAAGTGGGACAGAAATTAAGAAGCAGTTATTGCAGCAGGCACAATAACTTGAGAAGGAGTCAGAGCTTTTGGAGGATTGGAGATTTCTGCCCGCAAGTTGGGTTTGGGGGCAAGAACGTGCTTGCTCAATGCTAGGTTGCATCTTTGTGAAGTATACCCATGGAAGGAGGGCAGCCATAAGGGTCTGTGCCTGGTAAGAGTGAAATGATTCAGTAGAGGAGATGTATGGCCCCTGAGGTGAAAACTAGCTAACAGGATAGGCATGTGTAGGAGCCTCTGTTTATGTGTAAATAGCCCTGACATATCTCTGTACATATATCCATGAAGAAAATGGTGTATCTGTTGCCCACAGAGAATAAGATAGAGTACTACAATCAGTTGTATTGCCAGTGAATCAAGTTGCCATCTGCTTGTTGCAGAAGTTACAATAAAGGCTGAGTTTGTTATTGAACCTTCTGGAATACAGTGTGGTTTCTGAACAGAAGAGCTGAGTGGAACCAAGACTTGGAAAAGTGTCTCCGAAATGCCTGGATCACTATTCCAGACCATTGACCCACCCCAGCTGGACTGTAAGTGGACTGGAAATGAGGTGTGTGTGGTAAGACTGGCCTTAGAGTGAGGAAAAACAAGTGTGTGAAAGGATTTCTCTTTTGTGGCCTGGGGCTGGACCTAGTACACGGGTGAGGCCCAGGTTACAAGTGGTAGTATTGGCCCCCACTTTTTTCTCAGGAGAGGAGAAGAGCAAGAAAATGTAGGGCAGAGGGATAACTCTGCAAAGCTTCAGCAGTGCTCCAACTCAGTACCATGATGTTACGGCCATTACTTTAGAACATAGCCACGTGTAAATAGCATCATTTTCATGTGTAAATTGTATTCACATGTCAAAACCAGTTTCAGAAAACTGCTATTTATACCTGGACATCTGTGCTGGCTGGGATTTCAAAGGAGCTTGATTTGGGTATGGTTTTGGGAGTGGTGTGGATGGGACTAAAATATAAACACATTCTCCATTTTACAAATGAAATAAATGAGTATGAGGAAAAATATCCATGTTGGAATTCAAACTAAATCAAAAGCACACATAAGTTTTTAAAAAGTGCTCATTTTGACCAGGGCTTTTACAAACGCTAAGGGAGGTATTCTCCTTAATCCCTCAAAGGGGCAACCAATCACCACTTCTACATGCAAGTGTGGACACTTCCATTTGGAAGATAGACTTTCAGAAAGCTTTTGGCAAAGTTCCTCATGAGAGGCTACTGAGAAAATTAAAAAGTCATGGGATAGGAGGCAATGTCCTTATGTGGATTAGGAATGGGTTATTGGACAGAAAACAGAGGGTAGGGTTAAATAGCCATTTTTCTCAATGGAGGAGGATGAATAGTGGAGTGCCGCAGGGATCTGTACTGGGACCGGTGGTATTTAACATATTTATAAATGATATGGAAATTGTTATGACAAGTAAGGTGATTAAATTTAAAGATGACACAAAATAATTCAAAGTTGTCAAAACACATACAGATTGTGGAAAAAATGCAGGAAGACCATAGGAAACTGGAAGACTGAGAAGGGCTGCCTAGAGGGGGGACTAGGACAGACGGGGGGGGGGGGGGGGAATTCCCTGGGCCAAAGGGGAGGCCTGGCACAGATGGGGGGGGAGGGGATTCCCCGGGCCCAAGGGGGGGCTGGCACCGGCAAGTTTTCAAGGGAGCACTAGAAGCTTCTTCCTGCCTGCCTGCTTCCGGGTCTGTCTCTCTCCCTGTTCCTGCCTGCCAGGACTAGGATGATTACATTAACGTGATAACCCGGGGTGGGTTAGGTGCTGGCTGTCCACATATACCCAAATATTCAATGTCAGTGCTCGGACATAGCCCAGCATGCAATATCTGGGCATAAAGCCAATGGCTGAGAAAAAGTCACTTACCACTGCCAGCAGAAGATCTACCTCTACACCACACACATATAAAGATGCAAAAAAAAAAAAAAACCATGTATGATTTCTGAGATTGGAAACCACAATATAATGAGAATTGCTAGGAAAGCACAAAGTTAAGTTCTTGCTCAGGGATCTATAAAATATTGCTTTGTCCTACTGAATATTATAGGACCATGTTTCGAATGCCAGATGGGAGCAGATTCTCATAAAACATGAAATGGTCTATTTAATCTGACATAAGTAATAAATCATTGTGTATTGAAGTATCTGTTCTTTAAATAAAGTTGCATGTGGGTATATTTACAACCAGAGCCATGGGTTTATTTTATATTTAACAGGGATAGATTGAACCTGATTAAAATGAATTCTTTGGATTGTAGGGAGAAATAAACTTAAGCAGGGTGCAAAAGTAATCAATAGAGTACCTGCTGATTTTTTTGTCAATTAACTGCTTTAAGGTCTGTCATTATTAAATCCGAATCTCTCAAGCGATATGTAGGTATGTATTGCAGGTGATCTCATTGACATTCTGACAAAAATGGATTGCATTGATCAAGACTAAGAGCTGGTATAGGTCAGAGCTCTAACTGAAATGAAACTTCCTCTTTCCTAAGGTCACTAGAACAAAAGTAGTCAAGCAATAGAAGGTAGAGATTAATGTTGAGATTGTAAGCCGCCTAGATGGCTCATCTATAAGACGGTGTAGGATGCACAAATAAAACTTGGGAACTTTTTAAAACTTCAGTTGCAAGGCATTCTGGCATTTCCTAACATGCTTCTTCCCTTTGAACCTGCAGTATGTCACCTTGATGCATCATAACAGGTTACCAGAAGTCAGAACTGGCTAACAGACTTCATTGAAAAACTGGGTCATATCATGTCTGCTAGATCGCTTATCAAATTCAGTCAGGGCCGACACCATTAATTGGTGGCAACTTTGATAAAAGTGAATCCAGTATGAATATAACAGTCTCTTTTTCTCAGACTTCTACTCTGCATCCCCTTCTCTTCCACCCCTCCCCCACTCTCTACTCAGCACCATTATTCTCCCTACACTCTCAGTCTTTTTTCCTTCAGTCCACATGATGCAAAAGGATACAAGAGGGAGAAGGTAAAACCAGCTTGGAAGTTCCTCCTTCTGTGTAGTGCCTTGAACTAGCCCTGAACTCATCTGATAGAAATGTGAAAGAAGCTGTGTTGTGTTGAATGTGTGTAGCTGTAAAGTGTTCTCAGACTTCTAAAAGGGGCGATCAAGGAAGACAAAGACGTAGCGGAGAGACTGAATGAATTCTTTGCTTCGGTCTTCACTGAGGAAGATTTGGGTGGGATACCGGTGTCGGAAATGGTATTTCAAGCGGACGAGTCGGAGAAACTTACTGACTTCACGGTAAACCTGGAGAACGTAATGGGGCAGTTCGGCAAACTGAAGAGTAGCAAATCTCCTGGACCGGATGGTATTCACCCTAGAGTACTGATAGAACTGAAAAATGAGCTTGTGGAGCTACTGCTAGTGATATGCAACTTATCCTTAAAATCGAGTGTGGTACCGGAAGATTAGAGGGTGGCCAATGTAACGCCCATTTTTAAAAAAGGCTCCAGGGGAGATCCGGGAAATTATAGACCGGTGAGTCTGACGTCGGTGCTGGGGAAAATGGTAGAGGCTATTATTAAAAACAAAATTACAGAGCACATCTGAGGACATGGATTACTGAGACCGAGTCAGCACGGCTTTTGTGTGGGGAAATCTTGCCTGACCAATTTACTTCAATTCTTTGAAGGAGTAAACAAACATGTGGACAAAGGGGAGCCGGTTGATATTGTGTATCTGGATTTTCAAAAGGCGTTTGACAAGGTACCTCATGAAAGGCTACAGAGGAAATTGGAGGGTCATGGGATAGGAGGAAATGTCCTATTGTGGATTAAAAACTGGTTAAAGGATAGGAAACAGAGAGTGGGGTTAAATGGGCAGTATTCACAATGGAGAAGGGTAGTTAGTGGGGTTCCTCAAGGGTCTGTGCTAGGACCGCTGCTTTTTAATATATTTATAAATGATTTAGAGATGGGAGTAACTAGCGAGGTAATTAAATTTGCTGATGACACAAAGTTATTCAAAGTCGTTAACTCACGACAGGATTGTGAAAAATTACAAGAGGACCTTACGAGACTGGGAGACTGGGCGGCTAAATGGCAGATGACGTTTAATGTGAGCAAGTGCAAGGTGATGCATGTGGGAAAAAAGAACCCGAATTATAGCTACGTCATGCAAGGTTCCACGTTAGGAGTTACGGACCAAGAAAGGGATCTGGGTGTCGTCGTCGATAACACACTGAAACCTTCTGCTCAGTGTGCTGCTGCGGCTAGGAAAGCGAATAGAATGTTGGGTATTATTAGGAAAGGTATGGAAAACAGGTGTGAGGATATTATAATGCCTTTGTATCGCTCCATGGTGCGACAGCACCTTGAGTATTGTGTTCAATTCTGGTCGCCGCATCTCAAGAAAGATATAGTAGAATTGGAAAAGGTGCAGCGAAGGGCGACTAAAATGATAGCGGGGATGGGACGACTTCCCTATGAAGAAAGACTAAGGAGGCTAGGGCTATTCAGCTTGGAGAAGAGATGGCTGAGGGGAGACATGATAGAGGTATATAAAATAATGAGTGGAGTGGAACAGGTGGATGTGAAGTGTCTGTTCATGCTTTCCAAAAATACTAGGACTAGGAGGCATGCGATTAAACTACAGTGTAGTAAATTTAAAACAAATCGGAGAAAATTTTTCTTCACCCAACGTGTAATTAAACTCTGGAATTCATTGCCGGAAAATGTGGTGAAGGCGGTTAGCTTAGCAGAGTTTAAAAAGGGGTTGGACGGTTTCCTAAAGGACAAGTCCATAAACCGCTACTAAACGGACTTGGAAAAACCCAAAAATTCCAGGAATAACATGTATAGAATGTTTGTACGTTTGGGAAGCTTACCAGGTGCCCTTGGCCTGGATTGGCCGCTGTCGTGGACAAGATGCTGGGCTCGATGGACCCTTGGTCTTTTCCCAGTATGGCATTACTTATGTACTTATATAACCCTAATGGGCTTATATTAGCAGGGCCGGTCTTATCAAGTGCGTGGCCCTGTGCAGACCGATTTGGTGGGACCCCATCCTTCACCCTAGCTCCGCCCCCATTGACAAGATTATTAATTTTAAAAAATATATATTTATGAAATTTCAAATAAAGACAAATTATTGAGACTCTGACTTTGATTATATTGTTCTTCCATTCCAACCTCCCCCCCCCTTCCTAGTTAGTACTTACTGTTTTCTGTCCTCCGTGGTCTGTTCTGCTGAAATGAGTGCTGCCTGGCACACTCTGCCACAGCTCAGCCTTGAGGAAGGAAGTTGCATCAGGGTGTGGGCTGCGCAGCAGACAGAAGTTCTGGCATTAACAACCGTGTCATCAGCAGACCAGGCTGGCAGGGCATCAATTCAGTAGGACCAACAAGTGCCACAGCTGCTTGGCATATCAGCATGGCAGAGTAGAGAAGATATGCGTAGGCAGCACCACGCATCAGCAGACATTGTTGTGTTGGGCCAGTGGCAGGACTGGGGTAAGGGGTGGCAAGGTGGCCAGTGCATGTAGAGAGTCAGATGAGAAATTGCAATGGGAGTGGTCTGGGGATGAGGCAGGTGGATTTTGATCGCTACGTAACAAGGACGCGACCGGCTGTGGGGCCTCTGTGAGCATGAGGCCTGTGCGGTCGCCCCCTGTTGCCCCTGCCTAAGACCGGCCCTGTATATTAGAGGAACCTATGTATGGATAAATCCCTCCTCTCAGTACCCTTCTCCACCACCGCCAACTCCAGGCTCCGCTCATTCTGCCTCGCCTCACCCTATGCTTGGAACAACCTTCCTGAACCCTTACGCCAAGCCCCCTCCCTGCCCGTCTTCAAGTCTTTTGCTTAAAGCCCACCTCTTCAATGCTGCGTTCGGCACCTAACCCTTACCGTTCAGTGAATCCAGACTGCCCCAATTTGACTGCCCCTATCGGACCGACCGTTCACTTGTCTATTAGATTGTAAGCTCTTTGAGCAGGGACTGTCTCTCTTTGTTAAATTGTACAGCGCTGCATAACCCTAGTAGCGCTCTAGAAATGTTAAGTAGTAGTAGTAGTAGTAGTATTCACTGGCAATGTGTTCACTGCCGGCACCCACATAAATAAGTAGGAAAACGTAGGACTGCTTTTGCATGGTCCTATCTGTTCAGGTATGCAGGCACCAACTGCAAACATGGCTGATGCCTGTATATCTGCCAGCTCCACCCAGACTACGCCTCTGGACCACCGGGGCACTAGCCAGAGGAGATGTTCAGAGACACTGCCTAGTTAAGTGCCACTGAATATCACCTCCTAACCTGCTGATCAGAGATCCTCTCCTACCCACTTAAACCTCTTTTAATATCTTCCCTTACTTTGCTATTGCAAATATTTCCAGTGCACATATTTATTACCAAAGAGAAACATTTGCAGTCATGAAATAAAATGCAGCACCTATGTATTCTGCTTTGTAGCCTGCATGCTCACTGCAGCGTTAGTCAGACTGGCTGGTTTTATGAGCAAAATGGATAGCTCCATTCAGAATTTTGCTGACAAGTCAGAATACATAATGGCTTCAGCAGAAGGCTGGATTATTTCCATGCATCTGACAAAGTGGACTCTTGTCCTCGAAAGTCTGTGCCTCAATAAATCTGTTAGTCTATAAAGTGCCACCAGCGTCTGTGTTGCTTTTCCACGTCTGTTGCGAAAAAAAAGCCTTCACAGAATAAGAATTTTAAAATATAACAACAACAAAAAAAGGACAACAAAAATAAATTGTGTCGGGTTATTTTTCATATTTACTTTCCACTTTAGAACACGTACGGCTTCCTGTTGCGGAACCCTGGTGGGATTCGGCGTTGCAATTCTCTCAGCACTTGCTGCTATCGTGCAGTGACTAAATAATGTAGGACTGAGGAATGGAGATAATAGGGACTGCTGACATCTGGCTAATTGCCATTCTGACTGGGGATTGCCTGGCCCTGATTTGGAAATGAAGAACTTCCAGTGAACCGTGATGGATAGACACCCCACAAACAAGAAACAGGGAAGGCGAGGAGAAGAGGGACTGAGATAAAAGAAACAGCACTATGAGAGAAAGAAAGGAAGGAGCAGGGAAAAGACAAGGAAAAGAAAGAAGGAGAGGGAGGCACTAGATACGGAAAAGGAGAGAGAGAGAAGGAAAAATAAATGTATTTTTTTTCTCTCCATTTCAGATCATGTATTCTACTTTCTATGACAAAAATGACTATGTGCTGAGCAAAGCAAAATAAATACACAGTAAGACTGAGGCCCAGTAGACTTTTTACTTAAAGTGCCTTCGCTGAGTTCCAAATGACTTTCCATTGAGTTTCAAATGTATTTTTCTCAGATTGAATCTTTGAATCTTGCAGGGTGGGAAGCTGGAATATATTGAGGCTGATTTTCAGACCGTGGCTACCTCCCATGGTCAACGCCGTGTCCTGGGGTACTAAATCTTTCTTAAGGAGATGTTTCAAACTGTACATTTTGAGGTAAAGCCTGTGGGTATGTTTACCTGTAGCATTTTACAGTTGTCAAAAGAAAAGTATGCACATGTTTTCCCTTTGGAGTTGCCCAGGGAGAAGAGCTACCCACAGGAATTTGAATCTGCTTTCTCAGCAGACACTTTTGAGACACTTTTTTGTCTGCAAAACTATGGGTTCTGTTTGCTATAGTGTGGTGGGATTTTGCAGTTACCCCATGCTAATCATCAAAATTAAGGGTGAAAAGAAAATATGGGTGATAGAAAGTCTGACAACTCCAGCTCTAGATGTGACATTGTCCATGACACTATCTAACCCTGAAACTACTGCCAGAGATATTTTAGACATGCTGTACAGAGCAGTGGCGCAGCTATGGGGGGACCACGGGGGCCTGGGCCCCCCAAATTGGCTCTGGGGCCCCAGTTTGGCTGGCGGGGGTCCCCGACCCCAACCCCTGCCAGCTGAAGCATTTATCTGTCCCGCGCTGGTCTCACACTTGCCTCCTCTCCTATTTCCAGTCACACCGTGCATGCTCTCAGTTTCATTAATATGAGCGTGCAGTGCATGGCGTGCTGAAAACAGGAGAGGAAGCAAGTGCGAGACCAGCGCAGGACAGATTAACACTTCATCTGGCAGGGGTTGGGGACCCCCACCAGCAAAGGTACTTTGCGGCGCTGGCAGCGGGCGGCGGGGGTTGGTGTCGGGGGGCTTGCTGGTGGCAGCGGCGGGGGGGGGGGGGGGGTTGGAAGCAGTGGGGGAGGCAGGTTAAAATGTGTCCCCCCCACTTTGGGCTCTGGACCACCCTCTCGCCAAGGTCTGACTATGCCCCGGTACAGAGTGTATGAAAGTGCAGCTAATCAAGAGGATTGTTTTATTCAGTTCAAAACTATTGTGCAGGAGGCTGGGGAGAAACTTTCCCAGTTTGTGGCACAATTGGAATGTGTCATGCTTAGAGCTTTAAGAAAAAGTGTTGTTCTAGTGCTGGATCTAGCCAGGGCTAAAACTGAATAGATTTTCAGAGAGGCTTTGCTTTAAGATTAGACTGTAGTCAGGACTGGTTTGACAAACAAGGGATCTACTACTAATACTATTACTACTATTAGTATTTATATAGCTCTACTCTGTTCATTTGCTGCACTGATGAGAAAAATTAAGGAAGAAGAGGACAGAGAGATAAATAGAAATTCTTTGGGTCATCCTAACAGAGAGGGACTGTCCTATAAGCAGGAAAAGTCATACTGGATAGTAAAATCCTCCTAATATAGCCAAAACCACCTAGTCTGGATACTTCTATCCCAGAAGGAAAGAGGGGGGGGGGGGGGGGGAGGACCCCAAGGTTCTACTCAGACGAGTGAGAAAGAGTACCAGGCTAAAATAAATGAATTGGATGTTAAACTGGCTGCTTTACAGAGCAAGATTGATTCCCTCAACAGGGGGAAAGACAGAGTTGGCCAGGGGAGGCATCTATCATGCAAACCAACCCTGAATCCAAGGAATACTCCAGAGAATCAATCACAAGGAGCTGAAATAGGATTTGATCCAGCATCTATTGGTTCTCAGACTGCTGTACTAACCATTAGGTTACTTCTTAACCCTGAATGAAGGTCTCTCAGATGAACAAAACACGAATAGAGCTTCTGAAAAAAGGACCAGTGTTCCTTTTTATAATACATGGAGAAAAAACATGATCTAAGGAGCCATTTTACTAAAATGTGGTAAGCGTTTACACTTAACCATTATTAACAGTCTAAAAGAACATGTGGTACATGGTAAGGCTATATAGTAAGTGTTGAGAGTGAGTCCAGAATTCCCCCTGCTGTTTCCATATAGACAAGTTCTATACCACAAGTTGTCAAGTGCAATAATTTATTTACTGCACTGGCTCTTTTATTGTAAGGTAGCTGTTGGTGCAGACTTTTACTAACAATGCAGGGTAAAACCTAAACTAATTGCTTAGTGGTCTTTAGAAAAAGGGCCCCTAAATGTATTAAATGAAACTGAAAGCAGGCTTTCTTAACACCTTGCATTTTATTTATGTATTTATTTATTTAATAACATTTATACCCAACTTATCCCAGCAATTTGAGTTCAATGTGGCTAACATAAGTACATAAGTGTTGCCGTACTGGGACAGACCGAAAGTCCATCAAGCGCAGTATCCTGTTTCCAGCAGTGGCCAATCCAGGTCACAAGAACCTGGCAAGATCCCAAAACAATACAATACATTTTATACTGCTTATCCCAGAAATAAGCAGTAGATTAACAATACAGTTAATGAAGGCTAGCATACACAAAACGAAGTGAATAGAACTATGTCATACAATATTACAGAGAATTAAAGAAAAACAAAAAAAACACTACATTACCTGGATCAGACAGGGGGATAGAAAGGTAAGAGTAATTAGATCAGCCTAAACCTTCTAAACCTAGAGATCTAAAGGAGGGTTTCTACCAACCAAGAGGGACACTCGAGAAACGGTGTCTGTTGACCACCTAGCAACTATATCCTGGAGGCCTATTTGCCAAACCTGGGGCCAGCAACCCAGGCAGGGAGATAAACAGAATGCCTGACCCCATTGGAGACCTCCAAGCACTTCACCAGAATGCCATGAATAAACAATGAAGTGAGCAAAATGCGATTGGATAGTCTGGCTGATGGACACACAAGGCCGAAACCCCCCTTAGAAGGTTGATACTGACCTGATTTCCAAACCCATTAATTGCTGGTGTCACATTTGAGTTAGAAAATTCAAAAAAGTCGTCAAGTTATGAGGGTAAAACTTGTGTAATCTTTTAATATGCAGTAGGCATATATACAGAATTGACTTTTTTTTTATGAACGCAGATGGGCTCGTATAAAATTAGGTCACACCTAGAAGTATGCACAGTACAAGCTGGTGCATACTTCAGCAGTAGGCCTGCTCCAGACTGAAGTTTGGCCAGAGTACAGGTAGAGTTACTATTTATCTGCATATTTCTAAAATTCATATGATCTTGAGCAGGCATAATGTCCGCACCTTCAATCTAGATGTGGTTTCTGCAGGATATGTCTTTCCATTTTATAAAGGCACTTGGAGAGGCATTTTGTATTTGACATCTACAGTGGGGGAAATAAGTATTTGATCCCTTGCTGATTTTGTAAGTTTGCCCACTGACAAAGACATGAGCAGCCCATAATTGAAGGGTAGGTTATTGGTAACAGTGAGAGATAGCACATCACAAATTAAATCCGGAAAATCACATTGTGGAAAGTATATGAATTTATTTGCATTCTGCAGAGGGAAATAAGTATTTGATCCCCCACCAACCAGTAAGAGATCTGGCCCCTACAGACCAGGTAGATGCTCCAAATCAACTCGTTACCTGCATGACAGACAGCTGTCGGCAATGGTCACCTGTATGAAAGACACCTGTCCACAGACTCAGTGAATCAGTCAGACTCTAACCTCTACAAAATGGCCAAGAGCAAGGAGCTGTCTAAGGATGTCAGGGACAAGATCATACACCTGCACAAGGCTGGAATGGGCTACAAAACCATCAGTAAGACGCTGGGCGAGAAGGAGACAACTGTTGGTGCCATAGTAAGAAAATGGAAGAAGTACAAAATGACTGTCAATCGACAAAGATCTGGGGCTCCACGCAAAATCTCACCTCGTGGGGTATCCTTGATCATGAGGAAGGTTAGAAATCAGCCTACAACTACAAGGGGGGAACTTGTCAATGATCTCAAGGCAGCTGGGACCACTGTCACCACGAAAACCATTGGTAACACATTACGACATAACGGATTGCAATCCTGCAGTGCCCGCAAGGTCCCCCTGCTCCGGAAGGCACATGTGACGGCCCGTCTGAAGTTTGCCAGTGAACACCTGGATGATGCCGAGAGTGATTGGGAGAAGGTGCTGTGGTCAGATGAGACAAAAATTGAGCTCTTTGGCATGAACTCAACTCGCCGTGTTTGGAGGAAGAGAAATGCTGCCTATGACCCAAAGAACACCGTCCCCACTGTCAAGCATGGAGGTGGAAATGTTATGTTTTGGGGGTGTTTCTCTGCTAAGGGCACAGGACTACTTCACCGCATCAATGGGAGAATGGATGGGGCCATGTACCGTACAATTCTGAGTGACAACCTCCTTCCCTCCGCCAGGGCCTTAAAAATGGGTCGTGGCTGGGTCTTCCAGCACGACAATGACCCAAAACATACAGCCAAGGCAACAAAGGAGTGGCTCAGGAAGAAGCACATTAGGGTCATGGAGTGGCCTAGCCAGTCACCAGACCTTAATCCCATTGAAAACTTATGGAGGGAGCTGAAGCTGCGAGTTGCCAAGCGACAGCCCAGAACTCTTAATGATTTAGAGATGATCTGCAAAGAGGAGTGGACCAAAATTCCTCCTGACATGTGTGCAAACCTCATCATCAACTACAGAAGACGTCTGACCGCTGTGCTTGCCAACAAGGGTTTTGCCACCAAGTATTAGGTCTTGTTTGCCAGAGGGATTAAATACTTATTTCCCTCTGCAGAATGCAAATAAATTCATATACTTTCCACAATGTGATTTTCCGGATTTAATTTGTGATGTGCTATCTCTCACTGTTACCAATAACCTACCCTTCAATTATGGGCTGCTCATGTCTTTGTCAGTGGGCAAACTTACAAAATCAGCAAGGGATCAAATACTTATTTCCCCCACTGTACATCCAATTTTTGATGTTATACAGAACACATCAAAAAATCCCATAGCAAATATGGTAATTTTCAAACCAGAAAAATGTCTATGTGTTTTGAAAATGGCCATTTGCTAGACATTTTTTTGATCAGTGTGCCTTTTAAGATCATTTTCAGAAAAAAAAAGGTCTAAAAAAAAATATGCAAAAACAAGCAAATAGGATATATGGAGGTGGGAGAGGGGGCAGCATTCTTAGTAGAGTGACCACACAGACATCCCAGTAGAGCAGTAGGGCACCCTAGGGGACACTGCAATGAACTTAACATGTTTTACTCTGGGGAGTTGAGCCCTTTGTTTGCAGTGGAAACTACAGTAGACCAGTCTCTCATAAGCAGTGACTCATGGCTGGCCCAGACAGGTCTACAGTGGGGGAAATAAGTATTTGATCCCTTGCTGATTTTGTAAGTTTGCCCACTGACAAAGACATGAGCAGCCCATAATTGAAGGGTAGGTTATTGGTAACAGTGAGAGATAGCACATCACAAATTAAATCCGGAAAATCACATTGTGGAAAGTATATGAATTTATTTGCATTCTGCAGAGGGAAATAAGTATTTAATCCCTCTGGCAAACAAGACCTAATACTTGGTGGCAAAACCCTTGTTGGCAAGCACAGCGGTCAGACGTCTTCTGTAGTTGATGATGAGGTTTGCACACATGTCAGGAGGAATTTTGGTCCACTCCTCTTTGCAGATCATCTCTAAATCATTAAGAGTTCTGGGCTGTCGCTTGGCAACTCGCAGCTTCAGCTCCCTCCATAAGTTTTCAATGGGATTAAGGTCTGGTGACTGGCTAGGCCACTCCATGACCCTAATGTGCTTCTTCCTGAGCCACTCCTTTGTTGCCTTGGCTGTATGTTTTGGGTCATTGTCGTGCTGGAAGACCCAGCCACGACCCATTTTTAAGGCCCTGGCGGAGGGAAGGAGGTTGTCACTCAGAATTGTACGGTACATGGCCCCATCCATTCTCCCATTGATGCGGTGAAGTAGTCCTGTGCCCTTAGCAGAGAAACACCCCCAAAACATAACATTTCCACCTCCATGCTTGACAGTGGGGACGGTGTTCTTTGGGTCATAGGCAGCATTTCTCTTCCTCCAAACACGGCGAGTTGAGTTCATGCCAAAGAGCTCAATTTTTGTCTCATCTGACCACAGCACCTTCTCCCAATCACTCTCGGCATCATCCAGGTGTTCACTGGCAAACTTCAGACGGGCCGTCACATGTGCCTTCCGGAGCAGGGGGACCTTGCGGGCACTGCAGGATTGCAATCCGTTATGTCATAATGTGTTACCAATGGTTTTCGTGGTGACAGTGGTCCCAGCTGCCTTGAGATCATTGACAAGTTCCCCCCTTGTAGTTGTAGGCTGATTTCTAACCTTCCTCATGATCAAGGATACCCCACGAGGTGAGATTTTGCGTGGAGCCCCAGATCTTTGTCGATTGACAGTCATTTTGTACTTCTTCCATTTTCTTACTATGGCACCAACAGTTGTCTCCTTCTCGCCCAGCGTCTTACTGATGGTTTTGTAGCCCATTCCAGCCTTGTGCAGGTGTATGATCTTGTCCCTGACATCCTTAGACAGCTCCTTGCTCTTGGCCATTTTGTAGAGGTTAGAGTCTGACTGATTCACTGAGTCTGTGGACAGGTGTCTTTCATACAGGTGACCATTGCCGACAGCTGTCTGTCATGCAGGTAACGAGTTGATTTGGAGCATCTACCTGGTCTGTAGGGGCCAGATCTCTTACTGGTTGGTGGGGGATCAAATACTTATTTCCCTCTGCAGAATGCAAATAAATTCATATACTTTCCACAATGTGATTTTCCGGATTTAATTTGTGATGTGCTATCTCTCACTGTTACCAATAACCTACCCTTCAATTATGGGCTGCTCATGTCTTTGTCAGTGGGCAAACTTACAAAATCAGCAAGGGATCAAATACTTATTTCCCCCACTGTACGTTCAGTAACAATACAGGCCCAGACTAGGCAGAAGCGGGCAGTGTATAAATTGCAAAGGAGCAAGGCAGCCAAAAGTTGAACACACACACACAGAAGTCCACAGCTCTTCAGGAACCTACTCGAACACACAGAAGCTAGCAGCTTTTCAGGAACTCACATAGACACTGGAGCTGGAAGCGTAACAAGAACCAACTCATAAACAGAAGATAGAAGCACTACAGGAACCTGTGGACACACAGAAGATAGATGCTGGATGTATGTTCTCAATCTATCATGCAGGCAGGAAGGAAGGTGTCTCAGGACCCACAGGAAGCAAGAAAGCAACAAGGGTGACTAACGACGCAAGAGCCCCAAAGCTTGGGCCCGACTGGGTTAAATGCCCTGCTCCTACTGTGTCTGATCAGCATCTGACATCACTGCAGGGGACCCACTGGTAGCTCACTTGCTCAGTCCAGACACTTCCTGGACAGTGGCGAGTGGGCTCTTCCTGTCACCTGCCGACAATGGGTAGTACCGGCTCTGGGATCACGGTAGGACTGTGACAACATGAAAGGACCCAGGTACACATCTCACCATTACCCCTTATAGTATATGGTAAGCCCTCCAAAACCCACCAAAATCCTACTGTATCCAACTGTATACCTCTACAATAGCCCTTATGCATGCAGATGTCACCTATATGTAGGTAGAGTAGGTATTTAGTAGTTTTTGGAGGGCTCATGCTTTTCACCACAAGTGTACCAATTAGTGGGATATGAGTCTAGGTTCCCTTCTCCACACAGTCCACTGCACCAACCACCAGGCCACTCCTGAGACCTGTTTGCTGCTTAATAGGAATGGTCATCATATGTGAAGCTGTCACAGATCTTGGTATATATTCTCACTGTCACATCTTAGGGGGGCTGGGAGGGGGTCAGTTACCATTGGGGGAGTAAGAGGATTATGCCTTAATCCTTCCAGTGGTAATTTGGTCATTTAGGGCACCTTTTGGTCACTTAGTTGTGATTGAAACAGGTCTAGACTAAATGGCAATAATTAGAATTCATGCACACAACTCGCTAAGCATATTCTGTAATGAACTGCGTGTAAATTCTAATGTGCATAGTTAAAAAGGGGCATGGCTATGAGCGGGAAATGGGTGTTCTGTGGGTATTCACAAAGTTATGCATGCAGTTATAGAATATGGCACAGTAGATGTAAATCTATACGTGGGGATTTACACCACATTTTCGCTAGTGTAAATGGAGGTGCGTACTTTTAGACACTGGGATATCAACTAAGAATATTCTATACACCACACCTAAATCTAGGTGCAACTTATAGAATACGCTTAGGTGGAAATATTTACCATGCAGATTTTTTAGGCACCTTATATAGAATCTGGCCCTTAGTGTATAAATTTCAGGTGGCATTCACAGGAGAGGAGCATGTATGGTGCATGGGTGGGACCAATATTTATGGACGTAACTTGTAGACAACTATACCTTACCTGCCGAAAAGCCACATTTGGGTTTTCACCTTTATACCCACTAGTGTCATGACATAAGTGGGTGTGCTTAAATGCAGGCATGCATTTGATGGAAAAGTGAATAATTAGGTTGTAGATGGATCTTCCAACAGATGCTCGTACACTGACCTCATCAGCGTACAAGTGTCTGTTGGAAGATCCATCTACAACCCTACTTACTTTCACTTTTCCTGTGGCTATTGTAGTGGTTTTGTACTGTTTCTCCATCTCAGTGGTCACTTGGTTGTTGGCGTATAAATGTTGGTATATTCTAGTATTCTATAATGGAATCTTGGTGCTCATATGTCGTTATAGAATTAGCACTCAGCACACAACATCTAGGCACATAAGCACATAAGCACCGCCATACTGGGAAAGACCAAGGGTCCATCAAGCCCAGCATCCTGTCTCTGACAGGCCAAACCAGGCTTCAAAAACCCGGCAACCCCCCCCCCCCCAAAAAAAAAAAAAAAAAAAAACAAATAATAATAATAATGTTCAATGGACTTTTCCCTCAGGAATCTGTCCAAACCCCCTTTATTTTCCGTAAGGCCAGCTGCTGTCACTACATTCTCCGGCAACGAGTTCCAGAGTCTAACTACACGCTGAGTAAAGAAAAACTTTCTCCTATTTGTTTTAAATCTACCATATTCTAGCTTCATCTTGTGTCCCCTGGTTTTGTTGTTGTTTGAAAGTGTAAACAAATACTTCACATCTGTCCGCTCTACTCCGCTCATTATCTTGTAGACTTCTATCATATCACCCCTCAGCCACCTTTTCTCCAAGCTGAAGAGCCCAAACCTACTCAACCTTTCGTCATAGGGAAGTCGTTCCATTCCTTTTATCATTTTCGTCACCCATCTCTGCAGCTTTTCTAATTCCTTTATATCTTTTGTTGTGCCCAGTTATAGAATTGCCTTCAATATGCCCAGCACAATTACAACCAGCTTCCTTACTTTTTGGAATGCAGTGTTTGCATTTTTTTTGTCTAACCTAATCTGAAGAGGTTCTTTTATGAATTGTCATTAATTTTTCAACAAAACCCTGTTGTAGATATTAAATTATGTACTACCATATGCTCATGCTAATTTAAACACTGATGACAGCTTTTTGGCATTATTTCAGTAACCAACAATTATACTATAAAATAGTTTGTTTATAAATAATATCAAAATAATATCAAGGAGATGAACTATTATTTAACAAAACACACAAATCACTCTATTTATATATTTATTATCTCTCAGACAAAAAATGAGATCATTGTAAGCAACGAGTTCTAAAGCGTAGGATCAGGCATGAGATAGAGAAAATCACACATTGATAATCTGCCATTCTGGATATTTGATTGGTATTTTTAATGTCTGGGTTACTTCTTGGAACAATTGAGGTTCTATACTCCACCGAGCACATTACATTGTCAGAGGTGTGTGTGTGGGGGGGGGGGGGGGGGGGGGGGATTGGCCTAAATACCTACAGCAAGGGAAGTTAAGAGAAATTATGGGGGTAGTTATTAAGGCTTTTTATAGCCATAACACATGTTATTTGCCCCTTAACATGTGTCAAATAACAATAATATGCATTATGCTATTGCAATGCACATTAATGTGAATAGAGCCCCAGGCGTACCTGGGGTGAAATAACGTTGGCAGTAACTTCTTCCTCTCAAAAATTATAGATTTTCTCTGATGGCATTGGTCCTGACATTGTTGCGTCCTGATTGGCTGCTGTTAAGCCAATCATAGTTGAGCTTGTTTTGGTGGCATTTTGCAGCATCACTCGCAGTGGGAGGGTGTTTTTTTCACCTCCCACCCACACTTAGGGGTTATAGTGTTTTTTTGGAGGGGGGGTTGGTCTGTCACAGCTGAGTGGTAAAAATGGTATGCCCTGGTAAATTCCAGCCTAATGAGTTAATGTGACAATTTTTGCATGAATAACACATCTTCTCTTGCATCACTAGCTCTTATAGGAATGAACTTTCATTCCCTAAATTCAAATCATTGCTACTGCAGTAGCCCGGCGGTACTTCCTGTTTTACAAGCAGTAAGCCCGGGTTAGGCTTACTGCCGCTAAGTAAAAGGGGCCCTAAGTGACTTGCTTAGACCTAAGTGGTTTACAGTTTCATTTTACATGCACTGGGACTGTCCCTAGTGAGCTCACAGTCTAAGTAGTACATTGTACAACTGTTGTACCAGGGGCAATGGGAGGCTAACAAGCTCATTTTCGAAAGAGATGGACATCCAAAAAGTGACATAAATCAGCACTTGGACGTCCATCTCACAGAAACGTCCAAATCGGTATAATTGAAACCGCATTTTGGACGTCTTTCTCAGAAATCCGTCAGAAGGACATTCAAATCTCAAGGGGGCATATTGGAGCTGTGTTCAAGATGGGACTTGGGCACTCCTGAGACTTGGACGTCTTTGAGCCATAATGGAACAAAGCAAAAATGTCCAGCACTAAAACTTGGATGTTTTGAGCTGGACCTATTTTTATTACGAATAAGGCAGAAAAAGGAGCCCCAAATAACCGGAATCAGAGATGACCTCCCCTTACTACCCCAGCGTTCACTAACCCCCTCCAACTCCAAAAAGTGTGGAAAAGAACAGTACTTGCCAGCCTCTGTTATATTCAAGTTGTAATTTGAAATGGGACTTGATATACTGCCTTTCTGTGGTATTTTGCAACTATGTTCAAAGTAGTTTACATTTATACAGGTAGTTATTTTGTACCTGGGGCAATGGAGGGTTAAGTGACTTGCCCACAGTCACAAGGAGCTGCAGTGGGAATTGAACCCAGTTCTCCAAGATCAAAGTCTGCTGCACTAACCACTAGGCTACTCCTCCAGACCTCCACCAGCATGCAGGGCCCTGGAGTAGTTTAGTGGACTTCAGACAGGTGGCCCCAGGCCAATCCCCCCCCACCTGTTACAATTGTGCAGTTAACTGTGAGCCCTCCAAAACCCACCAGAAACCCACTGTACCCACATATAGGTGCCTCCTTCACCCATAAGGGCTATGATAATGGTGTTTGGTATACAGTTGGGAGTAGTGGGTATTGGGGGGGGGGGGGGGTTGGGGGGGCTTAGCACACCAGGCAAGGGAGCTGTGTACCTGGGAGCATTTTATGAAGTTCAATGCAGTGCCCCCTAGGTTGCCTGATTGCTGTCCTGGCACGTCAAGGGGACCAGTCTACTAAAAATACTGGCTCCTCCCGCGTCCAAATGGCTTGACTTTGGACGTTTTAGACTTGGATGTCTTTGTTTCAAAAATGGCCGAAAATCAAAGACGTCCAAATCCAAGGACGTCCAAGGTATTTTTGAACTCAAAAGGTAGACATCCATCTTTTTCGAAAATGAACTTCTCCCCACCTCGGAATTTGGACGTCTTTGTAAAACCTTCAAATTCCGACTTAGACGTTTCTTTAAAAAATGCCCCTCAATGTGACTTGCCGAGGGTCACACGGAGCTTCAGAAGGAATTGAACAAAATTACAGAGTATATTAAAAAGCATGGATTAATGAGACAAAGACAACCTATTGGGTCAACAAACGTGGGTAAAAGTGAGATGGTCGATATTATGTATCTGGATTTTCAAAAGGCGTTTGACAAAGTACCTCATGAAAGACTCCAGAGGAAACTGGAGAATCATGGGATAGGAGGTAGTGTCCTATTATGGATTAAAAACTGGTTTAAAGATAGAAAACAGAGAATAAGGTTAAATGGTCAGAATTCTCAATGGAGAAGGGTAGATAGTGGGTTCCCCAGGGGTCTGTGCTGGGACTGCTGCTTTTTAACATATTTATAAATTGCCTAGAGATGGGAATAACTAGTGAGGTAATTTAAATTTGCTGATGACACAAAGTTATTCAAAGTTGTTAAATCGCAAGAGGATTGTGAAAAATTACAAGAGGACCTTATGAGACTGGGAGACTGGTCATCTAAATGGCAGATGACATTTAATGTGAGCAAGTGCAAAGTGATGCATGTGGGAAAGAGGAACCCGAACTATAGCTATGTAATGCAAAGTTCCACATTAGGAATCACTGGCTAGGAAAAGGATCTAGACGTCGCTGTTGATGATACGTTGAAACGCTCAGTGTGTGGCAGCAGCTAAGAAAGCAAATAGAATGCTGGGTATTTATTATTATTATTAACATTTGTATAGCGCTACCAGATGCTACCAGGGTATTATTAGGAAAGGAATGGAAAACAAAAATGAGGATGTTATAATGTCTTTTTATGCAGCCACACCTCGAATATTCTGTTCAATTCTGGTCACTGTATCTTAAAAAAAATATAATGGAATTTGAAAAGGTACAGAGAAGGGCGACAAAAATGATAAAGGAGATGGGACGACTTCCCTATGAGGGTAGCCTAAAGTGCTAGTGCTCTTCAACTTGGAGAAAAGATGGCTGAGGAGAGATATGATAGAGGTCTATAAAGTAATGAGTGGATTGGAACGGGTAGATGTGAATAGCTTGTTGAATCTTTTCAAAAATACTAGGACTAGGGAGCACACAATGAAGCTACAATGTAGTAAATTTAAAACGAATCAGAGAAAATTTTTCTTCACTCAGCATGTAATTACACTCTGAAATTCGTTGCCAGAGAATGTAGTAAAAGTAATGTGCTTCAGTACAGAGATAAGCACTGAGGTTGATGTATTTTGTGGCCTATGCATGCTCCATGTCTGGATTTGTATCCTCCAGCACCCCCCCCCCCTTTTTTTTTTTCCTCTACCTCCTCTTTCTTCCCCCTTTTTCTTAATGTGTTTCTAGTTGTGGATAGTTGTTTCTTGAATGTGAGCTCCAGTTTTGCCATGTTTGTAACTGTTGTTTGTTGAACTGTGGTGAGCTCTTGCTTCTATTGTATTATGTTGAAATCCAATAAAAGATATTTAACTGAAAAAAAAAAAGATTTGGATGGCTTCCTATAGGAAAAGTCTATAGACCATTATTAAAACGGACTTGGGGAAAATCCACTGATAAACAGCATAAAATGTATTATACTTTTTGGGGATCTTGCCAGGTACTTATGACCTGGATTGGCCACTGTTGGAAACAGGATGCTACTCCAGTACGTGTCTAGACTACTAGTACTTAAGTAGGTTTGTGTACACATAGCTATCTTAAGTGCTAACAGGGTGTCTAAGTTCTATTCTGCAATGGAGTGTATTTGTACAGGGGAAGTATGGATGGGACTCGGACAGGGTTCACACGTACGTACGTCCCAGAATAATGTAAGTTATGTGCATCCCTGTCACCTTTAGTCACTTGTGCTTACTTCAGCTGTATGGCTGATGTAACTGGGGGCAACTAAATGTTAGGCATGCCCAATACTGGTTACGGCAAAATATGATAACGGAACATAGAAACCAGGTTCTCTTGTAGAATAGGGTCATAAGTACATAAGTACATAAGTAGTGCCATACTGGGAAAGACCAAAGGTCCATCTAGCCCAGCATCCTGTCACCGACAGTGGCCAATCCAGGTCAAGGGCACCTGGCACGCTCCCCAAACGTAAAAACATTCCAGACAAGTTATACCTAAAAATGCGGAATTTTTCCAAGTCCATTTAATAGCGGTCTATGGACTTGTCCTTTAGGAATCTATCTAACCCCTTTTTAAACTCCGTCAAGCTAACCGCCCGTACCACGTTCTCCGGCAATGAATTCCAGAGTCTAATTACACGTTGGGTGAAGAAAAATTTTCTCCGATTCGTTTTAAATTTACCACACTGTAGCTTCAACTCATGCCCTCTAGTCCTAGTATTTTTGGATAGCGTGAACAGTCGCTTCACATCCACCCGATCCATTCCACTCATTATTTTATACACTTCTATCATATCTCCCCTCAGCCGTCTCTTCTCCAAGCTGAAAAGCCCTAGCCTTCTCAGCCTCTCTTCATAGGAAAGTCGTCCCATCCCCACTATCATTTTCGTCGCCCTTCGCTGTACCTTTTCCAATTCTACTATATCTTTTTTGAGATACGGAGACCAGTACTGAACACAATACTCCAGGTGCGGTCGCACCATGGAGCGATACAACGGCATTATAACATCCGCACACCTGGACTCCATACCCTTCCTAATAACACCCAACATTCTATTCGCTTTCCTAGCCGCAGCAGCACACTGAGCAGAAGGTTTCAGCGTATCATCGACGACGACACCCAGATCCCTTTCTTGATCCGTAACTCCTAACGCGGAACCTTGCAAGACGTAGCTATAATTCGGGTTCCTCTTACCCACATGCATCACTTTGCACTTGTCAACATTGAACTTCATCTGCCACTTGCACGCCCATTCTCCCAGTCTCGCAAGGTCCTCCTGTAATCGTTCACATTCCTCCTGCGACTTGACGACCCTGAATAATTTTGTGTCATCGGCGAATTTAATTACCTCACTAGTTATTCCCATCTCTAGGTCATTTATAAATACATTAAAAAGCAACGGACCCAGCACAGACCCCTGCGGGACCCCACTAACTACCCTCCTCCACTGAGAATACTGGCCACGCAATCCTACTCTCTGCTTCCTATCTTTCAACCAGTTCTTAATCCATAATAATACCCTACCATGTAGCTTGGGAGTGCCTATATGCAGATGCCCAGGTCTAATTATTCCTTCAGTTCTCTATATTCTTTTCCCCTACCTCTCTACCATCTGTCCTCACCATCCAGCTATATGCTTCTGCTCAAATTCATCTTTGGTTCCTATCTGTAGAATCAATTTCCTTCTTCCTTTCACCTTATCACTTCTGAATACCTCTTCCTAATATTCCTCTGTGTGTACTTATATTTCCTAGTCTATCTGGCTTCATGGGTAATTTTCATTATTTCTTCTGCTTTAAATGCTTGAAGCCTTTTCTCTCCCACTGTTTTTTTCCCCTGCTATCTTGATGAATCGCATGTTGTGTATCATTTTTTGGTTATTAATCATGGATTGTTCAAGCACTTTGATTTTAACTGTTATAGTTAATTGAAAAAAATAGTACAAACCATTACAGGCTTGATGATGCCATTGTTTTGTGTGCTGGATATTATATAATGAAAAAGAAATATGCCATCAAAAATGATATGGTGGAATTAGAAAAGGTACAGAGAAGGGTGACGAAAATGATAAAGTGGAAAGGATGATTTCCTTAAGAGGAAAGGCTAAAGTGGCCAGGGCTCTTCAGCTTGCAGAAAAGACAGCTGAGGGGAGATATGATAGAGGTCTATAAAATAATGGAGTGGAATGGGTAGACAAGAATTGCTTGTTTACTCTGTCCAAAAATACAAGGACTAGGGGGCACGCAATGAAGCTACAAAGTAGTAAATTTAAAACAAATTGGAAAATAATATTTTATCACTCAACATGTAATTAAATTCTGGAACTCTTTTCTAGAGCATGTTGTAAAAGCAGTTAGCTTAGCGAGATTTAAAAAAGGTTTGGATAGCTTCCTAAAAGAAAAGTCCATAAACCATTATTATAATGGACTTAGGGAAATCCACTGCTTATTTCTTGGACAAGCAGTGTAAAATATATTGTACTGTTTTGGGATCTTGCCAGGTACTTGTAACCTGGATTGGCCACTGTTGGAAACAGGATGCTTGGCTTGATGGACCTTCGGTCTGTCCCAGTATGGCAATACTTATGTACAGTATGCCAAACTTAACAAATGACTCCAATTCAACAGATCCCTTCATAGATGTTTGAGAACATAGCCTCCAACAAATTCCACTATAAATTTATATAACCATTTCTTGAATGTATCCCGTTAATCTTTATATAAATTACTTCTTCAAAAATCCATGTGCCATAATTACCATATTCAAGGATAGGAAAAAGCCTCAGAGTATTGAAATAGCTGTATCAAAACCCGTTCTCCTTTCTTCAATCATTGGCTAGAAAACCTGCCCATTTTCTTTAATGTGCTCAATAGTGAGTCACACAAAAACATTTTTTGAAAGCCTTTTTCAATTATCTTCTTAAATATCTAACCCAAAACACATTCAAACTATTTTCTATTTCATAACAGGAACTTTCACATATAGAGCAGCCTTTTTCTTATCGGCTTTCACAAAGATCCAATTATCTTAATCTGAGAGTAAATCATCATATGACTCCACACAGTATTTAGCAATAAGCTCCAATGCAGCCAGTGTTCCATGTCTCCCACCACTGCATCAGGGAAAGTTTTTTTTATTGCTGCTTAATTACCGACCCAAGTTCTCCTGAATAGTTAAAGTGCTGCTTGACAAAAGATAACAGAGCCATTGCTATTTTTCCTTTCTGTACTGCTACACTTGCAAGTCCGATTCCCCTATGAAATGCTGGACTAAGAGTCCCATCATGCAAAACAGATCTGTAAGTCTGATTCAGTCTCTTTCTTATGACACTCAGGGGTCCTTTTACTAAGGAGCGCTGAAAAATGGCCCGCGCTGGTGTAGAGGCGTGTATTGGATGTGTGCAGGTCCATTTTTCAACTGAGCTGCAAAAAAAAGGCCTTTTTTCGCCAAAAACGGATGTGCAGCAAAATAAAAAAAAGTGGTGTGCGTCCATTTTGGGCCTGGGACCTTACCGTCACCCATTGACTTAGTGGTAAAGTCTCACGTGCTAACTGGGCAGTAATCATCATTATGCTTACACTGCCAATTATCGCACGGTTAGTGCTGCGTGCTGCAAGTTTTCCGGCATGCTTAGTGGACATGCATAAAAAATGAAATTACCGCCCAGAACACATGGTAGCCAAGTGGTAGTTCCAAATTGGCACATGTTGGGCGCATGTAGGTGCCTACGCAGCTTAGTAAAAGGGCCCCATAGTTCTCTATTTAAAAAAAATCTTCCCATGTAAATAGCTGCATTTACACATGAGGATCACATGCATATGTAAATAATGATTGTAGAAAGCTGCTATTTATATGTAGAGATGCTTACTGTGCATAGATTTCAAGAGGGGGGAGTCTTCGGCAGGGCAAAAATCTACACATGAATTCCTCATTTCACAAGGAGAATATATATTATGAGACAAAACAAAACAATAAGATCTGCTGTCAAAAAAATGACTACTTATAGCCAAATATTACAACACAGTGGCGGAAAAAGCCTAAAAAAGCTTCTGGGTCTTGAATTGACCTAAAGAAGCTATGACGGGTCAAAAGACCTCACTTTCATCACAGGCATAAAAAACCGCTACTGTAGTTTTACTTAATTTTATTTATTGTACTCAACTTATGATCATCTATAATTTATATAAACACCACACTTATCTTTGCGGTGGGTGCTTGATGACAAAGGGTAGCGTGCAAATATTGAATTCTTCCCTCTCCACCAGTGCGGGGCCGACGATGGCCAGCGTTTCGCAAGGCTGCTTCAGGGCCTCTAACGCACTATCTGAAACCACCCTGGTGGTCTAGTGGAGTCTGCGGGGCAGGAAATATCCTCCCAGTTTTTCCTGCCCGATATGCACACATTTTTAAAAAGTGCTCATTTCACTTATACGAGGGATCCTCCATTGATTATTTCCATCTCCCAAAGGAAAACAAATTAAAATTGCAGTCTTATTAACTGGTGGTCTTTAGGACATCTACATGTGGTGCCATCACATGAAGTTACAAAATCATCACTTCTATGTAGAACCTTCTAGGTTCGTGTCATTCAATTTATCCATGTCTGTATTTCCAAAATGGTTGTTTCCCCACATATGATTCAGCAAATGCCTGTACAGATATTTTAGAAGCACGTCTGCAATTGCAGAATCTTTTCTATAATATTGTCGGAATTGAACACATTCTGATATGAATCCACTAATGCTAGCTAGATTTTCTTCCAGGAACGGTGTAAGAAATACTGATCTAGAAGATTATAAGGTCATTTTATGTAGAACATAGATCATATAGATAAGAAGTTATTAATGTTTTGCAACATGCCGGAGT
Source organism: Microcaecilia unicolor (assembly GCF_901765095.1). Classification (NCBI taxonomy): domain Eukaryota; kingdom Metazoa; phylum Chordata; class Amphibia; order Gymnophiona; family Siphonopidae; genus Microcaecilia; species Microcaecilia unicolor. The sequence goes on from NC_044032.1 coordinate 54,397,227, forward strand.
CTTGGATTTTTCAGAGTTCCTATTGGCAGCTATAAATATTCTGCTCAGTGTTTGTAACATTTAAATTGTTTGCAATCTGAATCCATATATTATGTTTTACTGATCTATTTTGCTGTTATTTTATTTTTAAATATTCTTTCATTCTGTGATTGGTTTGATGCTTTTTGTGTACTTGATTGTTTGTACTATTGTTCATTCTATTAGTTCTGTAAACTGCTTTGATGTATTTTTGTGTAATGTGGTATATTGTTAATGAACATACATGAGATAGATATAACACACTGACTGGTTGATATTTAAAATTATTTAACCAGCAAGAAATGGCCACAGTCTGATTAAGTTGCTTGTTTGGGGCTATCTGCTAATTTTCAGTTGCATCTAACTGTTTATTGCCACTGAAAATCTGGCTATTATGGGGGTGTAACTGCATGATAACTGCCTAAAACACAGTCCTATCTTTAAGCGGCAGTCCACGGACGTTTAAGTTTAGAATATCAACTTAACCAGCCGTGTATTAGCTGGTGCTGCAAAAATTGGATATTCAGTGCTGAAGCCTGGACATGGCGTGGCATTGAATATCCTTAAGAACATAAGAGTAGCCATACTGGGTCAGACCAGTGGTCCATCTAGCCCAGTATCCTGTTTTCCAAACAGTGGCCAAGCCAGGTCACAGGTACCTGGCAGAAACCCAAATTGTGGCAACACTCCATACTACAAATTCAAGGGAAAGAAGTTTTTTCCCATGTCTGTCTCAATAGCAGATTATGGACTTTTCCTCCAGGAATCTGTCCAAACCTTTTTTAAACCCATATACGCCAACCACTGTTACCACATCCTCCGGCAAAGAGTTCCAGAGCTTAATTACTCATTGAGTGAAAAAAATATTTCCTTCTATTTGTTTTAAAAGTATTTCCATGTAACTTCCTCGAGTGTCCCCTAGTCTTTGTACTTTTGGAATGAGTAACAAATCGATTTACTTCTACTCATTCTACACCACTCAGAATCTTGTAGATCTCAATCATATCTCCCCTCATCTGTCTCTTTTCCAAGCTGAAGAGCCCTAATCTCTTTAGGCTTTCCTCATATGAGAGGAGTTCCATCCCCTTTATCACTTTGGTCGCTCTTCTTTGAACCTTTTCTAATTCCGCTATATCTTTTTTGAGATACGGCAACCAGAACTGAATGCAATACTCATGGTGTGGACGCATCATGGAACGATAAAAAGGCATTATATTATTTTTGGTCTTATTCACCATCCCTTTCCTAATTCCTAGCATCCTGATTGCTTTTTTGGCTGCCACCACACACTGAGCAGAAGATTTCAGCATATTATCTACAATGACACCCAGATCTTTTTCTTGAGCGCTAATCCCCAAGGTGGACCCTAGCATCAGGTAACTGTGATACGGATTATTCTTTCCAATGTGCATCACCTTGCATTTATCCACATTAAATTTCATCTGCCATTTGGATGCCCAGTCTTCCAATTTCCTAAGGTCTTCCTGCAATATTTCACAGTCTGCACATGTTTTAACAACCTTGGATAGTTTTGTATCATCTGCGAATTTGATCACCTCACATATCATTTATTAGTATGTTAAATAGCACCAGTCCTAGTACAGATCCCTGCAGCACTCCACCCTCTGTTTTCTGTCCAATAAGCAATTCCTAATCCACACCAGAATCTTGCCTTCTATCCCATAACTCTTTAATTTTCTCAGGAGTCTCTCATGAGGAACTTTATCAAAAGCTTTCTGAAAATCTAGACACACTACATCAACCGGCTCACCTTTATCTACATGTTTATTCACGCCTTCAAAGATATGAAGGAAATTGGTGAGGCAAGACTTCCTTCGGCTGAACCCATTTATTTATTGCATTTGCATCCTACATTTTCCCACTTCTTTGCAGGCTCAATGTAGCTTACAATAAATACATCATGAGTAGTGGAAATATAATAGACCCATGCTGACTCTGTCCTGTTAAATCATGTTTATCTATGTGTTCTGAGACTGGGCGGCTAAATGGCAGATGATGTTTAATGTGAGCAAGTGCAAGGTGATGCATGTGGGAAAAAAGAACCCGAATTATAGCTACGTCATGCAAGGTTCCACGTTAGGAGTTACGGACCAAGAAAGGGATCTGGGTGTCGTCGTTGATAACACACTGAAACCTTCTGTTCAGTGTGCTACTGCGGCTAGGAAAGCGAATAGAATGTTGGGTATTATTGGGAAAGGTATGGAAAACAGGTGTGAGGATGTTATAATGCCGTTGTATCGCTCCATGGTGCGACCGCACCTTGAGTATTGTGTTCAATTCTGGTCTCCGCATCTCAAGAAAGATATAGTAGAATTGGAAAAGGTGCAGCGAAGGGCGACTAAAATGATAGCGGGGATGGGACGACTTCCCTATGAAGAAAGACTAAGGAGGCTAGGGCTATACAGCTTGGAGAAGAGACGGCTGAGGGGAGACATGATAGAGGTATATAAAATAATGAGTGGAGTGGAACAGGTGGATGTGAAGCGTCTGTTCACGCTTTTCAAAAATACTAGGACTAGGGGGCATGCGATGAAACTACAGTGTAGTAAATTTAAAACAAATCGGAGAAAATTTTTCTTCACCCAACGTGTAATTAAACTCTGGAATTTGTTGCCGGAGAAAGTGGTGAAGGCGGTTAGCTTAGCAGAGTTTAAAAAGGGGTTGGACGGATTCTTGAAGGACAAGTCCATAAACCGCTACTAAACGGACTTGGAAAAATCCAAAATTCCAGGAATAACATGTATAGAATGTTTGTACGTTTGGGAAGCTTGCCAGGTGCCCTTGGCCTGGATTGGCCGCTGTCGTGGACAGGATGCTGGGCTCGATGGACCCTTGGTCTTTTCCCAGTATGGCATTACTTATGTACTTATGTACTTATAATAGTTTCCACTATTTTGCCTGGCAGCGACGTCAGGCTTACTGGTCTATAATTTCCCGGATCACCCCTAGAACCTTTTTAAAAATTGGTATCACTAACGCTGGTAGTAGTCAGCAAAATGCTCACCACTGCTGGCTGAATATTTACTCCTAAGTCTCCAATTCATATAGGGGCCCTTTTACAAAGCATCGGTAAGCCCAACGTGGGCTTAGTGCATGCTAACCAGGAACTACCACTGGCCCAACACTGCCACCAGTGGTAGTTCATCCTCGAGTGCCGGAACACAGCTGTGTTAAGTCATATATTTGTTTGATGCTATCAATAAACTATTTTTAATCATACGTCTATGTCTCTCTGTTTGGAAAGAGCCTATCTTCCCCACTCCTTTTCTACTTTTCCACAGTTCCGCCTTGAGTGCGCGCCATTTCCAGTGCACTGGGAAAAATGTTGTATTTTATAGCATGGCGCTAACCACGTGCTGCCCTGTTACTGCTAGGTTACCACTGGAGCCCTTAACGCCACCTCAATGGGTGATGGTAAGTGCTCCCCCCTGCATGTATAATCCTACCACAAGTGTAATCCTACTTCATGGCCATATTTTTAGGGGCTTTTTTACCTGCTAGCATTTCCTGCAGCTTAGTAAAAGGACCCCTTAAAAAATGTCTCATGCATAATCATTATTTACATACTGAAAACCAAACTGGTTAGGTATACCTCCATGACTGAGCTAGGAAAATTGATCTAGCAACCCTGGTTTGATTTATCTGATCTTTGTTTTATGATCGATTATTGTCAGGAGTAAGAAAGGGTAAATAGATATAAATATTAGGGTCCTTTTACCAAGCTGTGGGAAAAAGTTCCCTGTGCTAGCAGTGGTGGCCACTTTTCCCGCATGCCAGGGTCCTTTTTACCGCAGTGGGTAAAAAAGCCCCCAGCACACATGGCCATGCGGTGAGAGAACTCTTACCACATGGCTATGCAGCAGGAAGCCCTTTTCGCCACCCCTTGAGGTGGCAATAAGGGCTCCTGCACTAACCCAGAGGTAACCGGGCAGCATGCGGTGATGTCTGATTACCACTGGGGTATTGGAGCGTAAGACATTTCCATGGGTTTTCTTTTTCCCCCAGAAATAGTGCGCACTCAGGGCAGGGGCGTATCTGAGATTCGGCGGTAGGGGGGCAGGGGCTAGAGTGAGGGGGCACATTATAACCCCCCTACCGCCACCACCCCCCCGCCGCTGTCGTCGTCAACCCTCCCCCCCTACCGCCGTTAACCCTCCCCCGCCTACCGCCAACCCTTTCCCCGCCTACCGCCGTCACCTACCTCGAGGTCCGCTCCTGCCAGTTTTTTAAACTATTACTTCAGCTGAAGCCCAGCCGAGGTCTTCTTTAATTTCATCTTCATCTTCATACTCGTGCTGTTAAAGCTGCATGATGCATCCTTCCAGTTGGACGGAGTTTGACGTCGCAGCACGTTGACGTCCGTACAACGTGCTGCGACGTCAAACTCCGTCCAACTGGAAGGATGCATCATGCAGCTTTAACGGCACGAGGATGAAGATGAAGTTAAAGAAGACCTCGGCTGGGCTGGCGGGGGTTGGGGTCCCCCGCCAGCTGAAGTAATAGTTTAAAAAACCGGCAGGAGCGGACCTCGGGGTAGGTGACGGCGGTAGGTGGGGAAAGGGTTGGCGGTAGGCGGGGTGGGTTAACGACGGTAGGGGGGTCCAGGGCGAAATCTGTGGGGGCCCAGGCCCCTGTGGCCCCACACAGATACGCCCCTGACTCAGGGTGGGATTATTGCCGGTGGCCGTGTTGTCCCTGAAGAGTGAGTGGTAAGCCCACGTTGTGCTTACCGCTGTTCTGTAAAAGGGCCCCTCTATTTGGGAATAAAAATATAAGACTTCTTTAACCCTGCAATATGTATAGAATTACAAACCAAAAGTCAAGTTTACATATGAGCTTACCTTCATTGCTGAATGAACTGAATGAAACAGTGATGGACAAAGGTAGCCAGCCACTAGCACTATTAAAACAAATGACAATGTAATAAATGATCATGCTATCTCTCAAAGGGATGTATATGTTTAAGAGCAATTTACATTTATATAGAAAAAATATCAGATGATGTCACTAGTGATTAATTGAGTGAGAAATATTTATTGGTTGTGATTTGTGGAAGATGAGTTGGAATAATTATTAATCTTAATTGTAGTTATACAGTGGGGATGTTGTTGGATGCCGGGCTGGTTAGCAATGCGAATGAAAATAAATGTGAAAAGGGTCTGAGGCGTTCAGTGGCTCCTAAATGATCATATTAATGTTTTGCATGTGTAAATCTGAAACACCAGTATCTGTAGAAGAGGGGTAACTATAGCAATTACCTTTTTACCTGCTACGAGAAGTTCCTAGTCATTTAAATTGCCTGTCCAGGGCTAACCGAGCATTGTCAGCGGCGCTTAACTGGCTAAGGTAACCGCGTAAATAGGACTGGCTACATGCAGTCCTATCTTTATGCAGTTCTTCATAGTTGCTTAAGGGGTCCTTTTATAAAGCTGCAGCAAAAGGGGTCAGTTCATTTTTCTTCACCCAATGCGTAATTAAATTCTGGAATTTGTTGCCAGAGAACGTGGTGAAGGCGGTTAGCTTAGCAGAGTTTAAAAAGGGGTTAGACGGTTTCCTAAAGGACAAGTCCATAAACCACTACTAAATGGACTTGGGAAAAATCCACAATTCCAGGAATAACATGTATAGAATGTTTGTACGTTTGGGAAGCTCGCCAGGTGCCCTTGGCCTGGATTGGCCGCTGTCGTGGACAGGATGCTGGTCTCGATGGACCTTTGGTCTTTTCCCAGTGTGGCATTACTTATGTACTTATGTTTTGACGTACACCGAGGCCCCCTTTTACGGCAGGTAAAAGGCAGGGCTTTCTTTTTAAAGAATTGGTCGTGTGGCATTTTTTAAAAAAATTCATCCACCCTCCCCCCAATGTTTATTGTGCACATCTCTAATATTATCCTGAATTTACTCCCCCCACCTCCCCATGACCTGTGTTAATATTCTCAATCCATAACATTTCAGACAGAACTATTCCAATTACATGTAAGAAAATGCTTAGCTATGGTACAACACGAATTTCAGCTCCGGCTGCATGCATCTGTACACCCTTGTCCTCTCAATGTAAAATTTTTCCTTTTGTGTGGATTTGGTATACTGTATTCAACAGTATTGGTATTGTACGCAGAACACATTTATGTATCTGTCAATCAGATAACTGTTTTGCTGTTATGTATTCCACACTGTTCAGTTTCAGACAGCAGATTGACACACATTACAGTGATTGCGGGGGAGAAAGCCTGTACCACTCAACCACCAAGCTGTATCCTTACCATAATCTATCAATGTCTATATACTGAGGCCTGGAATATCTGTCAGTTAGTGCCCCTTTTGAAAAGTATTTCTACGGTTCCTATTTGCATAACATATCAGATTCTGATCTTGTACTAAAACTAAATACTGCTTTAAAAATGTTGTACTTTCTCCATTCAGTCAATTGAATTTTAGGATGACATATCTTTTTGCATTTTTAGTGAATTTTGGTTTTAATAATTCATCACAATTGATTTCCTTGGCTCTTTGTTTAGCTGTATTTATATCCCTTTGGGCATAACCTCTTGCTTTAAATCTGCCACTCAATTCAATGGCCTTTTCTTCAAAAGTACTCAGATTTTTACAGTTCTTTTAAGGAACTGACCTACTGGGATGTCTTTGATTAAATTTGCAGAAAGACTACACATGGCATGCAGTAGTAATAAACAGATATCTGTTACTTTCCTTGGATGATGTAAGGGCAGATCTCATAGTCATTTCTAGAGGTAAGAGAGGGTCTCACTCAAAGAAATGGGCTGTTTGAAAACTGCCTACCCTCAAGGTGGTTAAAAACTGCATATGCATAACTTTATCTGCATTGTCTGAAGGTTTTTCCAAGAGTGGTTTTATATCAGGAAAGGAGAGAATACATGTAGCTGACATTTTCAAACAGTAGCGTAGTCAGACCTCATTTTTGGGTGGGCCTGGGGGTGGACTGGGTGGGCATGACCCACATATTTTGTCTCTGTCCATCCCCCCCCCCCCCTGTAAAGATAAATACCTGGGCTGGTGGGGATCTCTGGGCCCTGCCAGCTGAAGAATCTTCTGTGGGCCCCAAGGCTTGAGAAGTCTCATCCCTGCGCCAGTCACCAGCGTGGCAGGAAGCAGCGCTCAGCAGTGTTGCCTGCGTTCCTGCCTTTTAAAATAATTTGTCTCCCCAGGCTCTGCTGCATTTACTTCTTCGCCTGTCACAAAGTGCTGCCGTTCGCACAGGCAGCTCCGCTCCCCTTTGCCGCGTCCATCCAGCCCTCTCTGATCCACTTCCTGTAGTGGATACGTAGGGCCAGATGGACGCAGCAAAGGGGAGGGGAGCGGAGCTGCCTGTGTGAACGGCAGCGCTTTGTGACGGGTGAAGAAGTAAATGCAGCGTAACCTGGGGAGACGAATTATTTTAAAAGGCAGGCAGGCAGGCAACGCTGCTGAACGCTGCTTCCCGGACCCGGCGGAGCCGCAGGAGAAAAGGCAGCGACAGCAGCAGGATGTTGGATGGGCAGGCCTGGAGGGAAAGTGGCTGGGCCTGGGCCCGTCCAGGCCCGCCCGTGACTATGCCCCTGTTTTCAAATCTATATGTGTTATATGGGAGTGTTCAATTTCAATATGACCTCTGAATAATTTGGTAATGGATAATCTTAGCCATTCAGAATTTTCTGAATTGTATTCCACAAGGTCCATTAGAACATTGTAGAAAATGTCTGCACCTCACAAGAGCCACCTGAAGTATCACATGACATTGATACAGGTGCTCTAACCATTGATACAGGTGATCCAGTATCAATGTTTGTACATAATTATGGTCTATCCAAAATCTATAAGTGGAGGAGAATTTTTGATATGATGTCTAAGTCCGGCTTTGGACGTTTTGCACAAAATGTCCAAAATCCAAATAAGAAAGAAGGCCATTTTCGAAAAAGAACATTTTTTTTTTCAAAAATACTATTTCAAACAAGGTTTTGTGCTTTGGACATTTTGTTTTTTGGTTCATTTTCGGAAAAAAAAAAAATAAAAATAAAACCAAATAAGTGTGAAACAGAGAAAATCAAGCCATTGGGATGTAGGAGGAACCACCATTTTTAGTAGACTGATCCCCCAGACATCCTTGGAGAGCAATGGGGCACCCTGGGGGGCACTTCTGTGCGCTTCATAAAAATGCTCCTAGATAAACACCTCACATTTGCAGTCTTAACCTGTCCCCTGAGCCCTCCAAAACCCACCCAAACCTACTCCCCCCTCCCACCACTGTACACCACTACAATAGCCCTTATGGGTGAAAGGTGCACCTATATGTTGGTACAGTAGGGTTTTGGTGACTTTGGGAGGGGTAACAGTTTCCACCACAAGTGTGACAGGTAGAGGGAGATAGGGACTTGAGTCCCCCACTTCATGCTGCTCTAATAGACCTTGCTGTAACATCTGAGGCTGTCATAGGGGCTGATAAATCATATCTTTATTCACATTTTGGGGGGGTGGTAGGGGGTCAGTGACCACTGGGGGTTATTGGGGGGTCATCCCTGATTCCCTTCAGTAGTCATCTAGTCATTTAGGGCACTTTTTGTGCCTTATTCATTATAAAAACAGATCTAGCTCAAAACATCTTAATTTTAGTTTTATTTTGTTCCATTATGGATAAAAAAACATCTAAATCTTAGGAACACCCAAATACCACCTTTAACATGCCCTTGACATGCCCCCTTGAGATTTAGATGCATTGCAGATGAACAGCATAGAAAAACGTCTGAAAAATAGGTTTCAAAAATACTGATTTATCCCAGTTTCAGACATTTTTCTCTTTCGAAAATGAGCCCTGTGGAGGGGCATAATCGAAAAGGGCGCACAAGTTTTCCTGAGGACGTCCTCGAAGGACATCCAGGCGAAGGGGCGTGAAAACCCATATTATTGAAACAAAATGGGCATCCATCTTTCGTTTTGATAATATGGTTGGGGATGCCCAAATTGCGAAATTTAGGTCGACCTTAGAGACGGTCGTCCCTGATTTTTGGCTATAATGGAAACTGAGGACGCCCATCTCAGAAACGACCAAATCCAAGCCATTTGGTCATGGGAGGAGCCAGCATTGTAGTGCACTGGTCCCCCTGACATGCCAGGACAAGTGTAACAGGTAGTGGTGGGATGGGCATGGGTCCGCCTGCCTGAAGTGCACTGCACCCCCTAAAACTGCTCCAGGGACCTGCATACTGCTGTGAAGGACCTGGGTATAACATTTGAGGCTGGCATAGAGGTTGGCAAAAAATATTTGAAAAGTTTTTTTTTAGGGTAGGAGAGGTTTGGTGACCACTGGGGGAGTAAGGAGAGGTCATCCCCGATTCCCTCCGGTGGTCATCTGGTCAGTTCGGGCACTTTTTTGAGGCTTGGTCGAAAAGAAAAATGGACCAAGTAAAGTCGCCCAAGTGCTCGTCGGTGACACCCTTCCTTTTTCCATTATCGGTCGAGGACACCCAAGTCCCGCCTTCGCTACACTTTCCGACACGCCCCCGGGAACTTTGGTCGTCCTTGCGACGGAAAGCAGTTGAGGACGCCCAAAATCGGCTTTCAATTATGCCAATTTGGGCAACCCTGGGAGAAGGACGCCTATCTCCCGATTGTGTTGAAAGATGGGCGCCCTACTCTTTCGAAAATAAGCCTGATAGTCTATCTTTGGGGCAAATTCATAGCATGCAGGGCCTGTCTCTTATTTGGAAAGCTCATTGCAGGGCAGCACATTAATTGTAGAACTGGACTCCTTACCTATACTTTTCTCCTCACTAGAAATTTGGACAGCTCTAGTGAGTAGCATCTTTGGGATTTATGTCCCACTGGCACATAGTATCCTCATTTTGCAATGGCTCATCTGATCTCAATAGATCTGTGTATGCTCAAACAGATTTTAAAAAAGGCAGTAGAGGAAAGGGAGTGATTTTCAGAATTGTGTTCCAATTATACGCATATCTATCTTCTCTCAAATTTAGGGGCCTTTTTACTAAGGGTTGGTGCGTGACAATAGGCTTGCTGTGCACCAATCCAGAAATACAGCCGGGCTACTTCAGCAGCCCGGCAGTAATTCTGCCCCCCAGCGTGCATCACTTCTGGCACTATATAAATTTATTTTCATATTTTTACTGCCGGGATAGTGCAGGAGCCCTTACTGCCACCTCAATGGATAGCGGTAAGGGCTCTCTCCTGAAATGGTCACACAGCAAATGCAAACTTACTGCACAGCCATTTCTTTGTCTGCCTTTTTTACCCTTTGCGGTAACAGAGGCCTCGGCATGCAACAAACACATGTGCTGCTGCTAGCACAGGACCCCTTTGACCACAGCTTGGTAAAAGGGTCCCTTAGAGCTCTTCATTTTTGGTCCTTTGGAGAACAAACCAATCCAAGACTTCTACAATGCCTCAACATTAGAAGAGTGTGACTGAATCAATGGCAAAAATATGGTCCATGTGACTGCTCCTGGAATCCTTGGGTATACTCCAGAACCAGATGTGCCTTCAAGTCAGATTTGAATCCTGGCAGCCATATCTTGCGGTTTTCTTGCCATGATACAGGAGTGGTTTGCCATTGCCTGCTCCTGAGTCATAGAGGATTAATCCCCCCCCCCCCCCTAATTCTATAAAAGTCACCAAAAATTGTATGCACAATTTAATTGAGGGGCCCTTTTACTAAGCGTAGTAAGCATCTATGTGTACCCAACGCACGCCAAAATGGAGTTACCAACCGGCTACTGTGTGGCTATTGTGGTAATTTCATTTTTGGCATACATCTGATACACGTGGCCAAAAATTCAATTTTTATTTTCGTAGCATTTGATGAGTGTAGGTCATTACTGTCCGGTTACCGCATGAGACTTTACCGCTAGGTCAATGGATAGTGGTAAGGTCGCAGACCCAAAATGGATGCATGGCAATTTTGATTTTGCTGCACATCCATTTTCAGCAAAAATGTTAAAAGGCCTTTATTACAGGCGCTTTGAAAAATGGATCGGCGCGCATCCAAAACTCATGCCTACACTGCCGCAAGCCATTTTTCAGGACACCTTAGTAAAAGGACCCCTGAATGAGCTACTCAGCACTAATAATTGACTTTTTAATAAACGATTATTGACACTAATTAGATTTAATTAGAACTTACATGCAGAAATTTAGGTGCAGGATCCGCCTAAATTTAATGGCTTGCCCAAGGCCACAATGAATTGCTGTGGGATTTGAACTTGGGCCTTCTGGTTTCTAGCCCACTGCACTAACCATTAGGCTACTCCTCTGTGCCTTGGGTATATGCACAACATTAATCAACAGAAGAGGAATATCTATTTCCCATGCCTTCAGCAACTGTGCTACCTTCTTTCATAGCATTTCAGGTCATTTCCAACATTTTTAGACACTCATAATGCATAGTAACATAGTAACAAAATAAATGACGACAGATCAAGACCTGTATGGTCATCCAGTCTGCCCAACAAGATAAACTCATTTACATGGTATGTGATACTTTATATGCATACCCGAGTTTGATTTTCCCTTGCCTTTCTCAGAGCACAGACCGTAAAAGTCTGCCCAGCACTGTTCTTGAACTTTCCATATCTATTCAGTTACGATCAGGGCATAGACCTTAGAAGTCTGCCCAGCACCGGTTTTGCTTCCCAATTACTGGCATTGCCACCCAATCTCTGCTAAGATTTCATAGATCCATTCCTTCTAAACAGGATTCCTTTGTGTTTATCCCATGCATGTTTGAATTTCATTACCGTTTTCATCTCTACCACCTCCCGTGGGAGGGCATTACATGTATCTACCACCCTTTTTGTGAAAAAATACTTCCTGACATTACTCCTGAGTCTGCCCCCCTTCAACTTCAATTCATGTCCTCTAGTTTACCACCTTCCTGTCTCCAGAAATAGTTTATTTGTGGATTAATACCTTTCAAATATTTGAACGTCTATATCATGTCACCCCTGCTCCTCCTTTCCTCCAAGGTATACATGTTCAGGTCGGCAAGTCTCTCCTTGTATGGTTTGCAATGCAAATCCCATAGCATTTTTGTAGCATTTCTTTGCACCGCTTCCAGTCTTTTTACATTTTTCACAAGATACAACCTCCAAAACTGAACACAATACTCCAAGTGGGGCCTCACCAACGCTTTGTAGAGGGGCATCAACAACTCCTTTCTTCTGCTGGTTATACCCCTCTCTATGCAGCCTAGCATCCTTCTGGCCATGGCTGTCGCCTTGTCACATTGTTTCTTCTCCTTCATATCTTCCGACACCAACACCCTAAGGTCTCTCTCCTGAGTCGAGCTACTATCTCTCCCCTCCTATTCGGTATCTCTCTCTTTCGGAGATCATCATAGATAGGATGATCATCATAGATCGGATGATCATCAGAGAACATCATATTCATATATCTTCTCTTTTCGAGCAGTTTTTGCTCACTTATATTTTCTTCAGGCCAATAAGGTTTGGAAAAATATTTTATTTTGTGATCTTCATTGGTACCGATCATCATTTACTTGTGATTTTTTTTGACTAACATGGCTGACATGTAAATGAATGTTACATTTTTATTAGTTGTTTCTGTATAAACTAAGATATATTTTATAGACATATTATAATTATGATTTTAGTACAGCCTGTACTTGTTTTCATTTCTTATTGTTTTTATAATGAGGTTGCAATGTTGCTTTTAATGTGTTGCATATATTTTTAGCATTGTTATTTCTTATTTACTGTGATTTTTGATGAAGCAAGAATGCAAAACATGGCCCATGTTGAGCCCTTGTAAGAACTCTGGTCAGCACTATTTAAAAAAATAATAATAACTTTTACATTTAAAAAAGAACATTGGTTTCCCAACTACATTTTCCATTACTTTAACATTTGGGTTATCTCTAGTATTTGTTTTTCTTGGGAAAACTACGCAAACACATTTGACAAGTGTAAATGTGTGTAGGCAGTTTCCTAGGGTAGTTTTGAAAATAAATTAACTGAGTACTTTCACTTTCATGTTGAGCATAAAGCCAGGTGTAAAATAATACTACTCGTGATGTGGAAGGGTAGGTTATCTGAGATACATTCATGTGAATTGTCTGTGATGGGTCCTTTGTTGTTGAACAAGTTGCTGAGGGGCCATTATACAAAAGCACGCCAAAAAGTGGCCTGTGGTAGTATGAGTGTGTATATTGGATGCGCGCCTGGATCATTTTCTCCACCACCTCTGGAAAAAAGGGGGGGTTGGGGTTTTGGAAGTGGATGGACGGCCAAATGAAAACCAGTGTGTGTCTATACAGCCTGAGCCCTTAACACTACCTATTGACTTAGCGATAAAGACTCACACATTACCTGCCTGCTAACCGTCCAGCGTGCATCAACTGTTGATTGCCGTCGGGAATACCCCCACAGTAGAAAATAGAACATGATTTTCTACCATGGGTTTTCAGCGTGCGCCAAACTCAGAATTACCACCAGGCTCACGTGCTAACTGGGCAGTAATGCTAATTTGACTCACGCTGCACGTGCCTTTGTAAAAGGGCCCCTGACGGACATTATGGGCCACTCAGGTTATCTAAACTTTTGGTGAATATTAGCAACACAATTGTTTCAGTTAGCATTTAAGGGTTAGGAGATGATTATTTGTGAGTTTCTGAAACCAGTAGAAGTTGATAGGTTATATGATGAGTTGTATGGTGGTTTATATGGGTATCTTACAGGCTTTTATGTGTTGAATAACTTGTGTTCTTAATTTTATTTATGTATGTTTTATTGGGAAGAATGAATTTCCTGAATAAGTTAAGAGCAAGATTCAATAAATAACATTCAAATTTAAGTAACACAAAGAAAAAAACCCTTGCAAACAGTAGAAGTGCACAAATACAGCAAAGGTACCCAAAGGTTGACAGACAACATGGTAACGTCCAATTCTTTATTGCATCCAACAACTCAAGTCCAATTCTTAATTGCAGAATGCTGTAGTTCCACCTCAGGTATGCACCATTTCTGGCATTGGTGGATTAAAAAAAATATACCACAGGGGTAGTGAGGGAGACCTTACCGCCACTTCAATAGGTGGTGATAAGTGCTTCCCCTCCGCATGGCCATGCGGTAAGTGTAAGCTTACCACAAGGTCATGCGTTTTCTTTTGGGGGGGGGAGGGTGGGCTTTTACTTGCTGCAGTATGAGGCATGAGGGACTTACGTCAACTGAACTTGGTATAAATCCTGGTGAGCAAGTTGAGTCTGTGCCTAAATATTTTAATTTACCCTGACCTGCCTATGTCCTTTCCATGACCAGCACTCAACGTTATAAATCCAAATTAGTTCCAATTAACTCCAACTAATGTCAATAATTGGCTGTTAGCACCCAATTGACTAATGAGTTTATCTGCACATCTGGACTCTGTGCCCAAATTTGGGTGCCCAACTTTGGGCTATTTATAAAGAATCTGGGCGTAAGTGTACCTCTGTAAATCAGAAGTAGTGTTTTATGCACTGAAAAGGTCTTTTATAAAGTTTCCCCCCTGCTGTGTATAAACCTATGCATAAACAACCCGAATATACATAAATTGACCCAGATTGAGTGGAGACATTCTTAATGGCGTTTTGACGAGGACTTAGCATTTACATATATACTTTATCTGGGGAAATTTTGCATTGCAAAGAGCAGATGCAAATATATATGTACAAATTCCTTGGGGTAATTTTCAAAACAGAAGTAACTGCACATTTTCATTTTAAAAATTGCTAGTGGCTCACACAGGGGAAAATATGTGCATGCTATTTATGCATCCATACATTTATTTAACTATCCCCTAAAGCTTTACTTCTGGTTAGTGAAAGAAAGTCTTTGGACGATTCTGAACATAGTTATAGCAAAAGGGACAATTCAGTCACCGTTCTGTCACTATGGTTTCATTAAGCGAGGAAAGCTCATCAGTGTTCATTAAGCAACCCTCTGGATGGCCTCATTTATCTGCAGTTACAGTAGGTAAGCAAGTCTCCCAAAAATATTTCTTAATCAGATCACATTTTATTTTAAAATAAATAAACATTAACTTACTAGATAAATTAAACGCATTAATCATTAAACAGATCTGATGGTTATCTTCAGAGGGAACTTCTAGATTGCTTTCTGTGAGGCATTAGGGAAATTAAACTGCAGGGTTTAAATTAAGTTTCAAATATTTAGGGCTGAAGATACAATCAATATACCTGTTAATAGGGAGCATTTTCTGACTGTAACAACAGCACATATGGAACTTTGGAGACTACTGAATAATTTGCCGTCAGTTTTCAACCCTTTGTCTTCCCAAGGTGAATTTATTATATTGTTCACTGGGAACATTTTCATCCTGAGACAACGTTGGGCTTTCAATTAAATACAATTTTTTTCCATCCTGGTGCATTCATCAAAGATACCAGGTATTTGGCAAATATGACTTGAGATTTGCTAGTGTAACAAAATGTTTCCTGTAAAGAATTAATGCCTACAATATTTATTTCCAAAACTGCAAAAAAAGGGGGAGGGGGAGGAGCACTTAAACATAGTAGGATTCTGATTTTTAGGTCATTGATTTTCTCCTTTTCCTGTTTCAAGCCCATTCTTCATTGACTGCAGCTTGATTTCCATCAGGGTTTAGGTGCATTTCACTTGAGCAATAGTGCATATTAGGGAGGGTCTGCCAATCAGTCTGTATGTCCATCTAGTCACTTGGATGGTTTGTCCCTTTACAAACAAACCTTTCATATCAAAGAAGATAAGGAGGAGAGCACTGGATCAAGAAGCAGCAGAAGGGTGAAGAAATTGAGCTGGACCACTTGAAGGAAACAGCGATGTAGTTTGGTTGTACTAATGTTGATCCACCAGCAGAAGAAGCAGCTACCATGATTGCATAAAGCAGTAAACTGGTGGGGATATAAACCTTTCCAGCAGTCAAAGAGACAGCTCCTGTAGTGATAGAAAGGAGATAGGACAAAGGTGACAATAGAAAACTTGCCAAAGGTAGGGGAAAGGTGTGAGTGCAAAGGGGAGGAGGAGGAAATGCAAGGTGGAACACAATTTAATACAGAGTCAGGGGAGAGAGAGAGATATAGAAATGCTAAATAGTAGTAGTAGTAGTAGTAGTAAAAAGCGGTGAGTCAGCAAGAAAAAAGTTTTAGGAAGGGAAAGGAATTCCAGAGACATCCCAAGCTGACTATTCAAATGAGAAAGACTACATCATCCCCATATGCCCACCCACTCATGCACATGCACCTTTTCTATTTTTCCACACAAATGTAACTTATATAACCAACAAAGACACATACACCCTGCATCTATGCAATTAAATCACACATGTAACTGCACCCCACCCACTAACATAACCTCTACCCATTCATACCCCTTTCCTCACCATTGCCATACAATCCCACACTCACATATTGACATCCCATCTGCCCACTCCGTGAAATGCACCTATTTGTAATGCTTCAAGCATGAACTTTACAGCATGTTTGTGATTGTTGCTTTTCAAGTAAAGTAATTGGATTTGACCTGTGAAATCTCATTTTAAAATCTGTTTTGATAACATCAACTAGAATTTGATTTATAGGATTCTGCCCCAACTATAAGGTCTCATATTTCTACTTGGGTGAAAGCGTCTTTCTGGAGGTTGAAGATGATTAGACAATTGTGCTCTGACCTTTCTTAACCCAATCTATGATTCAATCAATTACTGTAAAGTAGTTACTATGAATTGATGAAACAGAGTTTATGATGCATGAGTTCATAAAAAAACACAGCTGCTTACTTGATTGACAGCTTATAAAAAGATTGATCACATTTCTCCAATGCTGAAATCTTTACATTGGTCATCAACTAGATATACAGTGAGGTTTAAATTGCTGCTACGTACTTATATTCAAGGTGATTCATGGAAGAAGGAAGTGGTTTGGTAGTATATACCATAAAAAGGAGTGGAGGAGTATGCTGAAAGCCTGCCCGTTTGCTCCATTGACCCCTGTGACATAATCAAGTGACACCTAGAAAATTTAAAATCAGCTTGCACTATGGAATGTGGTCACAGGTATATGGCCACTGGTACAAGCCCAAAAGGGTGTGTCCAAAGGATAATGAGCCTTTGGAACCCCTACAGAGCAACTGGGGCTGTTACTGCTTTCCTTGATCTGAAAGTTGCTGAAGTTAGTAAGTCTTGATTTTGTATCAGCCGGGCCTGCATAAGCTCTGGTGCCCAGCCTGCCCACATGTATCCCCTAATATTTAGTATTGGTGGCTGAACATAGACTGCACTGAATATTGGGGGCTAATTTAGCCGGTGAAGGTTAGCGTTTTAAAAAAATGCTGATCGTCGCCAGCTGAATATGGGGGAGGGTAGGTTTACAGAATAGTGCCTAAGTGCAGTTACACACCTACCTACAAATTAGTGCCAATTAATTCCATATAAGGGCTATTATTTGTTCTTAAGGAGTGGAGAAGTGGCATAGTGGTTAGAGTAGTGGACTTTGGTCCTGGGGAACTGGGTTCAATTCCCAGTACAGGCACAGGCAGCTCCTTGTGACTCTGGGCAAGTCACTTAACCCTCCATTACCCCAGGTACAAATAAGTACCTAAGCCACATTGAGCCTGCCATGGGTGGGAAAGCGCGGGGTACAAATAAAAAAAAATGGCTCCTAATTTAACAATTAATTTATGTGTGCAACTGGCACTATTCTATTACTTACGTGCCCAAGTTCGTGCCTGCAGGTGCCCTAGCCTCCTTAGTCTTTCTTCATAGGGAGGTCATCCCATCCCCGCTATCATTTTAGTCGCCCTTCGCTGCACCTTTTCCAATTCTACTATATCTTTCTTGAGATGCGGCGACTAGAATTGAACACAATACTCAAGGTGCGGTCGCACCATGGAGCGATACAACGGCATTATAGCATCCTCATACCTTTAGTAAGATTGTCAGTGTTGCCCATAATGGTTCTCTAAAAGTAAGATGAATAGCTTTGGAACAGCAGGCCACAGGCATTTTTAGAGACCCACATAGTACCTAATTAAATTTAGAGACAATGTACCAATAATTTACAAAAATATCTTTAGAAATGTTTAAAATGCATTATTAAAAAACCCTCCTAAATGCTAAAAACTCATAATATAAATATAATTAAATATGAAAAAAAATTGTTTTGGGATCATCAGAAGAGAGAAAACCATTGCCACTCTATTAAAGTCAATAAGTGAATTTCTCAATTTCAATCATCACCCAATTTTACATTATTTAATTTTATCTTTATTCAAATTTATATTTTAAATCAGAGAATACACTTTGAACAGAAAAAATGGAAATGGCAATTAGGAAACAATATTACATGAAAATAATTTAGAATTAATACACACTCCACTCCACAAAGAGGAGGGAAACTAAGAACAGGAAAACCATAGGAATCTGGACCTGAAATTCCAGAGTAAAGAGAACCCTGTTACTTAATACTAATAAGGACCTATTCATGGCGCCATTCTTGGTATATCCAAAACTCCATTAGACTGAAGAAAAATTTGCTGCTGCGATGGTTCATAATATACATAACTAATATTCTGATAAGAAATAAAACATTTACACAGTTGAAAAGAAGCTTCCATATCCAGCACAGCCAAGCACTTAGCCAGAAATTTTTCTTCCTTTTGCTATGTCCACTTGGAAACATCAGGAAATACAGACACTTTATCACCATGAAATACAGAATTCCCTAACCTTTAATAAAGCCTTAATATAGCATCCTTGTCCTGCAAAAAGACAAAGGAGACCAACAAGGTAGATCTTCCTTTAATCTCTAACTGTGAAAATTCCAATAAAGCTGAAGCATTTAAATTCCCTTCTTCTTCTACCGAAGTTGGTTGTATATAATATATTTTTTGCAGAGTAGTCTCAGGATATTTTAGAACAGATGTCAAAAAAGTCTGAAATAAGTGTTTAGGTGATATCAATCGACAAACTTAAAAGTTAATTTAAATATCTATTCGTTCTCAAGATTCTCAATTTTTCTCAACGTCATATTTTTTTTTATCTCCCAGCTGCTATGTCATTAATGACTTAGGGCCTGTTTACAAAGGAGTGCTAGTGTTTTTAGTGCACGCTAATTGTGTAGATGCCCATAGGAATATTATGGGCATCTACATGATTTGCACACACTAATTTTTAGCACACACTAAAAACGCTAGCGCACCCTTGTAAACAGCCCTTAGTCTCTGGTATAGATTTTTCAAAGGAATCAAGTTTACTGGACTACTGTTGAGTAACATCTTCCATTAACATCTTCAACCTGGAGAAAGAATCCAATGTCAAAGAAACAAGCATCGAGCATACCGTGTGGAGACACTCAAGTGCACCCCAAATGGCTTCCATATCAACCACAATAGGCTTAACCAGTGGCTTGAGGGGGATTGAAACAACCAACCTGGGAACAATCCTATCACCTGCCAATAATGCTGAATTCTCATAATTCCTCAACTCACCACCATGGGCTGCCAAACCTCTGATGAATAGGGTGTCAATTGACAGTCCCCCACTCCCTGCAGCTCGAAGATCTTCCAAGGTAGTTGGAGAAGTCAAAACAGTCAACCTAGATAGAATCCTGATTTCTTCCTGCAGCTGAGCCACCCGATTCCACGAAGCACCCAGAGGGGGAGGAATGGAAGGCCCAGTGGGGCTCAATGAAACCTCATTGTCTAACTTGGGCTCCTTCCTAAGCCCAGTAGCAGAATTGCCCATCATAGCAGGTACTGTTTGTGTGTGCAATTTTTGGTGACTTTTATTGAATTTGGGGACTTGCCCCCTAATTCTATAAAAGTTGCCAAAAGTTGCATGTGCAATTTGGGCATGCGTCCAATTTGTGCACGTAATTTAATTGAATAACAAGCTCATTAGTACCAATAATTAGAATGTTAACAAGTAATTGTTGGAACTAATTAGATTTAATTGGCATTTAGAAATGTAAATTTAGGCACAGGATCTGCTTCTAACATTTACATGTGATATAAAAAAAGGAGACACAGAAATGGGAGGGTCATGGGCTTAACGGGGATATTCCTAAAATTAACACACATTGTTATAGAATAACTGGATGCAGGTGCGTACATTTGCACCACAATGCCTAACGTTAGGTGTGATGCCTGGGCATAAGCGCTATTCTATAAAAACTGCACCTAACTTTAAACTGGAATTATTTTTCCTGGCTGAGATCATCAGGTTGCTTCTTAGATGCTGAGAAATCAAAGGTAAATATACTCCTTCCTCCCAAAGCCTTTTCATCATGATCCCCCCAGCACCCCATCATAACCCACTCCTGAAGCTCCTGTAAGAACCACCTCTCACTGAGGAGCACCCTCTGTCCCACAAACACAACCACCCTCCCATAACCCCTCCTCCTGCCTATCTGATGAACCCAGGGTCTGACGGGGCAGGAGCAACTAGGGATTGCTCCAGCCCCATAACCCTTAGACACTAGGGATATCATCAGGTAAACTGGGGGGAATGTTGTGCAATAAGAGAGTGAGAGTGTTTGTGGGACAGTGGGTTGCTTGGGTAATACAACATAATATGAACTTTGGAAGGGAGTTATGATGAGAGGGCTTGAGGAATGGGATCATGGTGGTTAGCTTTGGGAGAAAGGTTATAATGAGAGGGGAATTGGGAGAGGGTCTTGGTGGGGAGGGGGCTTCAGGATGAAGTGGAAGATTTGCCTTTGGTTGCTTGGCCCTGTAAGCATTTATAGATGAATAACTCTTCTGGACAAAGCTACCCAATGAGTAATTCCCAGGTTCCGTTTACAGGAGTCTGGCTAAACCAACTTCCTAGCTCTGTCCAGGGGTTATATATATTATAAAGGAACCTGGCTGTTCTGGGCCTACACCAGAACTTTTCTTCTGTTAGAGAGAACTGGAATAAAAGTAAAGTCACAGCTGTGAAATATATTAATTTATTATATAGGTAAGAAAATAGAATATTACACCCTACACTACAGTTCAGCTGTACAAATGTAGCTCCCTTATGCTGATAAGCAACTGTAGAATGTATTGTCTAACTAAAACACTGATATCACTGGTTACTAGGTTATTACACAATCCTGATTAGTAATACTGACTAGGTCATGAAGTAATACAGTTAGCAGCACATCTTCCTGATCACAAAGTTCTGACTAACCCGCCTTTGCTGAGTTAAGAACCCACTAGCTAATCCCCGACTATAGGAAATAAATCCCTGTAATTCTCACCGAACTGACTCTAGGTGGTCTCTCAGATGAAGTGGACACAGGTTTTTCCCTTTAGACTCCAGCTGTTTTCCACAGCGAGTCCCCGTCTTAGGAAACAGCACAGGCTCTCTGCAGCATGCAGGATTACAGTCTCTCTGGTCGGTAGAGCTGAACCAACAGGTACTTTCTTCAGATGGTCAGTTCACAAGGTTGTGGACCACTTCAGGTCTCGCTGGTCTTCTTGCCAGCTACCCTTCTTCCAGTTGAACCAGACAAATTCTCCCTTTCTTCTTTTCTTTCTTCTTCTGTGTGTCTTCTGACCCCCTCTTTCTGGTTCCCGCTCTCTGGCCCCTCATTCCCAGGTGACCAGACAGCAACCAATCAGGATCTTGTCCAGCTCCTTCCCTGAGCAAGAAAAAACCTTTTTGATCTTCCAGTTGTTACATTGTGGTATGCATTCCTGTCTCTCATGAGACTCGCTGGCACCATGGCCTTACCCCCTGTAGCTCATCAGGGAGGTGCAAGGGTCAGGTAGCCCACTGCATATCCTTGAGTTTTTCCAGACCTGCCAGTTATTTACCACAAGCAGAGCTCTGCCACAAACAGAAAGTTGAATCTGCTTGGTCACTGAAGTGCAGGGTCTTAGTTCACAGACTCCATCTTGACATAGTTGTATACACAGGCTGAGACCAGCAGAGTGAGGCTCACAGGGAAATAGCCCTACAGCCCCTTTTATAATGCAGTCAAGGATCACTGGGCAGTATGAATAGTTCAGCTTGCAAGGCTCATCGCAAGTTGTGCTATTCATGTACTGTGGGAGTGACTAACCTGCAATTCATGAATACTGCAGGCACTGTTCCCTCTAAGATGAGCATGAGTCCTCCACCTACAGTCCTGACAGTGGGATAGGACCGGGGAGCACATCTACATTTAGGCATGGCCATTTATGCCACTGAAAACTAGGTGCAAATACCCACACCTACATATAGGCGTATTCCCCCTGAATTCTATAATCACATGTAAATTTAAGGAACACCCCAACACACCTATACTCCTTCCATGGCCACACCCCCTTTTCAGCTATGCTAGTTAGAATTTATGCATGCCTCTTTTTACAGTACACCTAAAAAGATGCAGACTCAAATTCCAATTATTGCCAATTAGTGCTGATAATTGGTTATCAATTATCATCACTGATTGGCTCGCTACTCAATTAAGATGTGCATGTAAATTGAGCACATGCTGAATTTAACATGCACAACTCACCATGCCTTATAAAGTTTGCACCCTGGTCCACAAAAAGCGTTCACGGGGAAGCCCCGGCCTATATGTCAGACCTTATAGACCTGCCTACTAGGAACGCAAAAAGATCAGCATGCTCATTCCTCAATCTCCACTACCCAAACTGTAAAGGGATAAAATATAAATCTACATACGCAACCAGTTTATCCTACATCTGCACACAACTATGGAACGCACTACCGAAGGCCATAAAAACAACGCAAGACCTAACTATCTTCCGAAGGTTACCGAAAACTGAACTGTTCAAGAAGGCATACCAATAACATCCACCCTCAATACTAAAGATAAGATTGCACATGAACTAGAAAACCGAACTCTTTATCACTTGAATGCATAACCTCTTTGTTAATAATGATCAAGCACTACCACTTTAATCCTTATGTCGATTATGATCTCTCTATAGTCGATGACCTAATGTATGTTACAATCCAATCTATCACTCAGGAACCAATATGCAATACCGTAACGTATTCTTCTTTACCGTGTATGTATGCACCTTAATGCAATGCCTTTTGTAATTCTGTTACCCGAAAATGGCAACCTCCATTACGGCAAATGTAAGCCACATTAAGCCTGCAAATCGGTGGGAAAATGTGGGATACAAATGCTACAAATAAATAAATAAATATAGAATCTGGGGGCATGAGTGTATCTTCTATTGTTTGAAATCTAGTTTACGAGAAGCACTGAATAATAATGCCATTGTGTATAATATACCGTGTATTATATAGTCAAATTTCACAGGTCAATTAACATAAGAAACACCTTTGTTGTTTTAGAGCATGTGATCTTAAGTAATTTGTTCTATGCACCTAGCAGATGTTCTTTGGTGATAATACACAGTCCATATATATATATTCATTACTATTAAGTACTAGGAAAGATGGAATAAGTTATAAAATACAGTACATTAGTTAAAGCCATTAAAGAATGTCTGTTACTAGAGTGAAGGTACATATGATTATTTTTTTCTGCCATACATAGTGCTCAAATATAAGAGTTATGTTGTACATAGATAATTGTCCTTCAGTGATAAATTCTTTTCTTACTACAGCATAGGGAGAACACTTTAATTTACAGTCTTGATAGCAAAGGACAAAATGATAAACTATTGGTTTATCATTATGTTTTATCCTTTAAAATAGGGAACTGAACAATTGAGCATTACTTATTTAGGAAGTCTACTGAAACATGGGCTTCACATTCCGCTCTGTTACTATGCTGGGGCCAACATAAGAAATGGCACTAAATTTAGGGGCCCTTTTAACAAACTGTGGTAAAAAGTGTCCTTAGCATGGCCTTACACTGGTCATTCCTGCCTTGTAAGGCCATTTTTACTGCATGGGTAAAATGGCCGTGTCTTTTATGTTTTTAATTAATGGACACATGCTAATTTTCCTATTAGTGTATGGCCGTTAGCTGGCGAGCCCCTACCTCCACCTCATTTGTAGGCAATAAGGCCTCATGCACTGATTGGTTAGTACATTACAATGCAGTTATGCTTACAAATTAGTGCAGAATATGTCTACTCTCTGCCCCCAGACCCACTCCAATACTAAAAAATATCTATTTTTTTAGCATATGGGAAGTGCGCGCCAATCACTAAAGTACTGCAGAATGCACCAACACGCCCCATGGTAAGGCTTTTATTTAGCTGTGGTAAATATGTGTTAGTGCTTACCACAGCTTAGTAAAAGGACCCCTTAGTGTGGGTTAAAATGTAGTAACAGATATTATCTTTGGCTTCTCTTGTTGCTGGATCTTCATTATCTACCATTTTATCTACAATTTTGTTGGCGATTGAATGATTTGGGTGTTCATTATAGAATTTCACTCACTTTGGAAGCTAAAGAGATTAAGGTTATTTTTCTCTAAATCTGTCTTTCGTACTTTCCTTCAATCCCTTCCCCTCATCAAATTCGACTATTGCAGTTCCATCTATGCTGGACTTAAAGGTGGTCTTCTCAAAAAATTACAAACAGCTCAAAATACTGCTGCTTGTCTTATATGTAGATCTCCTCGCTTTACCAAAGCCACTCCTCTTTTATATGAGCTACATCGGTTACCAATAAGAGATAGAATATCTTTCAAATTATGCATTTTCATTCACTAAATCCTGTTTGGTCAAGCCCCATTACATATGAATAATCTCATTGAATTACCCCATCTTAATGCTGTTTCATCATCTAGAGAATATCTTGTCTTATATTTCCCTATCTGTAAGAATGTGATATATAAAACAATTCACTCTGCTAATTTCTCCTATCAAGGCACTAAAATATGAAATTCTCTTCCTAAATCAATCAAGTTTACAGATGATTACCTAACCTTTATAAGTGCACATTTTTCAGTCTGGCCTTTCCGAATACAAAGAACTCTATTTGAACGTCTGTATCAAGTCACCCCAGTTTACTAAGTGGCACTATAAACATGTGCTAGAAATTAGGAATATATGGGTGTCTCTAATGTTAGCTTGTGCTAAAAATGCTAATGCATCTTAGTAAATAGTGCCCTGAGATTGCTACATCACATCTATAACTAAACATCAACCAATTCTATGGAACTGGCCCTGACTTTGCTATCCAAGGCAAATTAATTGTGACAATGAATTTAGGAAGAGGAGAATATTTACTCAGTGCAATGAGGGGGAGTACTTTACAACTGAGTGAGATCAGTTTTACAAAATAACTCCTTCCTCCCACCAAAAATATTCAAGATAGCTTCCAAATTGGGATATGCTTCTGCCTACCAGAGTGGTTCCAGAAAGCAATGCACAATATTAAGTAAAACGTTTTATTTTTCTGGTTACATTATCAAAACATCTATTTCATTCATACCAGTTGGAAGCAAACCTCTCAAAAGACGTAGTATTAAAATGCCAGTTCAGACATCTACCTAAGAAAACTCACTATTTGCCTAATGATGATATAGAGGAACAAGAGTCACATCAGGCAATAAAACTGAAATTATTTTTCCTTTTCAATGTTTATAAAATATTTTATATTTCATTATCTTCTAATCTGTCTGAAATGTGCTGAACAATTTTTACTGACATATGAGATCGTCAAAAACACCCATTAGGACTAATTTCCATACAAAGCCGCAACAATCCCAACGTACTTTGATTATGGTTCTGTGAGCTGCAGATCTACAGTTCAATGGGAACAATACAACAGAGAAGCAAAGAAAGTACATCAAAAGCTGCTATTTCAATGGGTTTATTCTGCATTTCCCATAATTGTTATCTAATCACAGCAATGTTAAAGAATAGATTCTCTTTGTACATGTCAGCTAGACTAGATAACAAAATATAATGGGAAGATATTACAAAGTGGACATTAGTAAAAAATGTGATATTTTTTTTTGCAGAAAATGGACTTGAGGCAAAATGAAAATCAGTGCGCATCCATTTTGGGCCTGAGACCTTACTGCCACCCATTGACTTAGCGATAAAGTCTCAGCGCACGTACACTGCTGATTACCGCCCGCTTATTGCTTAGCAGTAGAAAAATAGAAATTATTTTCTGCCGTGCATTTTGGTCACGCATAGAAATTAGAATTACCACCCAGGACACGCGGTAGCTGGGTAGATAGTTCTAATTTGACACTCATTGTACGCACGTAGGTGCCTACTCATCTTAGTAAAAGGGCCCGTTAACGAGTAGTGCATGTAAATTCTAATTATTGCGAATTAGTGCTCATTATTGCTTGCTAAGTGCTGTTATCAATGCTGATTAGCTTGTTAAGCCAATTAAGTTATGCACATTGTTATAGAATATGCCTGGATTTCAGCGCGGATCTCTGGGCACGCTATATAGAATCCAGCAGTATATTCCTATGTGATTTTATCATTTAGCAGATGTTAAATCTATTAGTGCATCTTAGTAACAGATTTAGCAGGCACTAAATGGTTCAGTACAATCCATATGATAGGGGACAAAGGTGAACTAAAAATTATTCATTTGTCAATCAAAATTTGGCAAGTAAAAATGGCACAGAAAAAAATCCATGCAAGCACTATTCTAAAATGATGCTCCGAGTTGGGTGCCATTTATTGAAAAGTGCTGCCAGTTAACACCAATAATTGATTGTTAGCTCCTAATTATTGACTCATGAACCAATTTTTGGCATGCACACATCTCAAAATAGTGTGGAATTATAGAATCTGGGGGAGGGTGACTGCAGTGGAGGAGTGGCCTAGTGGTTAGGGTGGTGGACTGTGGTTAGGGTGGTGGACTTTGGTCCTGAGGAACTGAGTTCAATTTCCACTTTAGACATAGGCAGCTCCTTGTGACTCTGGGCAAGTCACTTAACCCTCCATTGCCCCATGTAAGCCACATTGAGCCTGCCATGAGTGGGAAAGCACAGGGTACAAATGTAACAAACTATTTCCCTAAATCTATAAACTTGCCTACACAACTTTATTTTTTAGCACAGAATGGGGTCCTTTTACCAAACAGTGGGAAAAATGGCCCTGTGGGAGTGTCAGGGACCGTTGTTCCCATGCACCAGGGCCCTTTTTACCGCAGCAGGTAAAAAACCTCTAAAAAATGCTCATGCGGTAAGATTACTCTTACCATGTGGCCATATGGGGAGGAGCACTTATCACCACTCATTGAAATGGCAGCAAGGGTTCTTGTGGTAACCCAGTGGTAACCGGGCAGCACACGGTGATGCCAAGTACTGCCAGGTTAGTGCCACACAGTAAAATAAAAACATTTTTGGCTCACCGGAAATGGTGCATGCTTGAGGTGGAACTACCACCAGCGGCCACGGTGGTTTGGCGGAAGTTCTGGGTTAGTATACAGTAAACCTGCATTGGACTTACACCACTTTGTAAAAAGGGCCCCAAAGTTATGCACACAAATTATAGAATATTGTCAGTTATTACGCCAAGACAAAATCAATGTTAATGCAGCCCCGATAATGACATCTATGTGACTGGTTGGACTGAAATCAATACTCCAATGAGACTTTACTTCCCCAAACCATAAGGGGACAGAACTATTTATTTATTTGTTTGTTTGTTTGTTGCATTTGTATCCCACATTTTCCCACCTATTTGCAGGCTCAATGTGGCTTACATTGTGCCGGAGTGGCGATCGCTGTTTCCGGGTTGAGAAATACAATGTGATATTGCATTAGAGTTCATGAATGATAAGGTAAATTACAAAGTAGTTTTGCATTAAAGATCATAAATGATAGAGTTAGACGATCAAATATAGAAAGTTCATATCCTGCATGAGAAGTAGAGTGGTGGTGAGTAATGCGGAGCGTTCAATGAAGTAGTCAGGTGTAGAGAGTTCCATTTTGTGTAGTTTTGGTGGAGTTTCGTTTTCTAGTATTTAGGATGGATCTTTGTGGTATGCTTTTTTGAAAAGGTTGGTTGGTTTACATGCTTGAAAAGTCAGTATTACCAAAAACTTTAAATGAAGTAAATCAAAACCAGGAATTTTCAATAATTTTTCCAACACATGCCGATGTGCATGCACTAACTAGTTACCACTTCTATACCCACTCTCCACCCATTCCCTCCTCCAAAAAAATGTAAATGTAATTTACATGCCTGACCATTATAATTGTGCAAAAGGAGCAGGTCTGATCCATTTGATACATCAGCATTACTTTACACTTGTTTAGAATTTTGGGAGTAATGGAAGGCCTTCTATATCAAACATTTTACCTAGTCAACAAAAATGACATGAGTATTAAGGGATCCCTTTACCAAGATGTGCTAATGGATTTAGCAGATGCTAATGATTAGTGTGTATGTATCTTTGGGCATCTTACCAATTAGTGCCTGCTAAATCTGTTAGCACACTTTAGTCAAAGACCCCTAAATGCAAGCAAGTGGAATATAATTACTTAGAGTATCAGAAGAAAATAGCATTAAAAATACACAGCTAGCAATCTTATAGATATTTTAAGGACATTTTAAAGCACGATCCGCAAAACAATTTTGAGAAATATGCATATTTTATGCATATATTATAAAGGCCTGGTACAAGGGGATTACAAGCAACATAGCACAAACATGAATATCCCACCAGAAATACACTCTCATTAGTATATAGATAGATAGATAAATATAAATGTGTGTTTATCAGACCATCCAGACCATCAGAAGTGCAAATTGGGAATAACAAACATTTCACCAAGTCCAAAATTCATCAGTCCAAAATATTTCTCAAAAAAATTAGCTTTTCTTATTTTCACTTTTCTAATTTTCAAACTCTATATAGCTTTATAATATTTCAAAATGACTTTAAGACATGAGCTCATGTTCTGTAGCACTGAAAAGTCAGTATTACCAAAAACTTTAAATGAAGTAAATCAAAACCAGGAATTTTCAATAATTTTTTCCAACATAACTTCAAGTCACACATGCCGATGTGCATGCACTAACTAGTTACCACTTCTATACCCACTCTCCACCCTTTCCCTCCATCAAAAAAATGTAAAGAAAAATAAATACTGCACACTTACTTCCTAATTCTATAAAACTTACTAAAAATTGCACATGCAAATTTGGGTCCATGCCCAATGTGTGTGTGTGCAACTTAATTGAATAACAGGCTAAGTGGCTTTTTAACAAGCAATTATTGACACTAATTTGACTTCATAATAATTTACACATGTAAATTTAGGCAGGGGATCTGTGCCTAAATTTTACACATGAGTAAAAAAAAAAAAGTCACAGAAATAGGAGGTTTATGGGTGGTTCCTAGCATTTTTGCACATTGTTATAGAATAAAGGGCATGACCATAATCATGTATACAAAAGAACCTATGACAAGGATCTATGAACAAATTTTATAAAGGCATCATAAACTGGAAGGGGAAAGGGAGAAGGGATTTGTTATACCACCTTTCTGTGGTACAAAGCGGTTTACATATTATATACAGGTTCTTTTTCTGTCGCTAGTGGGCTCATAATCTAAGACACCTATGCACCATTATAAAAGACGCACCCAGAATGTGCACATATGCATACATTTATTCATGCTCTCAAGCAGGAGTAAATGTCTGATTGTTTGCTATGCACATATGGATGTATTTTATATATGATGTGTGTAATACAAAACAAGCGAGTACAGACTATAACTGTGTCTAACACCACTCAAGCACAATGAAAAAAAGGAAAAAAACGGGAAAAGACCTCATGACCTGCTGTTGCAAGCCTAAAGCAATTCGATCATCATGGTCATATATATGCACTTTATAATCATCGGTCCAAAAAAACCCCAACCAACCGCGAAGGTTGTGTAAAATACTCAATACTTTTTAAAAATTTTGTTGTGAAAAGTTTTTTTTCTGTTCATTTTGTCATTCTTTAATGTGAAACAATCAAAAAACAAAAAAGATTGTAACTGTAACTGTGTAAGCACTGCCAAACAATCAAGAGAAAAATGAAAATCCAGCTTGACTTAACTGGTTGAGCTTGACTGTGAGCAATTCTCCTAAACGGAATCCGAACCCAACGGACCTGTTTCACCAAAAAGGCTTCCTCAGGGGACACAGGATAACCAGTTCAGGCTCAGCAGTGGCACCCATTCCTTTTGAATTCCTACTCCTTCTCTACAATCTCTCTTCCCCAGGACACTCACTGGTTCCAATGGGTTTCTTCAAGGCTCTCTGCAGATCTCAATTCCTTCTTCAGCTCAGACCCTCCTTCCTGTGAATACAAGCTTTCCCATTGGTTGGATTCTACCACAGTCTCTGCACTGGAAGGGGGGAGAATTGGACAGCTATACAGGGCTAAACTCTGAAAATATCCCCTTTAGCCATCATTCTGACGTTGCAACAGTTGATTTAAAAATTTGTAAAATACTGAAAAAAGCCAGACAGTTGGCAATCCTAGTCTGCTGAGTCCTGAGAACATCTGATTATAAAGTGTATATATATGGCCATGATGATCGGATTGCTTTAAGCTTGCAACAGCAGGTCATGAGGTCTTTTCGCCTGTTTTTTTTCTTTTTTTCATTGTGCTTGAGTGGTGTTAGACACAGTTATAGTCTGTACTCGCTTGTTTCCTCCCCCCCCCCCTTATTTTCCTATACCTTGATATGTGTGCCCATAAATCACAACTTCATACTGACTCTGTTGCACCTGGGAATGCCTAGACTCAGCATGCATATAAATGTGTGCGTTATGGTCAGCTTTTGTACTTGCACATGTGAACCTAGCTGTAGTTTTTTTTTTTTTTAGTAAAGTTTTTTTTCTGTGTGTAAAACCCTTTCTAAATGAATGCAATTTTATGCTAGTTTGAATTGTCAAACAAATAATAAATCCCAAAATAATTCCCTGGTAACAATCACTATTCTCCAAAAGATAAACCAGAGATTTCTTAAAGTGGATACCAAACAAGGAGGAAGGGTGTTTTCACATATATTTAAGAAACTGCTTGTATAATTTTGTTTAAATTGTAATATTTAGAACCCTCCTAAATATAATATTACAATTTAAACAAAATTATACAAGCAGTTTCTTAAATATATGTGATAGCACCCTTCCTCCTTGTTTGGTATCCACTTTAAGAAATCTCTGGTTTATGTTTTGGAGTTTGAATTGTCAGACACATTACTGGAGGTTCATTACAATGGAACAATTTATGATGGGCTAAGTTATTTAAAGAACAGTGCTTGATAAATACAGTAGCAACTATATGCTCCCTTCAAGTTACTTTGACTTTTGTATTTATCAGACTAAGGTATTAAACTATTAAAAATGTTATATATTATAGAATTCCCTCCCCACAGGGCTAGATTCAGTAAATGGCACTTGAAAATTGGCTCTCAATGCTATTATATAATGAGCCCTTAAGGAAAAGTGCAAATTACAGAATAGTGCTGAGCGCCAGTTTCAGCACTCAAATTTGTGTGCCAGGACTTCTGCCTGCTCAAACCATATGTAACTCCCAGAGCACAATTTGGGTGCACATCTCCGGTATTCTATAATACCGCAGAAATTTTAGAAATGCCCCTGATCTGCCCATGCACCTTCCATTGCCATGTCCCCTTTTGGGTAGCGCACCATGCTGGCCCAAGGCAAAATGCCACCTGAGGCGGAGCTCATATGCCACCCCCCACCAAAGGCTGAGATGCCGCTCCCCACCCCATTCCGAGATGCCTCCCCCTTCCCGGGCCAAGATGCTGCCCTGCCACTGGCACCCGCCTATTCCCTTTACTGCGACTGCCTGAGCCTCTGATGAAATAGGAAGTTGCATCAGAGAAGCGGTTGCAGTAAGTGCTGGCGACAGGGCAGCATATGGGAATTGCTGCTGCTGCTAGGTTTGGAATGTGATGAAACAGGTAAACGCTGTGAACGGGGTGGAGGAAGGAAAGGGGAGATGCTGCTCCCTGAAGAGCGGGGAGGTGCCGCTCACTGAAGAGTGCCATCTGAGGCGGGGGGGGGGGGGGGGGGGTTGGGTGCACAGTGTTACAAAATGTAGCAAGACGTGCGCCCAAATTCAAATTGGCACCAATTTAGTGCAATTAGAACTGTAGTATTGTCACTAATTGGCTAGCTAGCCAATTTAATTAGGCTCACATCTTGGATTGGCATACAAATATCAGTACCCAATTTTTGGCATTCTATATTGAATCCAGGGTGTAGTGTATATAAGCAAGGGTGTGTTCACATGAGTGGAGCATAGGAGGGGCACAGTCAGAGCTGCCACTTACATACATAACTTACAGCTGACATGGTATATCAAGCTGCAAATGAACATAACATTTAGGCACCCGCCAAGTCCATGACTGGCATAACTGACTGGATTACACTAGTATTATATAATGGAATCTTGGCACCCAAATGCCATTATAGTGTAACTCTCACTGTGCTGCACTGGGACACCTAAATTGGGCCACTCACTTATAAAATTGCTTCCACACTTGTATCATTCACATCTTACAGTTATTTGTTGTTGGTTGCCAGACCCTCTTCAAGGGGCCTTTTTACTAAAGGGTTGGTGCACGGCAATATGGAACTACCGCCAGGTTACCGCAGGAGCCCACCCTTTTATATTTTTGTAGTGCTGGTGCTTACCTGGCAGTAATTGGGCAACACTGCAGAATGGGTAGTGGCCTAATGGTTAGTGCAGTAGACTTTGATCCTGGAAACCTGGGTTCAATTCCCACTGTAGCTCCTTGGGCAAGTCACTTTTATTTTTTTATTACATTTGTACCCCATGCTTTCCTACTCATGACAGGCTCAATGTGGCTTACATGGGCATTGGAGGGTTAAGTGACTTGCCCAGAGTCACAAGGAGCTGCCTGTGCCTTAAGTGGGAATTGAACTCAGTTCCTCAGGACCAAAGTCCACCACCCTAACCACTAGGCCACTCCTCCACTCCATTACCCTGCTTAATTCTCCATTACCCCAGGTACAAAAACTTAGATTGTTAGCCCTCTAGGGACAGATAAAGAAAATGTTTTATTCAATGTGGAGACTCAAACGAATAAGACCATTTTTTCCTCGTGATGTCTTCCGTAATCTGATACAATCTATGGTCTTGTCAGATGGACTACTGCAATGGTATATATGCAGGATGCAGGAACAACTACTAAAGAAATTACAAACAGCTCAAAACACTGCGGCTAGACTGATCTTTGGAAAACCCAAATTTGAATCTGCAAAACCACTTCGAGAAATTCTGCACTGGCTCCCCATTAGAGAACGAGTAGCCTTTAAAATATGCACACTATTTCACAGGATAATCTTCGGTGAAGTCCAGGAATATATGTTCAGGTTACTACTACTACTACTTAACATTTCTAGAGCGCTACTAGGGTTACGCAGCGCTGTACAATTTAACAAAGAGAGACAGTCCCTGCTCAAAGAGCTTACAATCTAATAGACAAGTGAACGGTCGGTCCGATCGGGGCAGTCAAATTGGGGCAGTCTGGATTCACTGAACGGTAAGGGTTAGGTGCCGAACGCAGCATTGAAGAGGTGGGCTTTAAGCAAAGACTTGAAGATGGGCAGGGAGGGGGCTTGGCGTAAGGGTTCAGGAAGGTTGTTCCAAGCATAGGGTGAGGCGAGGCAGAATGAGCGGAGCCTGGAGTTGGCGGTGGTGGAGAAGGGTACTGAGAGGAGGGATTTATCCTGTGAACGGAGGTTACGGGCGGGAACGTAAGGGGAGATGAGGGTAGAGAGGTAGTGAGGGGCAGCAGACTGAGTGCATTTGTAGGTAAGAAGGAGAAGCTTGAATTGAATGCGGTATCTGATCGGAAGCCAGTGAAGTGACCTGAGGAGAGGGGTGATATGAGTATATCAGTTCTGGCGGAATATGAGACGTGCAGCAGAGTTCTGAACAGACTGAAGGGGGGATAGATGGCTAAGTGGGAGGCCGGTGAGGAGTAAGTTGCAGTAGTCCAGGCGAGAGGTAATGAGAGCGTGGACGAGAGTTCGGGTGGTGTGTTCAGAGAGGAAAGGGCGAATTTTGCTGATGTTAAAGAGGAAGAAGCGACAGGTCTTGGCTATCTGCTGGATATGCGCAGAGAAGGAAAGAGAGGAGTCAAAGATGACTCCGAGGTTGCGGGCAGATGAGACGGGGAGGATGAGGGTGTTATCAACTGAGATAGAAAGTGGAGGAAGAGGAGAAGTGGGTTTTGGTGGAAAGACGATAAGCTCGGTCTTGGACATGTTCAGTTTCAGGTGGCGGTTGGACATCCAGGCAGCAATGTCGGATAAGCAGGCCGATACCTTTGCCTGGGTCTCCGCGGTGATGTCTGGTGTGGAGAGATACAGTTGGGTGTCATCAGCATAGAGATGATACTGGAAACCATGAGATGAGATCAGGGAGCCCAGGGAAGAGGTGTAGATTGAGAAGAGAAGGGGTCCAAGGACCGATCCCTGGGGAACACCAACAGATAAGGGGATGGGGGTGGAGGAAGATCCATGAGAGTGAACTTTGAAGGTGCGGTGGGAGAGATAGGAGGAGAACCAGGAGAGGACAGAGCCCTGGAACCCAAATGAGGACAGTGTGGCAAGAAGTAAGTCATGATTGACAGTGTCAAAAGCAGCGGATAGATCCAGGAGGATGAGGATGGAGTAGTGGCCTCTGGATTTGGCAAGGAACAGGTCATTACAGACTTTAGAAAGTGCTGTTTCTGTCGAGTGAAGAGGGCGAAAACCGGATTGAAGCGGATCAAGGATGGCATGAGAGGAGAGAAAATCAAGGCAGCGGCTGTGGACTGCGCGCTCAAGTGTCTTGGAGAGGAAGGGTAGGAGGGAGATGGGGCGGTAGTTGGAGGGACAGGTAGGGTCTAGTGATGGTTTTTTGAGGAGTGGCGTGACTACAGCATGCTTGAAGGTGTCGGGGACAGTTGCAGTGGAGAGAGAGAGGTTGAGGATATGACAGATGGAGGGGGTGATAGTAGGAGATATGGTGTTAAGTAAGTTGGTGGGGATGGGATCAGAGGAACAAGTGGTGCATTTTGAGGAGGAAAGAAGGCGGGCGGTTTCCTCCTCGGAGATATCAGGAAAGGAGGAGAAGAGGTCTGGGTTGGTTGGTTGAGGGAGAGGGTTGAAGGGTGAAGAGGAGGAGGTGGCTTGGTAGTGAACTCAAGGTTGATCTTTTGCACCTTGTCGCGGAAGTAGTCAGCCAGTGATTGAGGAGAGAGTGACGGGGGGGTGGGAGCGGAGGGCACTTTGAGGAGGGAGTTAAGGGTGGCGAAGAGACGACGAGGGTTAGAGCTGAGAGAATTAGTCAATTGGGTGTAATAGTCCTGTTTGGCAAGGAATAGTGAGGACTGGAAGGAGGATAGCATGAATTTGTAGTGAAGGAAATCTGAATGGGTGCGAGATTTCCTCCAGAGGCGTTCAGCAGATCAGGCGCAGGAGCGAAGGTAACGGATGCAAGGGGTCAGCCAGGGCTGGGGATTAGTACGCCTTGTGGGACGGGAGGTGGATGGTGCAAGGGTGTCCAGAGCAGAGGAGAGAGTGGCATTGTAAGCGGAGACAGCCTCGTCAACAGACTCGGAGGACATGATGGAGGGGAGGAGATTAGAAATACTAGATGATAAGGTGGGAGGGTCAATAATCTGGAGATTCCTGGAAGTAGTGGTTAATGTTGGGCGGGGCTGAGGGGGAGGGTGAAGAAGTGTGAAGGTGATCAGGTGATGATCAGAGACAGGAAGAGCTGAGGTGTGGAAATTGGAGGGTGAGCCGGAAGAGGAGAGGACGAGGTCAAGGCAATGGCCATCACGGTGAGTAGGGGTGGTGGAACAAAGCTGGAGGTTGAAGGATGATGTTAGAGTGAGGAACTGAGAAGCGTGAGAGTTGGACAGGTCATCAACGTGTATGTTGAAGTCTCCGAGAATGAGGGATGGAGATGAGGGTTCAAGAAAAACAGAAAGCCAGGCATCGAAGTCGGTGAGGAAGGAAGGGAGGGATTTATCAGGGGGGCGGTAAATGACTGCCACTCTGAGTGGCAACGGGTAGAATAGACGGATGGAGTGGACTTCAAAGGATGAGAAGCAGTGAGACTGTGGTAGGAGGAGGGGTTGGAAGCTACAGGAGGGCGAGAGTAGTAACCCGACGCCTCCTCCACGGCCAAATAGGCGGGGAGTATGGGAGAAGAGATAGCCTCCATGGCATAGAGCCGCAACTGAGGCAGAGTCGTCAGGGGAGAGCCAGGTTTCAGTTAGGGCAAGCAGGTGAAGGGAATGAGAGATGAAGAGATATAGGTTAGTTGATTTACCACCCAGAAACAGAGTCAGTACCTCAAGATCATATCTGAATTTACACTACCCAGACTGTAATGGCCTTAAGTACAAATCAATTTACGCCACCAACTTTACATACGTGGAGGGGCATAATTGAACAAAAACGTCTATCTCCATGGGCGTTTATCTCCGAGAACGGGTCCGTGAAGGGGCGGACCGAACCGTATTTTCGAAAAAAATAGACGTCCATGTTTTATTCGACAATTTGTGAGCTGGGCGTTTTTGTTTTTCAGTGATAATGGAAAATGAAAGCGCCCAGCTCAAAAACGAATAAACCCAAGGCATTTGTTCGTGGGAGGGGCCAGGATTCGTAGTGCACTGGTCACCCTCACATGCCAGGACACCAACCGGGCACCCTAGGGGGCACTTTTACAAAAACAAAAAAAAAGGTAAAAGAGCTCCCAGGTGCATAGCACCCTTCCCTTGGGTGTTGAGCCCCCCAAATCCCCCTCAAAACCCACCGCCCACAAGTCTACACCATTACTATAGCCCTAAGGGGTGAAGGGGGGCACCTACATGTGGGTACAGGTGGGGGGGATGGGCCTGGGTCCACCTGCCTGAAGTCCACTGCACCCCCTAATAACTGCTCCAGTGACCTGCATACTGCTGCCAGGGAGGTGGGTATGACATTTGAGGGTGAAAAAAAAAAGTTGTGAAACGGCATATTTTGTGGTGGGAGGGGGTTTGTGACCACTGGGGGAGTCAGGGGAGGTCATCCCCGATTCCCTCCAGTGGTCATCTGGTCATTTAGGGCACTTTTTGGGGCCTTATTCGTGGAAAAACAGGGTCCAGGAAAAGTGCCCTAAATTCTCGCTAAAAACGCATATTTTTCTTCCATTATCGGCGAAAGGCAAAAGGCGCCCATCTCTGATCGCCCGATAACCATGCCCCAGTTCCGCCTTCACCACGCCTTCGACATGCCCCCATCAACTTTGTCCGCATCCGCGACGGAGTGCAGTTGAAAACGTCCAAATTCGGCTTTCGATTATACCGCTTTATTCGTTTTTCTGAGATAAACGTCTATCTCCCGATTTGGGTCGCAATATAGGCATTTTTCTTTTTCAATTATAAGCTGGATAGGCACTCAATTATGGAATGTTCTACCCAAACAAGTTCTACCCAGAACTACCTTAACTTCCGAAAATTGTTGAAATCAGTATTGTTTAAGAGGACTTATTCCCCAGGATTATCTTAACTGAATTAACTATTACTGTAAATACAGATCGAAGGACAATAATTACCTGTTATTATCTCTTGCCTTTTTGATGTTTAATTGTTATTTTATGTCTTTTTCTCAATTTGTATAATTGTTCTTCTTGTACTGTAGCTTGCGCTACAGACTTTGTAAGCCACTTTGAGCCTGCGATCAGTGGGAAAATGTGAGATATAAATGTATTAATAAATAAATAAATACAGTACCTGCATATAATGTGTACAGTGCTGCATATATCTAGTAGCACTATAGAAATGATTAGTAGTAGTAGGGTTAGCAAGGGAGCCCTTCTCACCACCTCAATGAGTGGCAGTAAGTGCTCCCCTCTGAAATGGCTACATGGTAAGTGGTTCACTTAGCACACAACCATTTCTTTTCAGGAAAAAAAAAGCCTTTTACCCACTGCGGTAAAAGGAGGCCTTGGCACGCATCAAAAACACACACCGATGCTAGTGCAAGGCCTCTTTTATTGCAGCGTAGTAAAAGGACCACCAAGTGGAGGACTTGAAATTCCATGTTTTTTTTCTTAGGCAAGAAGAATGAAGAGGAGAAGAATAGAAGAATCCAGGATGACAAGAAACAAAAGAAAGAACTTTAAACAGTACACGTGGTGGAACCTTGGCAAAGCTGCTACACCATGAGTAAAAAAAATGCAGTTACAAAAACGAACTCAATAAGAATATGTGTTTTTTTTCTTGATTTTGATTTCACTCTTAAGGAGAACTGAATATTTGATTTTTTTCTAAATAGTTCCTCCCATTTTATTCTCCTCGGATTTGTTGCTGTGTTGAATGACATCTGACCTTTGGGGTTGTGCCATTTCTTTCATAACCGAGTATGAAAACTGCAGAAACCACCCGGGGACTAAGATCGTTAAACAAAGGAAGAAATCCATGAACAGGAAAGCTGATATTTTGAGAAGGACACTGCAGCTGCTGTTACAGACTATTTATAATAATCTTTTAATAAATGTTCAACAGCCCCATACAGGGGGTCAATTCAATTTTGAGGATTACTGACCCATTCTAATAGTAACTGAATGAGTAGGGCTGCAGCCAAATGAGATTAAAGGCATTTCTCAGGAAATATTTCAAAATATTTTAAGGGCCTTTAGATTAATATCAGCCAGTGACTGTGCTTTTTCTCTTTGATTGCTACAAAACTGAAAGTGGCTATTTTGATCATAGAGCAGGATGCAAATATTTCTGCTTGTATTTTTAAGTATTTGCATATAGATTGATAATCCAGTGCAATCCTTCTCCAATTTGACAGAAAAGCTTGAAGCGTGAATTTGGACTATTCTGCTTCACTGCTAAACAATTTTGACAAAGTGAAGACATGATTTTTATCATTTAGTCACCATGTTATCTTCAACACATTATGAAGATTTACGTCTTTTTGATGTATACATCCATATGGGAAATAAACATTGAATGACAATGTGGCTCATATGCCAATTGTATGACATCTGTTTGTTTTTTTAATTATCAAGCATCAAACTATTTTTATTGGTAATAGTAATGGCTCACTTCTTTGATGACAAGGTTCACTAGACACATCTTACATTCTCCATCAGGCGGATTCAACCTCCTCCACTTTACTCTTTTCCCCATCTCTTTATCCTCAGCTATCTTTTATTACTTTGGTAAAACCATAGAAAATGAAACTACTGATCTTTTTTGATGTCCCATTTTTACTAATTATTATTACATTTGTACTCCGCGCTTTCCCACATAATGCAGGCTCAATGCGGCTTACATAGTAATTTGAAATACAAAGTTAATAGAATTTTAATAAAACAGTAGTAAAACAATGTAAGGTTGGGCTTAGTGTGTATGATAAGTTGAACTAGATAATATATGACTAGGATAAAAGAGGGTAGACAGGATAGGATAGTGTAATTTGGGAGAAAGGGTAAGGAGGTAAGGAGAAAGGGATACAATTAAGGAGAGATGGAAAGAGAAGGATGGGAGGTTGGTATTTAAGTCAGAACAGAATTGGGGGTGGAAGTTGGCGAGATTAGGTAGAGGCATTTGGGTAGGCTTGCTTAAAGAGATGAGCTTTCAGCATTTTTCTAAAGGGCAATTATTTATCTGACCCTATTCCTACTTTTCTCCGCATCTCTATCTCCCCCTTGAGTCATTCCTTCCAAATGTTGTATCTTCCATCTATCACTTTCCTCTGCAACTGTTCTTGTTGCCTTCAAACAAACTGTGTTTGCATCAGTCCTCAAGATATTTTCACTGGACTCTATATGCCCTTCTAACTATACTGCTAAGTCTCTCCTTCAGTTTGCATCCAACCCTCATCCCCATTGGCCAGTGTACTACTTAATATTTTGTCCTCACTTGTATACCATGACACTATTCTATCATAGTTCTCCTCTCATCTCTCCTATCGTAGCTTTAGTGTATCTCATGCTGAATCCCTGGCTATCCTGTGGTCAGTTTAGGTTCTTTTTAGGACCCTTCTCTCTCTCTCTCCTCTCTCACAGGTAATATACATTTCTCTCACAGCTTTCAATGCCATCTTTCTGCTGATGACTACCAGATCTATCTTGCTGTGCCAAGATTTTAGTTACTGTATTTATCCAATATAGCTCCTGAGATGTCCTGCTGCTACTTTAATCTGAAGATGTCTGTATATATTTTTTCCAAACTCAATTGCCTTTCATTATTTTTCTCTGTTTATGGATATTATCATCATTCTACCTATCCCCTTATACTGCAGTCTTGGGATCATCTTGACTCCTCTATCTCAATCTCTGCTTATATTTAGAACATCACTATAACATGCCACTTTTTTTTTTGCTATATCACCAAAATTATCATTTCTTTTCTGAATACACTAACAAAACCATTTTCCACTCTCTTGTCATCCACCTGCTGAGGCTACTTCAACCTCCTTCTCAGAGGTCTAAGGATGAGACATATTTTGCTTCTCAGACAATCCAGAATTTATCTGTGCAATTTATCTTCCTTCAGAGTAATTATGATATAATTATGATACTTCTCTTCTGTCAACTGTACTTTGATTCCTTCTTTGTGTTATGGACTAAACTCCAAGTAGGCACTTTGTAGGTCTCTAAATGTATGTTCCCCTTTATATGATTACCCTCTAACCTCTGGATTCTATTTAAAGTGCATTGAGTAGCACACATTAAATTCTGCACATGGCCAAATTAGTCACGCTACTCAATTTAGTAATGAGCTAATTATTCATGGGAATTAGCCCATAACAACCAATTATTTTTAGGCATATTCTAAAAAGAGGCATGTGTAAATTTTAACGCGTGTAGCTGAAAAGGGGGCATGAGCATGAGAGGAATATGGGAGTATCAGAGGTGCTACTCAAATTTACACACATTGATATAGAATTCAGGGGGAAGCACCCACATTTAGGCATGAGTATTTACACCAGGTTTTCAGTGGCATAAATGGCCACGCTTAAATGTAGGTGTGTTCCCCAGCCCTATTTTATACAATTTGCCTAACTTTAGGTGCGTTATATAGAATAGTGCTATGCGCTTTATTCAGACGCATCTAGATTTTAGATACCACTTACAGAATCTGGCCCTAAGTGTGAGATTTAATCCATGGTAGCCATTAAGTGACAGCCTGCAGTACCGCTTATTGTGTACCAAAACAGTCAGTACGCTAAAAAGACCAACCATGCTAACTGCATAGTGCAGGAGAGAGTGTGGACTGGGTACAGGATGGGAAGATGTTGGGTGTGGACTTCACATTATAGTTATTGTATGGAAAGGATTCTCAACCCAGCCTTTGGGATGCACCCAGCCAGTCAGGTCTTCAGGATGGTCAAAATGAATATGCATGAGGTAGATATGCATATTGCAGAGGTAATGCATACAAATTTATCTCATGCGCTGTCCTGAAAACCTGACTGGTTAGGTGTGTCCTGAGGACTGGACTGAGAACCACTTAGTGTACGGTAATGACTATATGATGTCACTTGTGCAGTTAGTGAGGGTATACTTAACACTTTTCCAAGAAGAGGCATTAACTATGTGCACACTGTTTATGAATGAACTTACTGAGCTGCGGCAAAGGGGGTCTGCGCTGGCATGAACACATGTTTTACACGCATGCCCAGGCCCCCTCTTACCCCAGCTGGTAAAAGGGAAGTCTCATTTTCCTACAGGAAATGGCTGTGCTGCAAGTAAAGCACTTGCTGTACAGCCATTTTGGGGGGATCCCTTGCTGCTACCGATTGAGGTGGAGGTAAGGGATCCCATGTTAACCCAGCGTTAACTGGGCAGTGAGCAGAACTGCCCGATTACCGCCGGGTAGAATCCAAGGAATGAGGGTGCACTAGGGGTGGGAAGTACAGCCAGGCTTCTACAGTAGCCTGGTGGTACTTCCTGTATAGCAAGTGGTAAGCCTGCGTTGGGCTTGCCACCACTTAGTAAAAGGAGCCCTTAGTGAGCTATGTGCATAAATCCTACTTAATGACAGTTAGTACTGATAATTGCTTGTTAAGCATCCAATTATTGGTGCTCATTGGCTTGTTACCCAATTGAGTTTGTCACGCAAATTGGCTACGTGTTCTGATTTGCATGCAGAACTCTAATCACCATATGTAGAATGCATGCTGATGCGAAAACTAATGCGGAACGCTTTAGTCTATTCCTTGTTAGGCTATTTTTGCTACGCTAAGCACGTGTTAGTATTTAGTGCAGCTTTGCAAAAGGGCTCCTAAATCTGAAAACTTCTGTACAGATATCCTGCATCCTAATCTGGCTCCCATAAAAGACACCTCTCTCCTAACCATCTGCAAAGTAACCCAATGAATATTTCAGTAGGTCACAAAATTTCACCTTTGAAATAGAGGTGTTTTCACCATTGCAACTTACAGGGAAATACCTACTGTACTTAAATGTTACTCACCTAGAACTACCAATGAAAAGATCAAGGTACATGCTAATAAATAAATAAATAATTAATTAATATATTTTCACAGATTTTAAAGTATATTAACTGCTACATTTATTTTTTTTAAATATAGGTGACATTACATTGATACATATAATAATGTGTGTACCAGAATTAATCAGCACTTTTTTGGGTTCTGTCATCAATTCTGTTTCAGAATATGAGTGCAATCCATTTTTCATAACTTCCTCCTCCATCTGCTAGCGATGCAGAAAAAAACACTCTGGTGACAAGAGCTAGACAGATGATCAATGTAAAAAATTATATATAAAAACACCAATCAAATGTTCTCCTAAAGCATTATAGCTGAAAGCTGACTGGAAATCCATAGAGACTTGTGATTGAGTACAAAAACTTGATGCTGATTAGATTTCCCTTAAAAAGTGATAGTGCAACTTTAATCAAAATCAAATCAAACTATGCAATAATAAATCACTGAACACACAGGAATAAACAAACATCTAGAAGCTTTAAAAGCCTTATTATACTATACTATAAAATCTCTTATATTGCATATTTTTCTGTTAGAATTCAACACAGATTACAATAAAAGAAAACCTTCCACAAATGGAGTAAACTACAGCTTACACCACAAAATATATGTTAAACTTCACCATATCATTTACAGAAAATAAATACATTTTTACATTTTTATGAAATAGCAAGTAAGAGCTAGATCTTTTATTTTGAATGGGCAAACTATTCCAAATTTTTGCATTGAAGTACATACATAAGTACATAAGTAATGCCACACTGGGAAAAGACCAAGGGTCCATCGAGCCCAGCATCCTGTCCACGACAGCGGCCAATCCAGGCCATTTAGTAGCGGTTTATGGACTTGTCCTTTAGGAAACCGTCTAACCCCTTTTTAAACTCTGCCAAGCTAACCGCCTCCACCACGTTCTCCAGCAACGAATTCCAGAGTTTAATTACGCGTTGGGTGAAGAAACATTTTCTCCGATTTGTTTTAAATTTACTACACTGTAGTTTCATTGCATGCCCCCTAGTCCTAGTATTTTTGGAAAGCGTGAACAGATGCTTCACATCCACCTGTTCCACTCCACTCATTATTTTATATACCTCTATCATGTCTCCCTTAAGTCGTCTCTTCTCCAAGCTGAAAAGCCCTAGCCTCCTTAGTCTTTCTTCATAGGGAAGTCGTCCCATC
Organism: Microcaecilia unicolor; assembly: GCF_901765095.1. Taxonomy (NCBI): domain Eukaryota; kingdom Metazoa; phylum Chordata; class Amphibia; order Gymnophiona; family Siphonopidae; genus Microcaecilia; species Microcaecilia unicolor. The sequence goes on from NC_044032.1 coordinate 54,440,869, forward strand.
CCCACTATCATTTTAGCTGCCCTTCGCTGCACCTTTTCCAATTCCACTATATCTTTCTTGAGATGCAGCGACCAGAATTGAACACAATACTTAAGGTGCGGTCGCACCATGGAGCGATAAAATGGCAATATAACATCCTCACACCTGTTTTTCATACCTTTCCTAATAATGCCCAACATTCTATTCGCTTTCCTAGCCGCAGTAGCACACTGAGCAGAAGGTTTCAGTGTATTATCGACAACGACACCCAGATCCCTTTCTTGGTCCGTAGCTGCTAACGTGGAACCTTGCATGACATAGTTATAATTCGGCATTATAACATCCTCACACCTGTTTTCCATATCTAAAAGAATGTTCTAGATATTTTGTCACTCTAACCCCTCTAAAACTTGGAAAAGCCAAAGCTGAATTTTGTGCAGAATGGGAATCAATACAATTATTAAGAAGTACACAGTAGTTTGCCAATCTGTCTGAATTTTGTCCTGTCAATGATTTATAAACCATGCAAGCTATCTTGAATTCTATTCTGGAATTTACTGGCCAATATTTTGGAGCGATTACAACTTAGAGGACTTAGAGAAGATCGGACAGCCCTCAATTGTCTTAACCAGAAAAAAAAAACATTTTTCTAAGAGCATTAACTTGATCTTCTAATGCAGGGGTTCTTAATCTAGTCCTTGGGACACACCTAGCCAGTCAGTTTTTCAGGATACCCACAATGGATATGTATGAGGTAGAGTTCCTTACTTAAGAGGCTGCACTCTGGTTCCTTTAGTCATCTCCACTGTCTTGTGTTCTAAACTACTGAAATACATGTGCTTTGTCGCCCCTATTGATACTTCAGACATTGACATTTGTAACATGGATGGTCCCACTGCTGTATGTATTTTAGACAAGGATCTACATTAGCAGATCCTTTTCAAAAATATTGGTGGGCACTGACACATCCTGACCCAGAAGTCTCAATTCCTACTTCTGCGTTGTAACGAAAATGGGGCATCACATGCACACACAAAATAATTATTTTAACTGTATGAACATCCAAAATAACAAATGCACAATCAAATGTTTTATTAAAATGAATGTCTGAAGTGAACTGGAAAAAAATGGAAATTTTGAAAACTAATCAAAAGGTTTTGCCTGTATACATCCATAATAACCAGCGTCAGCATTGTCTTATATGAGAACATGAAGATCAAAATTGAAAGGTCCATATTGGGATATGGTCAATTCTGGAATGTATTTCAGAAAATGATCTGCTAGCATAGAACCTTTCAAAACTCCTGCTGGAGTGCATGTATAAGAAACATAGAAACATGGCATATAAGGGCCACTTGGCCCATCCAGTCTGCCCTTCCTCAGTAACCCTAACTCCTCCTTTTCCTAAGGGATCCCTCATGCCTGCCCCACACTTTCTTAAATTCTGACACAGAGCTTGTCTCCATGACCTCCACCGGGAGGCTATTCCATGCATCCATCATCCTTTCCATGAAGGAGAGGTTTTTTTTTTAATAGATTCCTCCTAAGCATATTTCCTCTTAACTTCTTCCTATGCCCTCTCATTCCAGAGTTTTCCTTCATTTGAAAGAGGCTCACCTCCTGTACATTAATACCACTAAGGTATTTAAATGTCTCTATCATATTCTCTCTCTTCCGTATCTCTTCCAGCATATGCATGTTGAGGTTCATATGTCTGTCCCTATACGTTTAATGACAGAGACTGCCTACCAATTTAGTAGCTGCCCTCTGGACTGACTCCATCCTGTTTATATCTTTCCGTAGGTTTGGTATCCAGAATTACACACAGTACTCTAAACGGAGCCTCACCAGAGACTAATACAAAGGCACTACCACCTCTTTTTTTCCTGCTGGTCATCCTTCTACTTATGCACCCAAGCATCCTTCTGGCTTTGACCTTCAGCTTTTCTACCTGTTTGACCACCTTAAGGTCATCAGACACAATCACTGCCAAGTCCCGCTCTTCTTTCATACTCAGAAGCACTTCACCCCCCGATATTGTACCTTGTCCTTGGATTCTTGTGATCCAGGTGCATGACCCTGCATTTCATAGCATTAAATCTTAGTTGCCAATTATTGGACCATTCCTCAAGCTTTGCTAGATCTTTCATCAAGTCATCCACACCCTCCTGGGTGTGCACTCTATTAGAGTTTGGCATTATCTGCAAAGTTACAATATCACTCGCAAAGATGTTTGAAAGAGCTGGCCTAAGGACCAACCCCTGAGGTACACCATTGATAACATCCCTTTCCTAAGAGCAAGTTCCATTTACCAGTGCCTTCTGTTTCCTCCCATTTAACTGGTTTTTAACTCAGTCAGTCACTTTAGGTCCCATACCGAGGGCATTCAATTTATTAATCAGTCGCCTGAATGGAACTGTGTCAATGGCTTTGCTAACATCCAAGTACATCACATCTAGCGCCCCTCCCACAACCAACTGTTTGGTCACCCAGCCAAAGAAATCAATCAGATTTGTCTGACATGACCTGTCTCTAGTGAAGTACCCTGGGTCTTTTTGTCAAGGCTCATTCATTAAAGAACTGTGTTCCATTTTTAAAGGCCCGTGGTGCTGTTTTTTTTTTTTTTTGTTTGTTTTTTTGTTGTTCTGTCTCTAGTGAAGCCATGCTACCTCTGATCCTGTAGGTCATTCAAATCAAGAAATCTTACAATTCCATTAGTTTACTCACCAACAAGGTCAGACTGACAGGTTTGTAATTCCTAACCTCCTCCTTACTTCCACTCTTGTGCAGAGGGACCACATCCTCCCTTCTCCAGTAATCTGGGACCACTCCAGACTCTAAGGAAGAATTGAAGAGGTCAGAAAATGGAGCCACCAGGACATAAGTACATAAATAATGGCACACTGGGAAAAGACCAAGGGTCCATCGAGCCCAGCATCCTGTCCACGACAGCGGCCAATCCAGGCCAAGGGCACCTGGAAAGCTTCCCAAATGTACAAACATTCTATACATGTTATTCCTGGAATTGTGGATTTTTTCCATTTAGTAGTGGTTTATGGATTTGTCCTTTAGGAAACCGTCTAACCCCTTTTTAAACTCTGCCAAGCTAACCGCCTTCACCATGTTCTCCAGCAACGAATTCCAGAGTTTAATTATGCGTTGGGTGAAGAAATATTTTCTCCGATTTGTTTTAAATTTACTACACTGTAGTTTCATCGCATGCCCCCTAGTCCTAGTATTATTGGACAGCATGAACAGACGCTTCACATCCACCTGTTCCACTCCACTCATTATTTTATATACCTCTATCATGTCTCCCCTCAGCCGTCTCTTCTCCAAGCTGAAAAGCCCTAGCCTCCTTAGTCTTTCTTCATAGGGAAGTCGTCCCATCCCCGCTATCATTTTAGTCGCCCTTCGCTGCACCTTTTCCAATTCTACTATATCTTTCTTGAGATGCGGCGACCAGAATTGAACACAATACTCAAGGTGCGGTCGCACCATGGAGCGATACAACGGCATTATAACATCCTCACACCTGTTTTTCATACCTTTCCTAATAATGCCCAACATTCTATTCGCTTTCCTAGCCGCAGTAGCACACTGAGCAGAAGGTTTCAGTGTATTATCGACAATGACACCCAGATCCCTTTCTTGGTCCATAACTCCTAACGTGGAATCTTGCATGACATAGTTATAATTCGGGTTCTTTTTTCCCACATGCATCACCTTGCATTTGCTCACATTAAACGTCATCTCTGCGTTCCTTGAGTACCCTTGGATGTATCTCATCGGGCCCCATAGCTTTGTCTACTTTTAGTTTAACTAGATCCTCACAAACACAGTCTTCTGAGAATTGGTCGAGGTTGACCATCCATCCATCCCCATTAGCATTTGCTTTCTGTGGTCCTACCCCTGGCTGTTCATCTATGAACACAGAACAGAAGTAACAGTCTCTGTTTGTAAGCACCAGGTCTAGAATTGCTCCATCCCACGTTGGCTCCATTACCCACTGCTAAAACAATTTTTCCTGTAGAGAATCCAATATCCCTTTGCTTCTAGATGACCCCACAGGAAGGTTGCTCCAATTGACATCTGGCATATTAAAATCACCCATCATTAGTACTTCCCCTTTCCTAGCTATCTTGTGGATGTCTTCAATTAAGTCTCCATCCAATTCTTCTGACTATGAAGCTGACCTGTTTATTACACCAATGTAAATATATTTTCCTTTTCCTCTTTCCAATTTAACCCACAGCACTTCCTACTTACCCCATACGTCCTGCAGTTCTGTCACTTTAATATTAGTGCTGACACAGTGTAAGATGGGATTTCAGAATGTATATGTGCAAGTATAGACATTTGCATATGTATGTCAGCCATTTTGGAAACTTTTAATGCTGCTGATTAAATAGAAAGGCTGCAATATTTATTTAATTTCAATTTTGAAGGGGAAACAAACAATGGAGAATTAAGGTGGATACTTTCTTTAATGTCTTTTGTACAGGGCTGGCTGAAATGAGTACTTTTTAAAAAGCTATATATGACAGGGAGCAGCTGCATACCCTCAACGTGAAAATATTAAATCCCACACATGCATTCAGTTTATGAATTGGGAAAAAAACGTGTAGATTTTTTACCCACTCAGGTCATGCCCAATCCACACCTCCAGTAAATTCTGAAATCATTTTTACATATTACAGACATCTGTGTATACAGTCAACCCTTTCTAAAGTTGATGTTTATACATGGTTATGGTTTTCACATGAAAATATTAGAATTTGCATGTGGAAATCAAAAGTTTTTTGTGTGATTCTTGATTCTAGGATGACATTAGAACAATACTTGACAATTAAGGAACAACATTTTCTTGAGGTTTCTCATCTTATCATGCCTGTTATCTATAACTAACCAAACGTTCAGGATTTGACTCATCCCCCAGGGTGACCTATTATGTCCTTAAAATGTTCAATACTCAAACCATTGCCCATTATGTTGACAACTTTCTAAGGCCAATTGTGAGTAGATCTCCTTTGTACATCAATGACTCAACAGATTTTATGCTGAAAATGAAGGAAATGATCTTGATTTGACAAGCTTATCTCTTGGTGACTGCTCATATTGAAGTGCTGTATACAAATATACCTCAGGACACAGGGCTTTCAGTAGTTTTTGAAGCTCTTGAAATCTATTTGCCACCTGTACATCCTCCTTCAACTTTTTTGGAAGATTTACTCTGCTTAGTGTTAACAAAGAACTTTTTCACATTAAGGGGACAGCCATGAGGACCATAGTAGCCCCTGATGCAACTAATTTATTTGTCAGCTATTTTGAGCAGCATTATGGGGCCCTTTAACAAAGTGGCAGGAGGGCTAATGCATGGGTAGCGGGTGCCAAATCAGCACTACTGCTGGGGTAGCACATATGCGCGGTGGTAATTCCGAATTTGGTGCATGTCAGATCCAGTGGTAACATATTTTTCTATTTTATACCTCAGGACCTTTCCCAGTGGTAATCGGCAGCATGGCCAAATTGATGCATGCTACATGGTTACCACATGGGTAGCACCTGAGCCCTTACTGCTAAGTCAGTAGCTGCTGGTAAGGGTTCAAGCCATAAATAGGTGCATACTGGTCTTAATTTTTGTGCATGCCAATTTCCCAGCTCATTAAAAAATGGTTTGTAATACTATGCATCGGCTGTGCTTATTGAGGGAGCCTTCTGTTTTCAATTATTGATTAATACTATGTACATTTTCCTTGTTCTTGGATCATTTTGTGGACTAAATATTGAAATAGATTTTCTTCATTTAATATTATAAGAGATTAATATTGCAGAATTATCTCATGTTTATGTTACTGCATGAATATAAAATGAAAAATTAATTTTTAAAAAATGGCCTTTTTTTTTCCGAGCCACAGTAAAATGTGGCACAGCATGTGCCCAAAAGACATGCCCATATTACCTCAGGCCACTTTTTACCATGGCTTTGTAAAAGGACCCCTAAGTTTTTTGAAAGCATTTTATAGATGATTTGGTTCTGATCTGGCAGAGATCAATATCAGTGAGAGAAAATCCGCTGGCAAGCAGAGAACTCAAACGCCCCACGGTAAAGACAACAGAGAACAGAAAGTGGGAGAGCGATCAAGGATATCAAAAACTGGAGGATGTTCTTAAAATGAAAGTTTATTAAGGGTTTCAAAGACTCGACACAACGTCGTGTTTCGGCTGTCAGGCCATTAAGGGTTTCGAAGACTCGACACAACGTCGTGTTTTGTCCGTCCTCATATATATAAATGTATGTGTTTTGTCTTCCAGTAAACCATGTACATTTACACAGTCCACATATACATGTGTTTCACAATTTTTATGTTTTCAGAATTGTCATGCACATTTCTTCACATACATAGCTTTATTGTACACACATATATACTACTTTATATGTGTATATATATATTTTATACATTTTTTGCAATTTTATTGTTTCTTCATTGTATATAAATGTATGTTTTTATAGACTCCTGATGCAGGCCTGACGGCCGAAACACGACGTTGTGTCGCGTCTTCAAAACCCTTAATAAACTTTCATTTTAAGAACATCTTCCAGTTTCTGATATCCTTGGTCGCTCTCCCACTTTCTGTTCTCAGAGATCAATATCAGTTCATTATTAAATTTACTTGTGCAACTGACATTATTCTACAACTTGTGTGTGCAACTTTCAATGGAAAGAGTGAAGTTGGGTGAACAAGTTTGTAGAATCCATGGATCAGTGCTTCTACATTTTCCATAGACTTTAATGACACGTAGATTTGAATAGCAAATGAAACATAATAAAAATTAAAAGAAAACAAATCATTTGTTGTTGCATTTATTTCATCTCATTTGGAAATAAAATGAAATGAAATCACCTTTTCACTGCATTATTCATTTATGTGCATCTGTACTTGTTTCTTGATAGAAAAATAATGTCTTCTTTCATTTTAGGTACAATAAAACAAAAAAGCACTCAAGTTCATTTGCATTAAAAAGACAAATGAAATGTTTTATTAGAGAAGTTTACAGACAATCAGTGAAGTGGTCTTTTATATTATATATATATATATATATATATATATATATATATATATATATATATATACACCAATTGCGTTACAAGACGTATAAGGAGAGATTGGATGACCTGAACATGTATACCCTGGAGGAAAGGAGAAACAGGGGTGATATGACACAGACGTTCAAATATTTGAAAGGTATTAATCCGCAAACAAACCTTTTCCGTAGATGGGAATGTGGTAGAGCTAGAGGACATGAAATGAGATTGAAGGGGGCAGACTCAAGAAAAATGTCAGGAAGTATTTTTCCATGGAGAGAGTGGTGGATACTTGGAATGCCCTCCCTTGGGAAGTGGTGGAGATGAAAACGGTATCGGAATTCAAAAATGCGTGGAATAAACATAAAGGAATCCTGTTCAGAAGGAATGGATCTTCAGAAGCTTAGAGGAGATTGGGTGGCAGAGCCGGTGGTGGGAGGCGGGGCTATTGGTTGGGAGGCGGGGCTAGTGCTGGGCAGACTTGTGCCCTGAAAATGGCAGATGCAAATCAAAGTCAGGTATACACATAAAGTAGCACATATGAGTTTATCTTGTTGGGCAGACTGGATGGACTGTACAGGTCCTTCTCTGCCGTCATCTACTTTGTTACTCACATTACTGTGTTAAATACGTGTTTGCTCATGAAGCAGTCTTTTGAGAGAACCCGTGTTAGATATGACAAGAAAATCAAAGTGAAGCTCAGTGTAGTAGACCTCTGCCTGCTTCTCAGGGGATGCTTTTGCATTGGGAATGAGTTTTGCTGAAATGTGTTTCTTCACTAACAATTTGGAAGCACAGATTGTTGCTATTTAAATATAAAGATCCTTTTTGCTAAGGTACAATACGATTCTGCAGTTACTGAGGTTTAACGGCCAAAATTAACATCTGGCAACCGCAAAGCCTCAGTGTTAAAAGTTGGTAGACCATTAATGCAAAAAGAAAAGTTCTTTACTGCACATTAACTGAAAGGAAGACAATGTGGTGCAGTTGACTACACCTGTTTAGATGATGTTAACTAAGTCATGGTATCTTCCACATTACCAGTTAATGTACGGTAACTTCTCATTCATTCACATTAAGGCATAGTCCTTGCCTTTTCCCAGTCTGTTCCACATTAGCTATAAACTTAGAAATTACAAAGAAGCCATATTAACTGTTAATGCAGCAACCCTATTAACCTTTGAAAAAAATCATGGTACAGAGACAGTTCTAGTTTCTCTTTTCAATGATGTAAGGGTCACATTAAATAAGGGAAAAGATGGGTTGATCTTTCTACTCGAATTAACAGCTGTGTTTGATATGATAAATCTTTTTGTGTGTGTTTTTTTTTTTGCAACTACAGCAATTAGTTGAAGTAGGATTTAGTGGGTATTGAAATTGATTAATTGAAATGAGGTATTGAAATGGATTCATCACTTTTGACAGGAAGAACACAACACATTTTTTGGAATGGTCAAGTATTTGGTGCTATTGTTCTTACTTGTGGATTACCCCAAGGCTCAGTATTATCACCTCTGCTTTTCAATTTATATTTCAGTCCAATAGTGGACATTATAGAACAGCATGGCCTTAAGTGTCATATCTTTGCAGCCAATGTGCAATTGTGGCTGGATTTTGATCAGGATAAGACCAGAGCCTTCCAGATGTTGGATGGCTGTTCAAGTGATCTCTCTGCTTGGTTTAAAAAGTATGAATTAAAGTTAAATTTAACAAAGACACATGATCTCCCAGATTCTATATATGGTGTCTAAAATTGCACGCACAAATCAGTGTGAATAGGCAATTTGCACGTGCAACTTAATTGATTAATGAGCCAATAATTGACTGCCAACAACCAATTATTTGCACTAATTGGAGTTATGTACACATTCTATTCTATGATGCTGTAGGCAGAGCTCCTATGCCCCCGCATTCTACATAGTGCACCTAGAGTTATGCGGAATTGCATGTGTAAATCTAGACATATTCTATAACTATGCACATAGATGGTTTTAACAAGCTGTTAAGCATTGTCAACAGCTCATAACAAGCAATAATGAGCACTAATTGGCAAAAGATTAGAATTTACATGAATACATTGCTAAGCATATTCTGTAATGTACAGCGTCTCAATTCTAACTGCACAGGCAAAAATGGGCATGATTAGGGGTGTCGAAATGATTGTGTTGTGGGCATTCCAAAATCTTTGTGTGTTGTTAGAAAATATCAGCCAGTGTGCGTAAATCTACATGCATGGATTCACACCAGCTTTTCTTTGATGTAAATGGATGCACATAGATTCGGTCACATGAACTACATCTAAGCGTATTGTAAATACTGTGCCTAGATTTATGTGTGGTATTTCGAATATACTTAGGCTTAATTACTTAGTGTGCATTAATTTTTGGTGCCACATATAGAATCAGGCCCATAGTGTGTAATTCAAGGGGGCATGGACATAGACATTTCAGGGGGCTTCCAGGGTCATTCCCAGAATTTCCGCACATTGTTGCAGAATAGACTCGATTGGTGCCTAACTTAGGTGCTGGCATTTACACTTGCTTTCAGCTGGCATAATTCCTGATGTCTAAAGTTAGGCGTTGTTTATGCACTTAGTGCTATTCTAAAATGGACATGGATCCTTTATAGAATAGCGCTCAATGCTTACATTTCTCAGCGCTGATTTTTCAGCGACATTTAAAGAATCTACTCCTATATGTGGTTTTCAAGAAAGGGAAGATCACTTTCATTTAAGCCTTGCATAGAGGGTACGATTATAACAGAAAAAAAAACAGAAGTAAAACATTTGGGAATTTGGTTAGATAAAGATGTAATATTTGATAAACAAATTTACAGTACGGTCCAGTCAGCTCTTGGCAGTTTGAGATTGTTGCATAGGGTTCATGCTTTATTGGTAGAAAAAGATTAAGCTACTCTAATTCATGCTTATGTGATCTTAAGGGTGGATTATTCTAACAGCTTATATTGTGGTTTAACAAAATATCAACTGAAATGGCTCCAGTTAGTGCAAAATACAGCAGCACAGTAACTAAAAATAATAAATAATCTTCTTAATATGTGTTGCTACTCTTAGCTGACCTACACTGGTTACCCATTGATCAGTGTATCCATTTCAAGATATTATGTTTAGTATTTAATGCTTTCCAGTTAGAGGGTCCAGTATATTTAGTTAACTTATTGCAGCAATATAATCCAACTACAGATCTTAGGGTTGATATTATACAGACGTTCAAATATTTGAAAGGTATTAATCCACAAATGAACCTTTTCCGTAGATGGGAAGGCGGTAGAACTAGAGGACATGAAATGAGATTGAAGGGGGGCAGACTCAAGAAAAATGTCAGGAAGTATTTTTTCACGGAGAGAGTGGTGGATACTTGGAATGCCCTCCCGCGGGAGGTGGTGGAGATGAAAACGGTAACGGAATTCAAAAATGTGTGGGATAAACATAAAGGAATCCTGTTCAGAAGGAAGGGATCCTCAGAAGCTTAGCGGACATTGGGTGGCAGAGCCGGTGGGGGGAGGCAGGGCTAGTGGTTGGGAGTGGGGCTAGTGCTGGGCAGACTTCTACGGTCTGTGCCCTGAAAATGACAGATACAAATCAAGGTCAGGTATACACGTAAAGTAGCACATATGAGTATCTTGTTGGGCAGACTGGATGGACCGTACAGGTCTTTCTCTGCCATCATCTACTAGGTTGGCTTCTCAAGGTCTCTTTGTGAGACTAAGAGGGGCATAATCGAACGTCACCAGCGATCTATTTTGATGGCGGCATAACAGCTGGCCGGAACTGTATTATCGAAAAAGATGGCCAGCCATCTTTTTTTTTTGATAATACAGTTTAGCCCGGCCAAATGCCAGAGTTCACCGGGGTTGAGATCGCTGGTTTTGTTTTTTAGCAATAATGCCGGCCATCTCAAACCCGGCGAAATCCAAGGCATTTGGTCATGGGAGGAGCCAGCATTTGTAGTGCACTGGTCCCCCTGACATGCCAGGACACCAACACAAATAGCTCCCAGGTGCATAGCTCCCTTACCTTGGGTGCTGAGCCCCCCAAATCCCCCCCAAACCCACTCCCCACAACTCTACACCATTACCATAGCCCTTATGGGTGAAGGGGGGCACCTACATGTGGGTACAGTGGGTTTTTTGGGGGGGGTTGGAAGGCTTAACACTTAGCACCACAAGTGTAACAGGTAGTGGGGTGATGGACCTGGGTCCATCTGCCTGAAGTGCACTGCACCCATTACAAACTGCTCCAGGGACTTGCATACTGTTGTTAGGGAGCTGGGTATGTCATTTGAGGCTGGCATACAGGCTGGTAAAAAAAAGGTTTTTATTTTTATTTTTTTAGTGTGGGAGGGGGTTGGTGACCACTGGCGGACTATGGGGAGGGCACCTTTTTGAGGCTTGGTCGTGAAAATAAAAGGACCAAGTAAACCCAGCGAAATACTGCTTAACGCCTCTTTTATTTTTTCCATTATCCGCGAAAGCCGGCCATCTGGTAACCACGCCCATGCCCACCCTTGTCCCACCTTCACTATGCCGCCGACACACCCCCTTGAACTTTCGCTGGCGCGGCGATGGAAAAGCGGCGATGGTGTCAAAAAAGCTACTTTCGATTATACCGATTTTGTCACCTTTGAGAGATTGCCGGCCATCTCCCGATTTATGTCAGAAGATCGCCGGCGATCACTTTTGAAAATAAGCCTGTAAGTAATATTAAATTGCAGCCTTCTTACAAAGGAGCTTTTGCAATTTTAGGGCTCAATCTTTGAAATGAATTACTTTTAGAATTATGTCAGATACATTCTTATTCTTGATTTAAAAAAAAAAGTTTAAAGGCTTGGTTTTATAGGAAATGTTTCTTTGAAGCTGTGTAATGTGATGACTGCAGTTCAACTTCAAAACACCCAGGGCCCCCGCTCCAGGTGCTTAGTGCTTCCACCAGTTTCCTTCCAGGTGTTGTGGAGGACTTGCAGCCATCTGCGTATCCTCCCAGTCTTCTCTGGAGTGACTCTCCGGTCCACCCAAACCACCCAGGGTCTTTGCTCCAACACATTTTATTTTCTTTCTACTATTCCAAATGACTCCAGTACAATTTAATTTCTTGATATTGTCCCTTCCCAAATCTCTTTCTGCACTGCATATCTCAGGAACACATTGCCCACCTTCTGCTTTCATCACTTCACCATCCCTTTTGTCTTCTCACTTTTTCTCACCTTCAAGCTTCAACATTTTATTCCTTTCAGTCAACCATTTCCATTCTGTCTGAGAGCATCTCACCTTCATCACTATCTTCTTCCTTTCCTGCTCTCTGCTGGGGATATTAATCTCAATCCTGGTCCTCAAAATCAGATTTCGCCCTACTCGTGCAGGTCACACCAAAATGTCTCCAATCTAATTTCTGTTCCTATCCTTTACCCTTCTTCTCTGCCTTTCTCATATGCCCTGTGGAATGCTCACTGTGTCTCCAACAAGCTTTCCTACATCCACAACCTCTTTATCTCTTGTACTCTCCATCTGCTTGCACTAACTGAGACTTGTCTTTGCCCTGAAGACTCTGCTTCAGATGCTGCCCTGTGTCAATGAGGGTGCCTTTTCTCCCAAGCACCTCGCCAGGTTGGCCACAGAGGTTGTGTTGGGCTACTGCTCTCACTCTCTAGTAGATTTCAACCTCTTCTTCCACCTTGGTCTCACTGCTTTTCTTTCTTCGAAGTCTACTCCATCTGTCTATTCACTTCTCTACCTCTCTGAGTAGCAGTCATGTATCAACCCCCTGACAAGTCCATTTCTTTCTTTCTTTCTTACTGGTTTTGATTCCTGGCTTTCCTGTTTTCTCAAACCCTCATCTTTTTTTCCCTAATTCTTGGGAATTTTAACATTCATGCTAATGATCCCTCTGACTCTTTTGCGTCTTGGTTTCTTGCTTTAACATCCTCTTTCAATCTTCAGCTGTGCTCCATTACCCCTATTCACCAGAAGTGACCACTGCCGTTATCTTGTCTTCTCTTCTAACTACTCACTCTCCAGTTTCTGCACCTCAGTTCTTCCTCTATCTGACCATCATTTGATAACCTTCACACTTAAATACCTTCCACCCCAATCCTGTCCAATCTCTACCTAAACATTTAGGAATCTTCAGGCTATTGACTCTTGTATTTTTTCCACCAGTGTTTCATCCCTCTTCTCAACCAATATCAGGCTTATTTTCGTAAGAGAAGTATGCCATCTTTCGACACAAATCGCAAGATGGGCGTCCTTCTCAAAGGGTCGCCCAAATCGGCATAATGGAAAGCCTATTTTGGGCGTCCCCAACTGCTTTCCGTCACGGGGATGACCACAGTTCCTGTGGGGTGTCAGAGGCATAGTGAAGGGGGGACTTGCGTGTGCCTAACACATGGGCATAATGGAAAAAAAGGGTGTCCCAGATGAACTGGTGGAATATAAGTTGTACAACAGAATTTTGAACAGATTGAAGGGGAGAGAGTTGGTTTAGTGGGAGACCTTTGAGAAAGAAGTTGGAAGACACTTGGACGACTTTACCTGGTCCTTTTTTTCTTACAACGAAGCCACAAAAAGGTGCTCGAACTGACAAGATGACCACCAGAGGGAATCGGGGATGACCTCCCCTTACTCCCTCAGTGGTCACTAACCCCCTCCCACCCTCAAAAAATGTTTTAAAATATTTTTTACCAGCCTCTATGCCAGCCTCAAATACCATACCCAGCTGCATGACAGCAGTATGCAGGTCCCTGGTGCAGTGCACTTCAGGCAGGCAGACGCAGGCCCATCCCCCCTACCTGTTACACTTGTGGTGGTAAATGTGAGTCCTTCAAAACACTGGGTATTATTCTGGGTATTAAATTTGACTATAGGTGAAACCGTATATTTGAAGTATTTCATTCCAGGAACAGCTCTAATTTGTTTTCATGAATCATAAGAGAGAAAGAGAGAGAGAGAGAGAGAGAGAGAGAGAGAGAGAGAGAGAGAGAGAAAGGATGTTGTTCAAATTCCAGAAAGCAACTTTTTAACAAAATTGCAATTGTCTAATAAATACTATCAAGACCAACAGGGTTACAAATCTTGACCCTCAAATTGCTTTGCTAACTAGTAATTCTCTAGTTGTTCTCATCCTTCAGCATTTTAGAAGAAAGATTTGCAAAATACAATATCATTAGCAATATGGAAAATAGCAGAGAACCTTGGTGATGAATCTCTGTGTTCCTTTGTCACACTGACCTCCTCAAGTGAACTTGAATTTCTGCAAAATAGCTGCAGCTATTAGCTCCCAGTTTAGCTTGGTGTAATACTCAGAAAAAAAATGTGACATTAATTACCTAGGAGTCCAAACCTAGAATTTGAAACCAGAAACGAGTGCTTGTTCTGCTGTGATGTATGATTGCTGTTGTTAAGGATTTGATTGATTATTGATCGCAATCGTCTGCTAACTTCCCTGTGGAACCCAGCTGTAATTTCTCCATGCAGCTGCTAATAGCAATATCCCTCATATTCGATGCGTGTGCCCTGAACAAGATAGATTACTAATGCCACAGACAAGAAAGCATTTCATAAAACTGCAGCCATGGTTTATCAAAGGCATAACAAGCTTGACGTATTAGAACAATGCTGTTTTGTTTATAGGCCACAATATATTCCACAGAACATGTTGCTTTGATCCAAACACTTGCTTTGACAACACTTTCGAGAGTATGCTTCTAATGTTATTTACTATTTATATTCAATTTTAAATTATCCCTCAGTCCTTTCCCTCTACAGTAGATCGTCTTCTGTTTAAAAGAAACAGATTTAAATAGTTAAAATATTGTTAACAGTATTCAAGTTTCCTGATGTGGGAAGCACTGTATCTCTGTTTAAAATGTTTACTGGTACCATTGTACAAAAGTTTGTTTTCATCTTGGTCCTGCTGGAAAAAGTGTGGTTTGCAGTCAACATGCAGTGTACTGGGGGCAACTTTCAAACAATGCATGTGATAAACTGGATTAGAAGCTGATTGACAGACGCTAGAGGGTGGTGGTCAATGGAATTCACTCGGACGAAGGAAAGGTGAGTAGCGGAGTGCCTCAATGATTGGTGCTGGGGCCAATTCTGTTTGATATATATTTGTGAGAGACATTGCAGAAGGGTTTAAAATTTGCCTTTTTGCATATGATACCAATGTTTTTTAATAGAGTGGACAGCCCAGAGAGAATGAAAAACATGAAAAGGGATCTGCAAAAGTTAGAAGACTGTTCCAATGTTTGGCACTTAAAATTTAATGCAAAGATGTACAGAGTGATGCATTTGGCGGAGTAGAAATTCAAGGAAGCCGTATTTCCTAGGAGGTGAAAGGCTGGTATGCACAGACAGGGAGAGACATCGTGGGTGATGGTGTCTGAGGATCTTAAAGTAGCAAAACAGTATGAGAAAGTGGTGGCTGTAGCCAGAAAGATGCTAGGCTGCATCAAGAGAGGCACAACCAGCCTATCTTGCTAAGGATATAAAAAGACTACACGCGATCCAAAAGACCTATAAAAAGAGACTGCAAGACCTGAATATGTATACCCTAGAGGAAAGGAGGGTCAGGGGAGATATGATACAAATGTTTAAATACTTGAAAGGTATTAATATAGAAACAAATCTTTTCCAGAGAAGGGGGAAAGATAAAACTAAAGGACATGAATTGAGGTTGTGGGGTAGTAGACTTAGGAGTAATGTCAGGGACTTCTTTCTCACAGAGAGGGTGGTTGAAGCCTGAAATGCCCTCCTGAGGGAGGTGGTAGAGATGAAAATAGTGATATTCAAAATGACATGGGATAAACACAGAGGATCTCTAATTAAAAAATGAATGGTATATAAAAACCTAAACTTAAATGGTTGCGTGGGTGTGGATATGTAGAGTGATGCTTAGATGGCGACTTCATCTGTGATGAACTAGGGTCAGTGTCCCATACACAGATTTATACAGTCTATGTCCCATACATGACAATCCAGGTTAGGATGGGCTGGAAAGGGCTTGACAGCAACTTCAATGGCTGGAAACTGAGGACAGTGCTGGGCAGACTTTTACAGTTTGTGTCCCACAAATGTCGACTCAGATAGGCTGAAGTGGGCTTCGACAGCAACTCTAGTAGTTGGAACATAAGGACAGAACAGGTGGATTTCTATGGTCTATGTCCCAGAAATGACAAAGAAAGACCATATTCAAGTATTTTACTCACAGACTTTAGATCAATTTTAAAGGGAAACATCTGCTTTTTCTATGGGTACTTTTCTTATGTATACTTATGTGCATACTTTGGAAATAGACAATTATGGATGTATGTCTACTTTCTGCCCTAACCATGCTCCCAAGAAATGCCTGCCTAATATATATGAACAATTATGTATTCGTTGACTTTATGCATAGAAATGTATATGCGTTTGTGGTATTATTATTATTATTATTATGTCTTCTTGAGCCAGTCAGTGCATAGGGCAGACACACCTCCCTCACTTGTCAATCACATCTGTCTTGGCCTTCTTGGACCTCTTTTCCCTTCTGCTTTCCAGTTCATGGCTTGCCTTGGCATGTGCTGTTTAGTTGTCTCTCTTACTATTTTGATTTTAATCTTATCTTGCCACTTGAGATGTAGGATTTTTCTTAAATTGCGTGAATGATAACCATCTAGTCTGTTTTAGAGAGTTTTCCTAACTGCACTCTATCACAGAGCATGCATCAAAGTGCTATTATAAAAATGCAACTTCTATTGAGTTGTTAGCTTCTTATTGTCCCGGATCATACCCATCTGTTCACAACTGATGCCACTTACCAATTCTAATCCTCATTTCTTTTTCAGTGTTGTTGTCTTCTGCTACCAGACTTCCTAATTATAAGTGAATTCTGGTACTTTTTTTTCTATTTTAACTTTATTTGATTGCTTTGTTATCTGTTATGTTTATAGTCAACCTTTATCTTTTTGCTAAATAGAGTGAACCCAATCTGTTCGCCAAAATGTATTATTCTATTTGTCTTTGCCTGATAAGAACTCACCAACAAGACCGCATCATCTACAAAATCTACATTTTCTAATTGCATGTTTTTATAACATTGGCACTCACATCCTTTTTCATGCTTACTCACAAATTAAAAACAAAGCAAAACACACAATTACAACTTTTAATGGAAGAAAAACTTGGCTGCAGCTTTAATTGAAGATCATTCACTAGAAATGATTAAAGTGACCATTAATAACAAGCAATCTTTAGTTTAAATTAACCACCTATGTCGCTAGTCAGTGCTGAACTAGCTGCCCAGTTTCAATCCAAAATAAATTTCCATACTCATCTCATATATATTCTAGTTCCTCATAAAATAACAATGTTTGATTTTTCCTTATTCAACTTTATTTTATTACAAAACACATCTAAAACATCCTCTAAGTGACTGAATTAAATGTACCTCCTCATATTATATCTGCTCTTTCTCACATTCTCAACATACAAACTAATGCATACCCACACTATCAACTCTCTCTCACCATACATTCATATATCCATTATAAAACAATGCTCTGACGTGCAGCCTATAATGAATTCTCCTTTTGTCCCTTTTTCAGTCAATACATTTTGCCACAGCATTGTACATTTCTCTAGATATTTCTATATTGTTTTTTTTATATTGGGATTGACTATTTTTGGTTTTGGATTTTGATTATCTTTCCCTTGGGGTTTGATTTCTGTTAGTGATTTATTCCGGCGCTGTTGGAAGCAAGGTGCTATTGTTTCTGGTACCAGTTTGAGGTCTGCTCTGGTTATGGAGCCAAAAAATGTTTGAAAATATTTTCAGTTAGACCCCTGAAGATGCATCGGGTGAAATGCAGCGACTGTGTCAGGTTCGATGCCAGACTTGAAATATTTAAGACCAAGAACGGAAGCTGAAACAGGAATGGTGATTGATAAATTATTATAGGAATGGACGTGAGTTCATCACTCGATGACTGAAGGAATTGATGGTTACTGAATTATTATAAGGATAAGCAAGTTGACATGAATATTTAATCAGCCTGTTTTGAAAGCCAGTTGAAATACTCAATGCTAAATAAGATCGGCTAAGGGAAATGAACTAACCATATGAACAGTAGAAAGAATGTAGAAGAATTATAATTGATAAACTGTGAGATTTTTGTATTCATGTAGGTTATCAATAGAAATCAAACAAAATAAAACATGGAAAAGAAAATAAGATGATATCTTTTTTATTGGACATAACTTGATACATTTCTTGATTAGCTTTCGAAGGTTGCCCTTCTTCCTCAGATCGGAAATAAGCAAATGTGCTAGCTGACAGTGTATATAAGTGAAAACATTCAAGCATTACTATGACAGTCTGAGAGTGTGGGAGGATGGGGGTGGGTAGGAGGTATGCATGGGGACATCAAAGCATATCATTAATATTCTAACAGGATGGGTGTGGATAAGTGAGGGAAGGGTGATCAACAGAGACATACAGCTTTATGGTTTATAATGGGCTAGGAACCCCAGATCCTTGTTAAGTCCTTTCTGTTGGGTGTTAAAATATTCAATCATTCTGACTCCTACCCACCCCATCCTCCCACCCTGTCAGACTGTCATAGTAATGCTTGAATGTTTTCACTTATATACACTGTCAGCTAGCACATTTGCTTATTTCCGATCTGAGGAAGAAGGGCAACCTTCGAAAGCTAATCAAAAAATGTATTAAGTTATGTCCAATAAAAAGGTATCATCTTATTTTCTTTTCCATGTTTTATTTTGTTTGATTTCTATTGATAACCTTAAGAGTGGACTAACACGGCTACCACACTCCTCTACTTAAGATGTATTCATGTAAATATCATAACCTCAGGCAGAGACAGTGAGAAATTGTTTTATAATGGATATATGAATGTATGGTAAAAGAGCTGATAGTGTGGGTATGTATTAGTTTGTATGTTGAGAATGTGAGAAAGACCAGCTATAACATGAGGAGGCACGTTTAATTGTATCACTTAGAGGATGTGTTACAAGTGTTTTGTAATAAAATAATGTTGAATAAGGAAGAATCAAGTGTAGTTACTTTATGAGGAGGTATTAATCAATATAACGACTGAAATCAATATACTCGATAGGTAGTAATAATATATATTCTAGTGAGAACTGTGGTGTCGTCAAGGCCTCCCTCTGCTAGTGGTGACCTCACACAGCAGCATCTCATACACACAACAATAATAATTCAATCATAACTGAAAGCCACTTCAAATGTTTTAAAGAACAAATAGTAAACTCAAAGCAAGAGAGAGCGGGATGGGTGAGAGAAAAAAATTAATAAAACTTATCAGAGCCTCTTCTGTTCCAATCACCCACTGGCTCTTCAACCAGGCATTTAATGGAAGAAGTAACTAACCTGTTAGCCTCTCTCACACAAACAAGGAGTGACGTGGGCTGCACATACTGCAGCAGGACATGTTTATCCACTCTTACCTTAGCTGAGATAATATTTAACCATTTCTCTGACCTCGTGTCACCGTTCTTGAAATCAGTCACCTTATTTTCTAACTCCTCTTACTCTCTTACCTATCTATATGTTCAATCTTTGCTTATACCCTTCACTTTCAATTAAAATGTTCTACTACATATTATGTTGACATTGCAAGTAGTATACTATCCAGCTTATAATCGAAAGAGAAAAACGCCTATATTTTGACCGGGAGATGGGCGTTTTTCTCGCAAAGGTGCCCAAATCGGTATAATCGAAAGCCGATTTTGGGTGTTTCCAACTGCACTCCGTCGTGGAAACGAATAAAGTTGACAGGGCGTGTCGGAGGCGGGACTGGGGCGTGGTTATCAGCCGAGGAGAGATGGGCGTCTTTAGCTGCTAATAAAAAAAAAAGGCATTTTTACTGCGATTTTGGGTCACTTTTTTTGGACCCCTTTTTTTTCACGAACAAGTCCCAAAAAAGTGCCCCAACTGCCCAGATGACCACTGGAGAGAATCAGGGATGACGTCCCCGGACTCCCCCAGTGGTCACTAACCCCCTCCCACCAAAAAAAAAAACCCACTTTAAAAACTTTTTTCTCAGCCTGTATGCCAGCCTCAAATGCCGTACCCACCTCCATGACAGCAGAATGTGTTCGATCCTCTCACAGCCTTTCCCTGGGTCAGATGTGGCTCTCGGGTGCACTACAGGGTCACATCAGCATTGCATTGTGGTGGGTGTAGGGTATTGGGTTCCGTGATTTCATTAGCTTGTGTTACAGTCTCACGATGTTGGTAGTTGGTAGGCTCTTCTCCCATGGTGCTTTTCCCCCTGCCTACTGGGTCAGAGTGTGCCCTGTTGTGTTTCCTGTTGTAGTCCATGCGGTAGTGGCCATTTTTGTAAGCCAGTTTTAGTTCCCTTTCCTGTGTTAGCCACGTTAGACAACTTAGCTCTTACCTTGAATGTGGCTGAAAGAGGGCATTGTACAGCATTCTGCCAGCTCTGACCTACTGCTAATCTCAGTACCAGGGAGACTCGTTGCCAGTGGGGCACAACCTCTGCAGTTAACTGTGAGTAAACGTGCTTATTCCAATAAAGGACGTTTTCGGAGAGATTAGTTTTCAGGTGTCAACTGGTGTGCCAATGTTATACAACAGCAACAAGTCCTAGAGGCCTGCGTGTATGCAGGTCCCTGGAGCACTTTTAGTGGGTACCGCATTGCACTTCAGCCAGGTGGACCCAGGCCCATCCCCCCCTACATGTAACACTTGTGCTGGTAAATGGGAGGCCTCCAAAACCCACTGTACCCACATGTAGGTGCCCCCTTCACCCCTAAGAGCTATGGTAGTGTTGTACATTTGTGGGTAGTGGGTTTTGGGGGAGGGGGGTTGGGAGCTCAGCACCCGTGGTAAGGGAGCTATGCATGTGGGAGCTTTTTCTGAAGTCCACTGCACTGACCTAGGGTGCCCAGTTGGTGTCCTGGCATATCAAGGGGGCCAGTGTACTACCAATCCTGGCCCCTCCCACGACCAAATGGCTCGGATTAGGATGTTTTTGAGCTGGGCGTTTTTAGTTTCCATTATCGCTAAAAAAAACAAACGCCCAGCTCAAAAACATCCATTTTTTCGAAAATACGGTTTGGTCCGCCCCTTCACGGACCCGTTCTCGGAGATAAACGCCCATGGAGATAGGCGTTTGCATTCGATTATGCCCCTCTATGCCATACTTTGTATTCTTATTTTAATATTTTTACTGCTGTAATTGCCTATTGCTCATGTTGATTTATTCTTACTGTACACCGCCTTGAGTGAATTCCTTCAAAAAGGCAGTAAATAAATCCTAATACTACTACTACTTATCATTTCTATAGCGCTACTGGATGTACGCAGCGCTGTACACTTGAACATGAAGAGACAGTCCCTGCTCGACAGAGCTTACAATCTAATTAGGACAGACAAACAGGACAAACAAAAGATAAGGGAATATTAAAGTGAGGATGATAAAATAAGGGTTCTGAACAAGTGAACAAGGGTTTAGGAGTTAAAAGCAGCATCAAAAATGCAGGCTTTTAGCTTAGATTTGAGTCTTAAGTCAGCTAAGAATCGTTCCTATATTCAACTGTAAACTTTTCCAGGTACAGATAACAGAACAGTTCCTCTAATTATTGCAGTACAACAAATCTCCCTTCTGCCGCAGCTTTACAATTATACCTCTTTTCCTGTCATCTAATGCTTTTTCCCTTTTTCCATGCTATCCGATCCTTTCTTAAGAGTTCTGCACAGATGTTTTCTAATCCTGGCAATTTTCCATTCCCTAGTCCCTTAATAGCTTTGATTATCTCTTCCATTGTGGATTGCTTGGTGTCTATCTGCAGCTCTGCTGATGTTGCAGCAATAGGCTGCTTTAATGCTGTGTCAGGCTTTGGACGGTTTAGCATTTCCTTAAAATGTTCTTCCTAATGTTGGACTTTTTTTTTTCTTCTGTAATGACTTTGACACCTTTGTCTTTAATAGGTAGTACTTCCCTTCCTTCCTTCTATTCTTTTTAACTGATTGATTATACAGTACACTGTTTTCAAATCTCTTTTTTTGTGCTGCTTTCTCCTCTATTTGAGCATTTTCTGTAGCCCATTTTCTCTTATCTTGTCTCACACCATTTTAACTTCTTTATCTTGCTGACTGTACTGCTACAATATAACTTGTTTCTTTTCAGTATCTTCTTGTCATGCAGTTGATGACTGAATTTCTTTTGCTTCCTTATACATTTCCAAATATCTTCATTTATCCGCTTTTCTTTCTTGCCTGACCCAGTGTTTTCATGCAGATGTTGCATAGCTCCTCTTTGAACACTTTCCATACATTTTCAACATCTGGTTCACATCTGAACATTTTTCTGGCAAATCTTTGAATCAGCTTCGCTTGAGCACTGGGAATTCTTCTGTATTCTGCTGGTCCTTCAACTTATTAATTTTGTGTTTGATAACATCCTATAGCTATATCGCAATGCAATGTCATCGAGGAACTTAACAAACATAGGCATTGCCATACTAGGACAGACCAAAGGTCCATCAAGCCTAGTATCCCGTTTCCCACAGTGGCCAATCCAGGCCACAAGTGCCTGGCAAGATACCAAAAGAGCGAAACATATGTTATGCTGCTTACCCTAGAAATAAGCAGTGGATTTTTCAAAATCCATCTTAATAATGGCTTATTGACGTTTCTTTCAGGACATTATCCAAACCTTTTTTTAAACCCTGTTAAGCTAACTGCTTTTACCACATTCTCAGGTAATGAATTCCAGAGTTTTGGGGCCCATTTTATTAAAGGATTGCCATGTGGTAACTGACTTACCGCACAGCATCCCAGAACTACCTCTGGCCCAACACCGGTGCATGTTTTTTTTCTGGTGCTAGGAGAAATATTGAAAAAATACTTCCACAGTTGCTGGTGGGTTAGCGTGGAAGCCCTTACTGCCACCTCAATGAGTGGCGGTAAGTGCTGTCCCATCGAAATGGTCACATAGAAAGTGAACTTATGAACTGCCATTTCATTTATGGTTATTTTCAGCCACTGTGGTAAAAGGAGCCCTGGTGCATGGCAAAAATTACCACCACCACTAGTGCAGGGCCCTTTTTACCACAGCATAGTAAAAGGGCCCCTATTTACATTTAATTGAAGAAATATTTTCTCCAGTTTGTTTTAAATTTGCTACTTAGTAACTTCAATGAGTGCCCCCTAGTCCTAATATTTTTGGAAAGAGTAAACAAATGATTCACGTCTACCCGTTCCACTCTACTTAGTATTTTATAGACCTCTATCATATCTCCCCTCAGCTGTCTCTTCTCCAAGCTGAAGAGCCCTACCATCCCTGTTATCATTTTCATACCTTTTCTAATTCCACATTTTTGAGATGCCATGACCAGAATTGCACACAGTATTCAAGATTCTTTGCTACCTCTGGACACTGAACAGAGAGTTTCAATGTAATATAATCAATGATGACGCCTAGATCCTTTTCCTGAGTCGTGACTTCTAATGTGGAATCTTGTATCAAGTAACTATAATTTGGGTTGCTCTTTCCCACAGTCATCACTTTGCAATTACTCACATTATACGTCAACTAGTGGCATAGTAATGGGGCCACGGGGGCCTGGCCCCCCAAATTGGCTCTGGAGCCATGGTTTAGCTGGTGGGGGTCCCACGCTGGTCCCACCCCATTGCCTACCCTGGTCTTCTCAGTCGTGCCATGCACGCTTGTTTTAGTGAAACTGAGCATGAGCAACACTTTGCGCATGTTCAGTTTCATTAAAACAAATGTACAAAGTGTGACTGAGAACAGGGCAGGCAATGTGAGACTAGCACGCTTCAGCTAGCGGGGGTTGGGGACCCCCCCGGCAGCCAAAATAACGTCATGTGGCGGTAGTGGTGGCAGTGGCACTGGGGGGTGGCGGCGGGGAGGCAGGCCAAAATGTGCCCCCCCCCAGACATTCAGCTCTGGCCCCCCTCCCTGTCGAGGTCTGGCTACACCCCTGATGTCATCTGCCATTTGGATGCCTAGACTCCCAATCTCGTAAGGTCCCTTTGTAATTTTTCACAATCATCCTGTGATTTAACAACTTTGAATACATTTGTGTCATCAGTAAGTTTAATTACCTCACTAGTTATTCCCATCTCTATATCATTTATAAATATGCTAAAAAGCAGCAGTCACAGAACACACTCCTGGGAAACCCCGCTATCTACCCTTCTCCATTGAGAATACTGACCATTTAACCCTACTTTCTATTTTCTATTTTTTAATCGTTTTTTTTAATCCACAGTAGGATATTACATCCTGTCCCATGACTTTCTAATTTCCTCAGGAGTCTTTCATGAGGTTCTTTGTGAAATGCCTTTTGAAAATCCAGATATACAATATCGACTGGCACCTTTATCCACATGTTTATTCACCCTTCAAAGAAATATAGTAGATTGGTGAGACAAGATTTCCCTTCACTAAATCCATGTTGGCTTTATTATTAATCCAGAGTTTAAAAAAAAAAAAACAGTTCTTGGTGCACACCCACCCAACCATTCAAATTCAATGGTGTTATCCTGAAAACTCCAAGTGGCTTGGTGTGCCCCAAGGACTGCGTTGAATAGCATCCGTGCCTGCTGTAAATTTTTGACCTTTGCAGTTGTTAGGAAGCTGTCCATGAGCATATATGTAAAAGTGCAATCTATCAGAGTCTGTGTGAAACAACTTATCTTAACTAAAAAGGGGATGACTCTGTGCAAGTGTACGTAGAACTGAAGCTCTGTGTTGCCAGGTGATTATATAAAAATGGTGTACATGTATTAGGAGAAAAAAGGTATGCTTTATCTTAGGTAAGAAAATTGTGAAAGACAAAAATGTAAAAATAAGAGTATGTGAATGTGTGAAAGAACATTGAGGGGAGCTTCAAGAAGTGAATATGCTGTCATATTTCAGATGATCTGGAAAAATGTACATTCGGTAAAAAAAAAAGTTGCAAAAATGCTGCAGGTAAAAAAGGGAAAAAAAAGAGGGCGAATAGGAGGAAATGTAGGAAGAGGAGAGGGGAAAATTGGGTACATGGGAGGGGGAAAGTGGAAGGTAGAGGATGGGGGAAATGGGGAAAGGAGGGGGAAAGGGGATGGAAAAAGAGGCCATACCCCTTTGGAGTTGCACGCTATTAAACTTAGGTGCCCATTTTAAAGAATAACACATAGGGTAGATGCATGGTAACTGCAAATTGCTGCCAATTAACACCAATTATTGATTGTTCATGTTTCATTAGTTAATTAAGAGGTCCTTTTATTAAGCTACAGTAAAAAGGACCCTGCAGTAGCAGTGGTGACTGTTTTTCCTACACACCAGGGTCCTTTTTACCACAGCAGGTAAAAAGCCCCCCAAAATGGCCATGTGGTAAGATAACTTTTACCATGTGGCCATGCAGTGGGAAGCACTTACAGCCACCCATTGAGGTGGTGGTAAGGGTTCCCACATTAACCCAGTGGTAACTGGACAGCGCGCAATGATGAACAATTGCTGCCAGGTTACCGCCATGCTAGAAATAAATAAAATATTTCCAGACCACTGAAAATGGTACATGCTCAACCTGGAACTTCCACCGGTGGCAACGTTGACCAGTAGTGGTTCAGATTTAGTGTGCGGTAGGCCTGCATTGAGCTTACTGCATTGAACCCCCCCCCCCCCCATTTTGGGTGTGGATCTTTGATCAGCACCCAAATTTTAGCACCCAACTTTGGGTGACCTGTATGGAATCCAGGGGTGTTTTTATTAATATAGCATGTACTATCTGTCAAGCAAATACATGATATCCAACTAGAGGTAAAGTCTGTTAAAGACACTGTTGACGCAATAGAAAAACTTTAATAGAAGTTTACATCTAAAATGTTTGAATTTCCCTAATCAAGTTGGTGTTTCCCTTCTTGTGAAGCTTAAGAAATATTTAATGGAAATTTTTAAATTTTTCTTTGTAATATATTCCTCTGCTCAACAAAGTTTATTTTTTCCCTGTAAAGAGATTGTAGGGGGCACCACAAATACAAGGGGATTTATTCCAAGGTCAAGAAGAAGATGAGTTTAAAGACTTATCAACAATACCAGAAGATTCACTCTCTGATGTTTCTAATAGGGCAACTTTATTGTTCGAACAGGACTTTAATGCTGTATTAAGACTATATTTTAAGAACTCCAAGAAGTTGTTCTGTGGTCAGAAAATATAGGTTTACACAGATGTTGCTAAGAATATGCAGGACCATCAAAAATCTTTTTTTGAATATCAGAATTACAGTTAAAGCACTGGGGGCAACCTTTATATTGAGATATCTTACAAATGTGTTGTAAAATATTTGGGAGTGAAATACATTTTCTTTATACCAAACCAACTTAGATCTTTATGGACCTTTAGAGATTGTCAAGAGATGAGGTAACAGCATGACGTCTGTGACTGGGATATGAGCGGTTATTTTATTGGGCTATGCCTTTGCTTTAATCATTTTTCTTATTTGTCTTCTCCTTAATTTTGCTGCTACTTACCCTTCTTGTGGTGGTCTAAGGAAGGGTTTGAATTTAGAACTAGCAAGATTTACCCCCCTGTTTACTAAGGGGCCTTTTACTAAACCACATAAGCGTCTATGCATGCCCAACATGCACCAAAATGGAGTTACCGCCTGGCTACTGTGTGGCTCTTGTGGTAATTTCATTTTAGGACACACATATTGGACGCATGCCAAGTGGCATTTGACGCATGCAAGTCATTACCGCCCGGTTACCGCAAGAGATTTAACGCTAGGTCAATGGCTGGTGGTAAAGTCTCAAACCCAAAATGGAAGCGCGGCAATTTTCATTTTGCCGCATGTCCATTTTCGGCAAAAATACAAAAAGGCACTTTTTACAGGTGCGCTGAAAAATGATTCTGCACACACCCAAAGCACGTGTCTACACTACTGCAGCCCCCCTCCAAAAAAATAAAAATAAATGTTATCAGTTTTATGAAACAATGTCTCCTTTGAAAGCTTTTGTTAATGAACTGAACAGTTATTTATGTTTGGATGATGCAAATAAAAATGTTTATTTTTTTTTTTTTGCAAAACAAGCAAAAGTGTTGGCCAAAACTGGCAAAACTTTCATGGGGAATTCTGTGAATTCTGCTAGAGATGGTCGTCCCCGGTTTTCGGTGATAATGGAAACCGAGTATGCCCATCTCAAAAATGACCAAATCCAACTCATTTGGTTGTGGGAGGATTGCTCTAACCACTAGGCCACTCCTCAACTCCACTCCACTCCCTTGAAACTTGGCCGTCCCAGTTGGGGGGGGAGGGCAGTTCAGGATTTTCAAAATGTTTGAAAGAAGGACGTCCATGCCTTCGCTATGCCTCCGCTGACACACACATACCTCCCCCCTCCCCAAGGTGGTATGGGGTTAGTCACCACTGGGGGAATCAGGGGAGGTCATCCCTGAATCCCTCCGGTGGTCATCTGGTCAGTTTGGGCACCTTTTTGAGGCTTGGTCGTAAGAAAAATGGACCCAGTAAAGTCGGCCAAGTGCTCGTCAGGGACACCCTTCTTTTTTCCATTATCGCTCGAGGACACCCATCTGTTAGGCACGCCTTAGTCCTGCCTTCGTTATGCCTCAGACACGCCCCCGGGAACTTTGGTCATCCCTGCGATGGGAAGCAGTTGGGGACACCCAAAATAAGCTTTCGATTATGTCGATTTGTGAGACCCTGAGAAAAGGATGCCCATCTCCCGATTTGTGTTGAAAGATGGGCGCCCTCCTCTTTCAAAAATAAGCCTGTTAGTATTATAGCTAGTCATTACTTCTGGCAAATTCTGGAACCCTTTTGCTACTTTAAATAATCCCCTTATACTATTTAGGCCTGATATTATCCATTTGGAATAGTAACTCTTTTTTATTTGGGTAAGCTCCTGCTTATTCAATTTAATCTGTAATTTCCATTCTGATTCAATGTTCTTATGACCTAAGGCTTTCCAAGTTTCCACATTGTTTCTTCCACTTCAATACTACAGTTAAATATCAGGAGTTCACCTTCTTTCTAGATGAGTTAATTAAGCAGAGCTACATCTTCTAACTCGGTATGTAGTACAGACTCTCATAAACCAACAGCACTATTTACTTCAACCACTAGTTGTTAAGAGATTTTAGATCCTATCTTGTCCACAAATAGCTTAGGGCCCTGTTTACTAAGCCACGCTAGAGGCACATTAGCGTTTTTAGCGTGCGCAAAGTTAGCACACGCTAACTGTATAGATGCCCATAATATTACTATGGGCATCCTCATGGCTAGTATACATTTATTTTTAGCACGAGCTAAAACTGCTAGCCTAAGCAAACAGGACCCTTAGTGTCTACTTTACCTCTAGATGATATTTTTTTCTCCTTTTCCTTGATCCCACAATTTATAAATGATCACACTAAATCAAAGGTGTTGCAATACAGTTACAGTATTCACCTTAGGGCCCTTGTACCAAACAGTGGTAAAAAGTGGCTTCAGCACCCCCTTACGTGGGTCATTCCTGAATGTTAAGGGGTAAAATAGCTGATTATTCTATTTTCACCATTAATGGACACATGCTAATTTTCCCCATTAGCGTGTGACCATTCACTTGTAAACCTCTACTGCCACCCATTATGTAGGCAGTAAGGACTCACGTGC
The DNA here is from genome assembly GCF_901765095.1 of Microcaecilia unicolor. Classification (NCBI taxonomy): domain Eukaryota; kingdom Metazoa; phylum Chordata; class Amphibia; order Gymnophiona; family Siphonopidae; genus Microcaecilia; species Microcaecilia unicolor. The sequence goes on from NC_044032.1 coordinate 54,469,615, forward strand.
TAACTCTCCATCCCCAGTCCCACCCCACCCCCCACACACATGTATGTATTTATTGAATTTATCATGGATATTGATTGAATCAAGTGGGGTTATATGACCATTACCAAATTAGACTAGTATTATTGACTTTCATAGATGCTTAGAGTACTTGAGGACAGTAAAATGGCTAGGGTTCAAGACGCCTAAACAGAAACATGTTTACTTAACAAAACAGGTACAGGCTGACTTTTCAAAAACTGACAAAATGTCCATTCATTACTCACCAGGAAAAAAAAGAATTAAAAGTCAGTGTCACAAAGATGATCCTTTATTCTACATTACCAATAGAACTTTAAATTGGCTGTAGCCCTCTTAGAATTAGTGCATATTTAGAAGCAATGCAGTGTGATGAGCTCTGAATCATTCTTTGATTTTAAAAGCTTCTTTCATTCTTGGCCGACTCTATAATCTGTGGGCTGAGATAGGGAGAAACAAAAGTGGTGTTTAGTCATGGTTCTTAAATACTCTTGGTGCACTGCTAAGCTTCTTTTCTGCTTATGGACATGTTGTTGTTCACTGAACCTTGTATACAAGGATGGAATAAAAGGACCACCTTCTCATCATTGTGTATTCAATACCAACCAATTCAAGTTCTGAAGCAACTGTTGAGTATTTAAAGCCTCCTTCTTAGCCAAACCAGACAAGCCAACATGTAGAATTAACCTAAATCAAATTACCTTAACAGTAGCCAAAAACAATCAGGTCAATATTCAAAGTGATTTAACTGGCCAGAAATGGATCTTGGCCAGCTAAATCACTTGTTCAGGTCTAACTAGTCATTTCAGTGGCACTTAACTGGTTAGCAAAACAAATACAGGGTGGAAGAAAGCCAAGTCCAAGTGGCCAGCCCAAACACAGAAGTAAGAGCTCCAAACAAAGTTTGTTGGGACCCTACACAGTCCGTGTTTCGGCGGAAAGCCTTCTTCAGGGGTCTAAAAACATATGGAGGGGCATAATCGAATGGGGCGCCCAAGTTTTCCTGAGGGCGTCCTCGAAGGACATCCCCGCGAAGGGGCGGAGAAACCCATATTATTGAAACATGATGGGCGGCCATCTTTCATTTTGATAATACGGTTGGGGACTCCCAAATCTCAACATTTAGGTCAACCTTAATGTTTGAAAATAAGCTCTATAGTAAATGCTGACAGATAAAGACATGTACAGTCCATCCAGTCTGCCCAACAAGATGGCCAGAGTTGAATCTGGCACTTTGCACAGGTTTCACTTCTTCATGATTAAACACTGGCATACTTCATCTCTCCCTCTCCCTGCCAATTCTGGGGCACAGACCAGAGAAGTCCGTCTGGCACCAGTCCTACTTCCTAACTACTGGAGTTGCCATTGAAGTTCACTCCAGCCTTGATTCTGATCTGTTTTTGCCAGTTACTGGACCTAGACTGTAAAATTCAGCCCATCATTGGTCATACTTCCCAAACTCTGAAGCGGCTGTCAAAGCTCACTCTACTTATGAGGTCATTTAAGTTTTGCTTTAATTGGATTACATACTTTTTTCTACAGTGTTCCTCTGTGTTTATCCCATGTATTCTTGAATTCCACCACCGTTTTTGTCATCACAACCTCCTGAAGAAGGGCATTCCAGGAATCTACTACACTTTCTGTGAAAACATATTTCCCGTCATTGCTCCTAAGTCTCTCACCCTGCAATTTCAACTCATGATCTCTAATTCTACTACTTCTCTGTCTCTGAAAAAGATTAGGAAGCTTTCTGTGGTACAATCTGTGGCGAGCATTAGCAGTAAATTTGAGGGACTGAGATCATACTCCATATACCCTGGCTTAGGAGTGAGTTTTATTACTGTCATGGTGTGTGTTAAAATAACCTATTTGAAGACATTCCCCTAAATTCTATATATGGCACATTAAGTTATGTGCGCTAATTTGGCCACATGGCCAAATTGCGCTCACAACTTAATTGATTAACAAGCCAATCAGCGCTGATAATTGGTGCTTAACAAACAATTAGAAGCACTAATTGGCTTTAGGTAGAATTTATGCTCACAACTTTCTAGATGTATTCTATATTACAGTGTGCATAAGTTGTCATGTTCACATTCGAAAAAGGGGTGTGACCATGGGTGTGGAATGGGAAGTTTGTGGGTGTTTCAAGAAACTATGCATACTATTATGGAATATGCCCAATCTGTGCCTTAGGCGCAGGTATTTAGGTCTGATTTTAGGTGGCCTAAATGGGTGCGCCTAAATTTTAGTCTCAAGAATGGAGCATGAGCATATTCTATAAACTACACGTAACTTCTGGCATAGTTTATAGAATCACACTAACTGTATGTTTTTTTGGCATCGATTTTTAAGGCATCATTTATAGAATTTGGCCTATTGCCTCCTATTGATGTGCCATTTCGACTTTGGCAACAGATTATAGCTGCCTTAATCTCACATTTGAGGGAAGTGTTGTTTTTGTTTGTTTGTTTATTTTTTTATTTATTTTTAGATTCATTTTGGATTTTCACCAGCTCTACCACATTCATCATTTGGCTTCCACCTAGTGCCACCCAAAACATGCTCAAACCACCCCCTTGCCATGTGTATATATATTTGTATTTTATAAATGTAAATCCTAGCTTTCTAAAGTCAGGTTTTCTTCATGGATGCAAGATGCAGGTGTAATGCCAGTGTTTGCAGGCATAAACCAGGTTTCCAAAACAACTGCCAATGTGTGTTATTATCAAGTATTGCTTGGCCACTGTTGAAGGGGGGAACTATAGACATGACAAAATTACAAAAGAATTACGTTTACAGTAAAATGGCCTAGTTTTTTTTCACATTTTTCCAATTACATAGGGATAATTTTTGCTATTTCTGTTTATAATGCAATGTATTGCTGAATCTAATCCTGTGTAGGAGGATGAAGAAAGGCAGTTGAAATTGTTTTGAGCAAGAAAGGAGAGCCAAATAAAATTCCATCTACTACAGTCAATTTGCAGTAGGCTTCTGAGAAGCACCCTATGAAATTGTGAGCAAATGAGGTTTCATCTGGCTGTTAATAAGGTTGCAGTTTCAAACCCTTCACCAGCACACCTGACCCTTGTGCTGCAGCAGGCCTGTTATATGGTCTGTTCCAGCTGGTGCTATTGGCTGTTAATCAGAAGTGTTTATACTTTTTCATTCTTTCTTGATTTCCACTAGCCCTCCTTGACTTTGCATCCTGAGTTTGTTCATTAGGGGGAATATTGTTGCAACCCACTCTTGACATTTCACTGTCAACTGGCAGTGATGGGTCAATATTACTTCTGCCACTCTTCACAATGCCAAAAATATGTGATCACACCAATTAGGCTGTTTGCTCAATCTATTCTGTGTAACCTTTCTTTACGCTGGCAAACATTGCTGGGAATTTGAAATAAGAAAATGTGAAAACAGGAGTATGTTGACCAGAGTCCAGAAAACACCTGTTTCATATGCGAGTTTGTGCTCTTTTTGTACTTGACATCTGCATGGTCACTAATTCATTAATCTTACATACAAGAAATATGTAATTGCCTGTATACATGAGAAACAAAAATACAAAATACAGTCAGAAGCAATATTGCTTATTCATCCTACAGGACTCTTGCTTATTGAAAGACGTTGTAGAAGGCACTTGTAGATGGACTTTGTTTAAAGATCGTGTGCATTGGATAAATGAAAATAAAAGTTATTTAGACTCTCATCACTAACCCCCCCCCCCCCCCCCCAATATTCCAACCTATTTAACCATCCAGAAATGGCTGCTGACCGGTTAAATAGCATTTGGGTGCCTTACTGCGAATATTCAGCACAAGATAACCAGTTATCATCACTGAATATCCCTAGTCAGTGCCAAAATGTAACGGCTATATTACACAATAACTGGCAATATTCTGCGCAATTTAGCGAGCAAACTGTACCACATAAATACAAGTCCTATCTTTGCCCACTATTAACTTAACCAGCCAGCAATGAATATTCCTTTAGCCGGTTAGGTTAGTGCCTGTCAAACAAAAAAATGTATATTCAATGCTGGTCACTGGAACTGGCCCAGCATTGAATATCTGGGGTCAGCACTGACTATGGCACTTATGCAGGCTGCTTCCCGCCAGCTGAATATCTGCCCCTCAAAGACATCTGATTAGTAAGACATAACTTCCTTCCTTTTGCTGAAAGTTCATCACATTCTTGAACCTCCATTATCCCAATTGTAGGGGACTTAAATATAAATCAATTTATGCATCTAGCTTCTCCTACATCTGCACGCAACGTTGGAATGCACTGCCGAATGCCATTAAAACAACACACAATTTGGCAGCCTTCCGGAAACTATTAAAGACTTACCTGTTCAAAGAGACTTATCAAAAGGATCCCTCTTAAAAATATGACACCAATACTGTACCAGAATTAGTTAACATTGAACTACTCTTTTTTGGTTACTTATCACAGTGCTATTATTGAACACTTTTCACTACCCTTGTTCTCAAATACCTGAAATGAATTGTCTAACTATTTTCTTCTAATTTTATTGTGTATTTTCTAAATTCTTTACTGGAATATTACTCTCTAATATTACTATTCTGGAAATGGCGATCGCCACTACGGTCTTTGTAAGCCACATTGAGCCTGCAAAGAGGTGGGAAAATGTGGGATATAAATGCAGAAAATAAATAAATAAATAAATCCATTCCTGTTCTTCTGCATTAAGGGGACCCTTTTACTAAGCTACGTCAATTTGTAATTACTGCCCAGCTACCGCGTGGCCTGGGTGGTAATTTCATTTCTTATGTGTGTCTACCACGTGCGCCAGAAAATAATTTGTATTTTCCGGTGCGCGGCACTAACTGGGCAGTAAAAGGCATTGTACGTGCGTAGACCATTACCATCCAGATAACGTGTGAAAACTTACCGCTAAGTCAATGGATGGCGGTAAGGTCTCAGACTCAAAATTAATGCCTGCCAATTTTAATTTTGCCACACATCCATTTTCAACCAAAATAAAAAAAAAAAGTTATTTTTTTACAGGTGGACTTAAAAATGGATCTGCGTGCTTCCAAAACACGTGTCTACACTAGCACAGGCCATTTTTCAGTGCACCTTACTGAAAGGACCCCTAAACCATTTGTATCTATATATCTTGTTAATTCTGTTCTTAATTTCTACAATCTTGCCTGATATCAGCATCAGACTCACTTGTCTGTAGTTTTCTGCATCACCCCTTGAGCCCTATAAAAAAATGTTGTCATGTTGGCTATCATCCTGTCCTCAGGTAAAGTGGCACATTTTAGTGATGGGTTAATGAAGCAGAAGTGTACCACTGAGCAGGTCAGGATATGATTTAATACATGCATTTCTTAAAATGAGGTAGTACACAACTGAGACAGGCTTTGGGTACACCTGCAAGCAATGAACACTTTCTAATTGATATTTTGGCCTTATTAAAATGTTTTTCATCTTATGGGGATTGCTTCATTTCCCACTTACTAACATATATAAATGCATCTATAAATATTCTATTTGTGCATTATGGACTTGGATTTGTAACAGTGCAGCTATGTGAGCAGTTTAAATGCTGCCTATTGTACAAAGCAGGGGTTTTCAGGATACACTCAGGGCACATTTACTAAGCCGCGTAGGTGCCTATGTGCATCCTACGTGCATCAAGTTTGATCTACCACCTGGCTACCGCGTGGCCCAGGAGGAAATTTCATTTTTTACGCATTCCCACTGCAACAATGCAAAGATAGTAGGCCCTAATTTAGGCCATCTTCATTTTAAAGGGGCAAGTTGTGGAAGAAAAAACCTGCCCACTCTTGTTCCATCCACCATCAACAAGTACCCCAATCCTTTCACCCCATAACTAAGAACACTCCTGATTATCCCCCCTTATTTGGCAAACAGCAAATCAGACAGGAAAAAGTCCAAACAAATCTTTATTGAATGAGTTCCAGTCCCGATGTGGCCACGTTTCGCCAAATAGGCTGCATCAGGGGATAATATTGATAACTAAACAGGGAAAAACAATTTCTTTCCTGGAATCAACCAACATTCAAGATTACTTTACTTCTTAATCACCCTACCTGACCTTCCAACTATCGCCCCATCTCCCTCCTCCATTTCCTATCCAAGATACTTGAACGTGCTGTTCACCGCCGTTGCCTTGACTTTCTTTCATCTCAAGCTATTCTTGATCCACTTCAATCTAGCTTTCACCTCCTTCATTCAACTGAAACAGCGCTTGCTAAAGCCTCCAATGACCTGTTCCTGGCCAGATCCAAAGGTCTCTATTCTATCCTCATCCTTCTTGATCTATCTGCTGCTTTTGACACTGTTGATCACAGCCTACTCCTTGATACGCTGTCCTCACTTGGATTTCAGGACTCTTTTCTTTCCTGGTTTTCTTCTTATCTCTCCCAGCATACCTTTATTGTATACTCAAGTGGATCCTCCTCTATTTCTACCCCACTGTCAGTTGGTGTACCTCAGGAATCTGTCCTGGGACCTCTTCTTTTCTCCATCTATACTTCTTCCCTTGGTACTCTGATCTCATCCCATGGTTTTCATTATCATCTTTACGCTGATGACACCCAGATCTACCTCTCAACACCAGAAATCTCAGCTGAAATCCAAGCCAAAGTATCAGCCTGCCTGTCTGACATTGCTACTTGGATGTCTCAGCACCATCTGAAACTAAACATGACCAAGTCTGAGCTTCTTATCTTTCCCCCTAAACCAACCTCTCCTCTTCCCCCATTCTCTATTTCTGTGGATAACACTCTCATCCTTCCTGTCTCATCAGCTCCTAACCTTGGGGTCATCTTTGACTCCTCTCTCTACTTCAATGCACATATTCAGCAGACTGCTAAAACCTATTGTTTCTTTCTCTATAATATCAGCAAAATTCGCCCTTTCCTTTCTGAGCACACCACCAAAACCTTCATCCACACTCTTATCACCTCTCGCTTAGACTATTGCAACTTGCTTCTCACAGGTCTCCCACTTAGCCATCTCTCTCCTCTTCAATCTGTTCAACATTCTGCTGCATGACTAATATTCTGCCAGTGTCGTTATGCTCATATTAGCCCTCTCCTCAAGTCATTTCACTGGCTTCCTATCCATTTCCGCATACAGTTCAAACTCCTCTTATAGACCTATAAGTGCATTCACTCTGCAGCTCCTCAGTACCTCTCCACTCTCATCTCTCCCTACATTCCTTCCCATGAACTCTGTTCACTGGGTAAATCTCTCTTATCTGCACCCTTCCCCTCCACCGCTAACTCTAGACTCCGTTCCTTTTATTTTGCTGCACCATATGCCTGGAATAGCCTTCCTGAGCTGGTACGTCAAGCTCCATCTCTGACCGTCTTCAAATCTAAGCTAAAAGCTCACCTTTTTGATGCTGCTTTTAACTCCTAACCCTTATTCACTTGTTCAGAACCCTTATTTCATCATCCTCACTTTAATATTCCCTTATCTCTTGTTTGTCCTGTTTTTTTTTGTCCTAATTAGATTGTAAGCTCTGTTGAGCAGAGACTGTCTCTTCATGTTCAGGTGTACAGCACTGCATACATCTAGTAGCGCTATAGAAATGATGAGCAGTAGTAGTATTCTCCAAGCCTTGCTGTGGCAAAGCCACCCAGCTTCACAACTCAGCACTTATTGGAGACAGACTACAGCAGAGCACCAGCTTCACTGTGACATCAGGACTGGAACTCATTCAATAAAGATTTGTTTGGACTTTTTCCTGTCTGCTTTGCTGTTTGCCTGTTTAGTGCTGCAGACAAATAGAGCCACTTTTGGTTTATCCCCCTTATTTGACAGCTAAAGCTCAAGAGTCAGTACTGTGAGACTTCAACTATTTGTATTTGGATGTTAATTTGATCCTGGGCATTGATGGGGCAAGAGTGACCAGACATCATTGTTGCCCCTCACTAGCTATCACAAAGATTACAAGAAAGTGCCATGGCAATTGGATGATGGGATTGTTGGAGGATGGGAGTTATACATGCGATGACTGACTATACACTCACTCTGCACCTGGACTAGCTTGCTGCATACCCTGTAACTTAGACCAGATCCTCTTATCTTGTTTGACTGCATAAAGATTTTGCCTTGAGTTTAGCCACCCATCTATTTATCCCAATTGACTCTGTACTACCCATCTTGCCCCTATCTATATATCTGCACATGGCCCCTCAGCTACATAGAAAAGCATTGCAATCATAGCTATGCTATTTGAATGTTCTATTGCGTTGCTTATTAGGAGCCCTGTTTACTAAGCAGTGCTAATTGGCATTAATTGAGATTTACACGCACAACTTGTTAAGTGTATCCTGTACCAAGGTGTGCCTAAATTCTAAGTTGCATAGTTGAAAAGGGGTGTGACCATAGGGTGGGACATGGGCGTTTCTACAATACACCCACTCTGTGCCTAATTTAGACATTGGCATTTATGCCAAGTAAAATGTGGCCTAAATGGAAGTGTCTAAATTTGGTCGCATGGAGAGCTGCTCGACATATTCTATAGGAGCAGAAAGCAAAAAGCACAAAGAGCCTTCAGGGTTTGGGGGCAGGGGGTATCAACTCAAATTTATTGAACAGACCTGACATGGTTTGTGTTTTGGCAAAACTGCCTGTAACAGGGGTTTTGCAAAAGTGTGACATGTCGCAAAAATGCAAAAAGACAATGCTCAATCTAAATATGTTGAAGTACACCTTAATACTTAATATCCAAAAAAACTGCATTGATAGCTAGCTGAGAGCTGGCAGAGTTCCATTAACAAAGCATATTCTATAAACCGCGTGGGACTTTAAGCTGACTCTTTAAACATTAGGCATACTTTAGAGAATAAGCCTAGGCGTATTTCTTTTCTGTATGACTTTTTCAGGCGCCACATATAGAATTTAGCCCTTAGCACCAGGATTGGAACCTAACATTAGATGTAAGAATTTACACAAAGGAAACCCTGATATAAATCTTTGCATCTAAATTATGTGCAGAATCCCCCTTATTCTATAACAGCATGCGTAAATTGTAGGAATGCCCCTGATCCACCCATAACCTTCCCATGGCTACACCCTCTTTTTTGAGCCACGTTTAAAATTTATGTCTGGATCCCCATGTCTAAAAATGCACAAGTAAATTTCAATTATTGCCAATAAGTGCTGATAATTGATTATTCAATCTAATTATGTCCCAAACATCCAATCTTTTATAGTTTACAAAGTCCAGTTTCATATATTCAATCTATCTTCAAATATACTTCATATAGTTTTTTTACGGGGATCATCAGAATATTCAACAGCATATCCCATTTGGGCGCAGCGTCCCATTCATTTATGGCGCTGTGTTACCTCTTCATAGATCTACCCGATTTTTTCAATTTTTTCTTTTCTTTCTTTTTTTATATACAAATAATCTTCACTCAACGTTCTCAAAAGACCTTAAACTTTTAGCTTTTAAGTACCAATAACAGAGTACTTAGCTTTTAGCAGCAATTTTGCAAACGAGTCAAATCTCTGCCAACATGGCCAGGTTTCATAGTTCTTCATCAGGGTAGAGGTTTGCTGAAAAGAAATCTACAATTAGTAGCTGACTGCTATTTCCCCAAAACCCACAACTCTTTTTCTTTACTATACAAACTGAAGCTGTACCAACTCATCGTCTGCTCTTGCAACTGCAAAAAAAAAAAAAGGGATATGCTGTTGAATATTCTGATGATCCCCGTAAAAAAACTATATGAAGTATATTACTACTACTACTACTATTTAGCATTTCTATAGTGCTACAAGGCGTACGCAGCGCTGCACAAACATAGAAGAAAGACAGTCCCTGCTCAAAGAGCCTACAATCTAATAGACAAAAAATAAAGTAAGCAAATCAAATCAATTAATGTGTACAGGAAGGAGGAGAGGAGGGTAGGTGGAGGCGAATGGTTACAAGTGGTTACGAGTCAAAAGCAATGTTAAAGAGGTGGGCTTTCAATCTAGATCTAAAGGCGGCCAAGGATGGGGCAAGACGCAGGGGTCCAGGAAGTCCACTCCAGGCGCAGGGCGCAGCGAGACAGAAGGCGCAAAGTCTGGAGTTGGCAGTAGTGGAGAAGGGAACAGATAAGAAGGATTTATCCATGGAGCGGAGTGCACGGGAAGGGGTGTAGGGAAGGACGAGTGTGGAGAGATACTTTGAATTTGAAGATAGATTGAATATATGAAACTGGACTTTGTAAACTATAAAAGATTGGATGTTTGGGACATAATTAGATTGTGTATTGAAGAGTCCTCATCTACACTGATAGGTCTCGTCAACTTGATTTATCGATAATTGATTATTAGCACCCAATTATTGGTGCTAATTGTCTCATTAATCAACTAAATGGGGCATACAAATTGCACATATGCCCAAATGTACACATGCAATTTTAAGCGCCATTTGTAAAATTTGGTGGTTAACGCACAGTTAATGCCCAGAAACAGGTTATTATATTACCACATTAACACGTTTTGCTATAGTTTGCCTGTTACCATGCATTAAACTGCACATTATTGAAAGTTTCAGAACTTTTCTGTCAAGGGGAATGGCATCAAGGGAGAGTGGGCACCCTGATTTTCATATAAAATAACTATGCAAGACTATATTGTGCTTGTTGCCTTTTCTAGTGTTTGTACTGATGTGGGCTGCCAGATTGCAAGCGTTTGCTGAGGAAAGAATGAATTGACTGAAGGATAATGTAAGCAGTTAAATTTTAACCCCAGCAACCCATCTTGCTTTAGCATCCTTCAGCAATCTAATCGAAGGATTGCTGAGGTTTTTGCTGTAATAATGGACTGTAGGTCATAGGATAAGTCAGGATCACCATCTTCTATCAATTAAAGACAGACAAGCTTGCTAGAAGCCTCAAAGCAACGTTCCTTGCAGTAATAAGCCATGTTTTCTCTATACTGAGTAAGAAAATATAGGCGATAGTTTGTACACATTCATTAAAAGATCTCTTACAATATACTTTTCATTGATTATTATGGTTGTCTTCATCAACTTTTCTGGGTCAAGTGGATTTTAAGTATATGGTTGAAAATCCTCAAGTCTCGTCCATCTAGTTGAGGACCTGCAGATTTTGACAGTCATTTAACATTGAATTGCCCTGGAAGGTATTCAGTGCATTAAGGTCTGCAAAAGGTGAGGAATGAAATGAGCTTCTACATAATCAGCTGCATCTTCTTTGCTATTTACAAGGCATATTGTGAGCAGAGTTCGGTTGCTGTCAGCTTGTTGTTGTTGTTTTTTGTGTCATAAGACAGCAGAATTTGGGGGATTGCTTTTGACATAAGCCTAATCCCAATTCATTTTTCTCTTTCTTTTTTCACTTTATATATTTTCAGCTATGAATTCAGCCACTCTTTGGTGGATCTAGATTTACAAATGCTCAGAATTATAGCCATATAAAGGACAAGTCTATAACGAAGCACCTGGGGGTATGTACCCCTTTGCATCTGTAAATGCACAAAAAGTTGCACTTACGTACATAAGAAACCTAAGTACAATTCTATAAGGCAGCTCATAAGTGCTTTAGAGATGAATTATATAAATCACGGCTACAAAATTGGTGCTAAAAACCTTGTTAAGTGATATTCTATAAGCCGAGCCTAAGGTTTGGTGCAACATATAGAATAATGCGGAATAGAAACAAGAGGCAAACTTTATAAAAAGCAAACAGTATTTATTTATATTCCAAACCTCCCAGATGAAGGCACATTGCCTCTAACATTTTTGTCTGATGGACCAGACTTCGTGAAGTCTGTATTTTTCCATCAGCTGGTAACTCTACCCCTGACGCAGTTTTTTCCAGGTGACAAAATGACCATGTCGGGCATAGATGTTTGAATCTCTAGGAGCTTTGGAATATAAATAAAGACTTTTTGCTTTTTTATAAGGTTTGCCTCTTGTTTCTATCCATCATGTTGGATTTGGTGGACTGCTAGACTTGTTGCTTACTCACTACAGAATAATGCTTAGATGAAGATGTCATTCATAAATGTAAGTGCCATCATTTTCACCAATGAAACTGTGGTATTTATTTATTTTATTTTTGTTACATTTGTACCCTGCACTTTCCCACTCATGGCAGGCTCAATGCGGCTTACATGGGGCAATGGAGGGTTAAGTGACTTGCCCAGAGTCACAAGGAGCTGCCTGTGCCTGAAGTGGGAATTGAACTCAGGTCCTCAGTACCAAAGTCTACCACCCTAACCACTAGGCCACTCCTCCACTCCTACACCTAAATTTCTGCCAGTGACCCCATATTCTATAATTACATGCATAATTCAAAACTACACTCCCATGACCTTCACGTTTCTGCGCCATGTGCAAATTTTAGGTGCTGATCCTATGTATAAATTTATACGCAAGTTCCAATTAAATCTAATTAAAGCCAATGATTGTTAAAAAGTCAATTATTGACACTAATTGGCTCATTATTCAATTAAATTGCATACGTAAATTGGGCACACACCTAAATTTGTGCACTCAATTCTTGGAGACTTTTATAGAATCAGGGGGATAATGTGTAAATGCAAGGGAGAGTTTATATATGGGCAGGACATGGATGGGTTTCCTAATTATGTGTATAACTTACGGAATACCGTAAATCACATGTGTTTGAACCACACAGAATACTGTAAATTGCATACATTCAATTCTCATTTAGACACCTGCAGTTATGCTAGCAGATAATAGAATGGTGAGTCTGACGTTGGTGCTGGGCAAAATGGTAGAGACTATTATAAAGAACAAAATTACAGAGCATATTCAAAAGCATGGATTAATGAGACAAAGCCAACATGGATTTAGTGAAGGGAAATCTTACCTCACTAATCTATTACTTTTCTTTGAAGGGGTGAACAAACATGTAAGCCGGTTGATATTGTGTATCTGGATTTTCAGAAGTTTGACAAAGCACTTCTTGAAAGACTCCAGAGGAAATTGGAGAGTCATGGGATAGGAGGTACTGTCCTACTGTGGATTGAAAACAGGTTAAAAGATAGAAAACAGAGAGTTAAATGGTCAGTATTCTCAATGGAGAAGGATAGTTAGTGGGGTTCCTCAGGGGTCTGTGCTGAGACCACTGCTTTTTAACATATTTATAAATGACCTAGAGATGGGAGTAACTAGTGAGGTAATTAAATTTGCTGATGACACAATGTTATTCAAAATTGTTAAATCATGGGAGGATTGTGAAAAACTACAAGAGAAACTTATGAGACTGGGAGGCTGGGCGTCTAAATGGCAGATGAAGTTTAATGTGAGCAAGTGCAAAGTGGTGCATGTGGGAAAGAGGAACCCGAATTATAGCTACGTAATGCAAGGTTCCACGTTAGGAGTTAGCAACCAAGGAAGGGATCTAGGTGTCGTCGTTGATGATACCTTGAAACCTTCTGCTCAGTGTGGTGCTGTGGCTAAGAAAGCAAATACAATGTTAGTTATTATTAGTAAAGGAATGGAAAACAAAAATGAGGATGTTATAATGCCTTTGTATCACTCTATGGTGTGACCGCACCTCGAATATTGTGTTCAGTTCTGGTCTCTGCATCTCAAAAAAGATACAGTGAAATTAGAAAAGGTGCATAGAAGGGCGACAAAAATGATAAAGGGGGATGGGACGACTTCCCTATGAGGAAAGGCTAAAGCAGCTAGTGTTCTTCATCTTGGAGAAAAGATGGCTGAGGGGAGATATGATCGAGGACTATAAAATAATGAGTGGAGTAGAACTGGTAGACATGAAGCATCTGTTTTTCGCTTCCCAAAAATACTAGGACTACAAAGTAGTAAATTTAAAACAAATCAGAGAAACTTTTTCTTCACTCAACGTGTAATTAAATTCTGGAATTTGTTGCCAGAGAATGTGGTAAAGGCGGTTAGCTTAGCAGAGTTCAAAAAAGGTTTGGATGGCTTCCTAAAAAAAGTCCATAGATCTTTATTAAACTGGAACTTGGGAAAAATCCACTAGTTCTGGGATAAGCAGCATAAAATGTTTTGTACTATTTGGGGATCTTGCCAGGTATTTGTGACCTGGATTGGCCACTATTGGAAACAGGATGCTGGGCTTGATGGACCTTTGGTCTTTCCCAGTATGGCAATACGTATGTACTTATGATTACACTAGTATACTATAATGACTTTTGGGCGCCTGGATGCCATTATAGAATAGGATCTCAATGAGGCACCCACTTGTACAATTGCCACCATAGCACAGCATGCTCACTAAATTTCTATTAGATATTTCTGTTTGGCCCTCTCATATATATTTATTTTTATTACATTTGTACCCTGTGCTTTCCCACTCATGGCTGCAAAATCACTTGATTATTTAGATTTGCTCACACCCTTTTTAATAGTAGCTCAAGGTGTGTTACATTCAGGTACTCTATATATTTCTCTGTCCCAGGAGGGCTCACAATCTAAGTTTGTACCTGAGATAATGGAGGGTTAAGTGACTTGCCCAAAGTCACAAGGAGCAGCAGTGGGATTTGAACTGGCCATCTCTGGATTACAAGACCAGTGCTCTAACCACTAGGCCACTCATCTTACTGATAACTCAGGAGTGTCTGAGTTCCTTTGTGGTTTATTATATCAGCACATTATTAATAATACTTTAACAAATAATGCAATGTTGAGTTTGGCTGGCCTTGCTAAATTTCTAGTTTGAGTGGTTTCATAAATTATACATCTGTTGTGATGCTTATATTTGTTTAATTATCTGTGTCAAATATGTTGTGTTTTTACTTTCTCCTATTGAAAAATGATTTCCCAATAAGAATTATTTAAAGAATAAATAGCTGAATTAGCCTTTTTTATGCTTTTCATTTGCAAGTTCCAAAAGAGAGAATAAAAAAAGAGAGAGAATGTTTGTATAGAAATATTGGCTGATATACAGTGGGGGAAATAAGTATTTGATCCCTTGCTGATTTTGTAAGTTTGCCCACTGACAAAGACATGAGCAGCCCATAATTGAAGGGTAGGTTATTGGTAACAGTGAGAGATAGCACATCACAAATTAAATCCGGAAAATCACATTGTGGAAAGTATATGAATTTATTTGCATTCTGCAGAGGGAAATAAGTATTTGATCCCCCACCAACCAGTAAGAGATCTGGCCCCTACAGACCAGGTAGATGCTCCAAATCAACTCGTTACCTGCATGACAGACAGCTGTCGGCAATGGTCACCTGTATGAAAGACACCTGTCCACAGACTCAGTGAATCAGTCAGACTCTAACCTCTACAAAATGGCCAAGAGCAAGGAGCTGTCTAAGGATGTCAGGGACAAGATCATACACCTGCACAAGGCTGGAATGGGCTACAAAACCATCAGTAAGACGCTGGGCGAGAAGGAGACAACTGTTGGTGCCATAGTAAGAAAATGGAAGAAGTACAAAATGACTGTCAATCGACAAAGATCTGGGGCTCCACGCAAAATCTCACCTCGTGGGGTATCCTTGATCATGAGGAAGGTTAGAAATCAGCCTACAACTACAAGGGGGGAACTTGTCAATGATCTCAAGGCAGCTGGGACCACTGTCACCACGAAAACCATTGGTAACACATTACGACATAACGGATTGCAATCCTGCAGTGCCCGCAAGGTCCCCCTGCTCCGGAAGGCACATGTGACGGCCCGTCTGAAGTTTGCCAGTGAACACCTGGATGATGCCGAGAGTGATTGGGAGAAGGTGCTGTGGTCAGATGAGACAAAAATTGAGCTCTTTGGCATGAACTCAACTCGCCGTGTTTGGAGGAAGAGAAATGCTGCCTATGACCCAAAGAACACCGTCCCCACTGTCAAGCATGGAGGTGGAAATGTTATGTTTTGGGGGTGTTTCTCTGCTAAGGGCACAGGACTACTTCACCGCATCAATGGGAGAATGGATGGGGCCATGTACCGTACAATTCTGAGTGACAACCTCCTTCCCTCCGCCAGGGCCTTAAAAATGGGTCGTGGCTGGGTCTTCCAGCACGACAATGACCCAAAACATACAGCCAAGGCAACAAAGGAGTGGCTCAGGAAGAAGCACATTAGGGTCATGGAGTGGCCTAGCCAGTCACCAGACCTTAATCCCATTGAAAACTTATGGAGGGAGCTGAAGCTGCGAGTTGCCAAGCGACAGCCCAGAACTCTTAATGATTTAGAGATGATCTGCAAAGAGGAGTGGACCAAAATTCCTCCTGACATGTGTGCAAACCTCATCATCAACTACAGAAGACGTCTGACCGCTGTGCTTGCCAACAAGGGTTTTGCCACCAAGTATTAGGTCTTGTTTGCCAGAGGGATTAAATACTTATTTCCCTCTGCAGAATGCAAATAAATTCATATACTTTCCACAATGTGATTTTCCGGATTTAATTTGTGATGTGCTATCTCTCACTGTTACCAATAACCTACCCTTCAATTATGGGCTGCTCATGTCTTTGTCAGTGGGCAAACTTACAAAATCAGCAAGGGATCAAATACTTATTTCCCCCACTGTATGTTGAAACTACAAAAACACATGTAACCAATAGCAATAACAAAGTATTTATGTACAAGGATAAAATATAACTAAAATGGAAACAGAAATAACTAGGACTTAAATTGTTATGTCCAAGTGTTTAGAATGTGATAGAACCAAATTGTGAAGCGCTGTGTACGACTGGTAGCGCTATATAAATGATTTATAGTAGATTAGAATAAAAGTTCTTTAAGTGCTAGAATGAACACTAGTCAGGTATGAATTGGAATAAACAGACACTCCCTATGGCAAAATGCCATCTGTTTGTTTCCCAAAAGATTAGTGATTACAGATCTTGACTTATACAATCTGAGTTGGTAAAGTAAGTATCTTCCTTCTCAAGGACAACTGGAACCACAGGTGTCTGCCTTGCACAGATAGTGCTCACACTTGAACGTCAGTTGTTGCTGGAGATCTGGTGTTCTGAGGTGTTCCAATGATGATCAGATGAAGTGAAGAAGTAGGTCAGTTATAGTTGGAAGTGGCCGATGGTGGGTTGGTTATCTCATGCCACAGCAGATGCCCTTATGTATCATTTTGTTAGCAGCAATGTCTTCGATGATTTGATAATGTCATGATAAATGATTGGCTTTTGCCATTATGTTATAGGTTAACAAACCACAGGAATGTCTTTTGACATCACTCTGGAGGATTTTCTCTGACTTCTGGGCTGGGTTGTTATGACCAAAAGTCCTTATTATGGTTGTCCACATTCCTTTGTTTTGCATCAACCAGATCGCCAT